>NW_027532599.1:871982-930125 GCF_008692635.1 Crocuta crocuta
CTGGGACCAACTATCAGGTCAGCCTTTCTGTGAATCAGCCTCTGACTTTGTAACCCAATTTCAGTGTCATGAGTTTTTGCCTTTTCCTGACACTAAGTCCCTCTGTCGTATCCCCGTCCCAGTGATGGAAGCCTGCCAGGTCTCTCTGGGTGTGACAATTTCTTTGTCACCATCCCAGGAAGGCACCGCTCCCTCTGGAACGCTGCTCCCCTCTGAAGGAGGAGGCACTGGCAACTGGGTCTCCACGGCCTGGCTCCGTGCTCCCTCCGCTTGCACCGGGCCTCCGGAAGCCACTT
The DNA here is from genome assembly GCF_008692635.1 of Crocuta crocuta. Taxonomy (NCBI): domain Eukaryota; kingdom Metazoa; phylum Chordata; class Mammalia; order Carnivora; family Hyaenidae; genus Crocuta; species Crocuta crocuta. The sequence goes on from NW_027532599.1 coordinate 872,279, forward strand.
CCCAGCTGCGCCACTGGGAGTTAGGCCATGCGGGCTCTCGGAGCCTCAGTTTCCACATCAGAAAAATAAGGATAACTTTACATATTCCTCAAAGGTGCTGTCCACATTAATTGCACCAACGCATGTAAACTATGGTGCTGGGAACTCAGCAAGTGCTCCGTAAGCTCTAGCTCGTTTTCCTTTCCAACCATGTACAAATGTGCAGAGGTGCTCCAATGATCGTCCCGTTTTTACAAGGTAGTGTACCTTGTGACAAACTGGTTTATAAATGTCTCTGCAATTGAAGTTACAAAAGCCAGGTGTCACATTGCAAAGACTGTGGAGTTCGGCAGTTCAGAGACAAATGTATATTGTTCCTGGAGTCACCAGTACGTATCAATGTGACCTCAGTCAGGTCAGTTAATCTCTTGGGGGCCTCACTGTCTTCATCTATAGACACTAGGTTAAGTTAGATAATGTTTCAAGCCCTTCCCGGCTCTAAATTTTTTATTCTTAATGAAAAGTAGACAAAACCTTCATATGGTAACAAATGCCACCTTCCCCTAGACCTCGACTGAATGATGAGTTGAATGATGGGGATTTTAGGGCTCCTCTCCTGCACGCTAGCAAGAGCTGGTGTGTGGGGAACAGACCACAGCACCTGGGAACCTACTGTTAATGCCACATCTCGGCTTCTGCCCCAGACGACCTGAAGTGGAAGCAGCCTGTGTGCTTGCTGAAGCCCTGCGGGTGATTCTGAAGCTCCACAGACTGAGAGCCACCGCTCTCATCTACGAGAGCACACAGTGCACGCACACCCCTCCCTTTGAACTGAGAAGACAGATATATTAAAACATGGACGTATCTTCTGCTTACTGATCTGTCCCTACTGATTTCTAGGTTTAAAAACATAATAATCTAAAAAATCCCCTCGGGATCGCCTATTGATCGACTTCATTTCCAGTAGATTATTCTATTCTGAAGGAGACATGCACGCCCAGCAGAAAATTAAGAAAATTGCTAAGGACAAATAAACACTGATTGCTAAGGGAGACGAAGGCCACTTATCTTCTATTATCTCTTCTGTGAACAGTCACTCCCCCTGCACGCCGCTCACTCCAAACAGCTTACGTTTCAATATGGCAAGGGTGCCTCCAAACAGTGGTTTAATTCATTGATTTTCCTTGCTATTTTCATTATCTACTTAAGCACAAAATGCACTTATTGTGGCTTCCAACGCTGCATTCAGTTGATCAAATTGCCGTATTTGAAGAAGGGTATGGAACACAATGGACAACCGCTAAACAGCCTCTTTATCCATGTAGAAGAGTAGGAACCCAACATGTGGTGAGGTCACAACCAAAGCACCTATGTCTTAGGGACTTAGTGCTTACACATCAGTTAGCACCAGATGAACCTAGGAACAAATAACTATTGACAGTGCCGGCCATGGGATTTGTCTGTGCAAATCCTTCCATGACTACCCTCTGCAAGGATGTCTGAGCCTCATCCCTATCTCCCCCCTTGCGAAGCCTTCACGTAGGAGTCCTATTCTCAAAGGAGACTATTCCATCCACACCCTTCTCTCCATATGCTGCTTCTAAATCCCACAGACCAATTGCACCTGTAACACATCATTGCACCATTCAGTTTATATGCCACCTGCCCTATTGGGATGGTAAGCACCTTGGGACCAGGCACTATTTCTCTCTAAATCCCAACAGCGGTATAATAGGTTCTTGTATCTGTTGAGTGAACTAATTTTATTTTCTGATCACACCTTCTTTTTCTCTGTAGATATTTTACCTCCAGTGTAATGGCCTTATTCGGTAAAGAAAAGGCATAGAAAAAAGTGAACTTCCTAGTGATATTGCTCTCCAAGGAAAAAGTCAGAGTCAAAAGCAAAATTTTCCTCTTGTTGTGCTTTTTCAGCTACCTACGGAAATAGTAATTTTTAGAGGAAGCCTGTCAAAAAGCTTGTGAACAGCGGTTAGATTAGTTTTTTCTTTTCTTTTTGACAAATGGCTTGCAATTAGAGTTCATATCACTTTTCTTGTTTTTTAAAAACTTTTAGAAGTCTACCAGAGATCAATACCTCCCAGGGAAAAACACGACCTCAGTAAAAAAGAAACAAAGTTTCACATATATAAACAGTTATGGGGGGTGGGTGACTGAAAAAGACACATAGCAGGCCATCAGGAACACCTTTGAGTCAGGAAACTGAGTTTTACTCTTCCTCCACAGACTGGTGAGGCCACAGCTAAGGCCCCTGCCCTTTTAGGCTTCCTTTGTCCATCTAGCTTCACTGTCTCAAAGTAAATGCCGACAAGATATTAGAGGAAACTATGATTCTGGGAGGAGGGGAGAGGAAAGTGAGATTTTTGAGTAGTATTTCCAGAGTGTGGGAGATGGTTTGCAGAAAAACACCTGAGGAAGGAGCAGCTTCGAAAGATATAAATGACGGAATCTAGGTTGGCTTGAGAATCGACTTCTCTGAGCTTAAGACGAAAGACAGGCAGGAGGGTGAAGAACGTAGATGCATTCAGGACCAGGTCAAGAAAAAGCTCCCACAGACACAAGGTGCTCAGAGCTGGATCCAAAGCCTTAGACTTAGGTAAGTCGGGCAGTAATCGTTCCCTGCAGTCTTCAAGAACAAGAAAGGGGGATCGCGGCTGCAACTAGAAAGGGGACTGCATTCAGGCCACGCCTCTTGCGGTTTGACTACGGCCTGGCTGACGTACTGTGCGCATGGACCTCCCAGCAAAGCAGAACTCACTCCTTCCAGCCATTTCGATTCGTCATCCTGTCTGCTCCCACCTCTGCTGGCTGCACACACCAGATGTTCAGCCTGGCTGCCGTGGATAAGAAGAGTGAATATAAATAGTGAGATTCTGAGATCTGCTGTTCGGCGATGTTGGGGAGGAAACCAGAAACCTATTTTTATCTTAAAAGAGAGTTGTGGATGCAGTGGTCTTTTGAAGAAGAAAGCAATTAGTTTAATGATTGGTATTTTCATTATGGGAAAAGTACATCCTATTTAAGGAAATGTGAAAAGGTTTGAATATTTAAAGGAAGAAAGAAAAGGAAAACCCACCGTCCCATGAGTCAAATACAATACTATGTATATTTTAGTGTGTTTCTTTTAGTCCCTTTTGGTACACAACAGGCATTTAAATATATTGCCGAAATCACTGTTCAACATTATGCATAATCATTTCTCATGGTTTGCACACAATTTATCTGGTTAAACCATTCTCATTGAATGAAGTTATCATATTTTATGTTACCATACATCTAAATTGAATGATAATGGGAGATTCATGAAGATAAAATATTTAAAGGTCACTGAAAGAGAATGATACATGCCTTTGAAAGAATTTCAAACTAGTTGAGGATACCTGGGGATGGAGATCTGGAAAGAAGGAGCATATGGAATTGGAAGCATATGACATATGACAAGTGTCGCATGAACATATGACAGAGAAGAAATAAAAAGTATTTTGAAAATTAAGAACCAATATTTATTCCAAGGAAGATGATGAAGAAGATGTCTTTACACTTGGTCATGTGGTTTCTGTTATTATTATTATTATATTATTGTTATTGTCATAGGAACTTATAGCCAATTTATAATTCCTGTCAGTTTACATGATTATTTCTGGAGAGTAGGTTGAAAGAGCTAAAATGACTATGTTTTTTTTTATGGTTATTTATTTTTAAGAGAGAGAGAGAGAGAGAGAGAGAGAGAGAGACAGAACACAAGCAAGGAAGGGGCGTAGAGAGGGAGACACAGAATCCAAAGTGGGTTCTAGGCTCTGTGCTGTCAGCACAGAACCTGACACAAGGCTTGAATCCATGACCCGTAAGATAATGACCTGAACCAAAGTCAGATGTTTAACTGACTGAGCCACCCACGTGCCCCTAAAATGACTATGTTAAAACATAAATATTGCTAATATTTCTTCTTGCTTCCCAAAAGACTTAAATGCATGTATCACCTAAAGAACATATATGATTGTGTGTATTTTATCATAACTAAGCTACCATGCTTATTTTTCATTTAAAAACTTCACTAATTGATTGGTAACAATTGATATCACTTGGTTTTTTTCTATAGTCCTTGCAGCTGGGTTTAACACTATATTTTTTTTTAACATTTATTTATTTTTGAGAGACAGAGAGAGACAGAGTGTGATTGGGGGAGGGTCAGAGAGAGAGGGACACACAGGATCTGAAACAGGCTCCTGGCTCTGAGCTGTCAGCACAGAGTCTGACGCGGGACTTGAACTCACAGACCATGAGATCATGACCTGAGCCGAAGTCAGATGTTCAACCGACTAGCCACCCAGGGGCCCCTGGCTGAACACTATTTTAATGTTTGCTAACTAACTGTAACTCTTTCCTTGTTAATTATTGGCTCAAAACTCACTGAAAATTTGGCTGCTAAAGTGTTCATTAAAACAAATCCATATATGGAAGCTCTTTCTATAACTCATGCATCATATGCTTCTTAAAGTCATATGTACTCTAATATTCTCCCCAGTGCCTTTATCTACGTAGTTGATACACAGAAGTTCCACATTTTTTTGTAGTCATCACTGCTTTATACTTTAGAGGGAAATAATTTGGCCATTTCATTCAGTTACTTTTCTCGATGTTTACCTAAACAGTTTACACTTTGTTTCCTCACACGTTGAACTTTAGAAGGAATTCACGATGTCACATGAGGGTCACAAGCAGACATTAGCCATTTCGCTGATTGAGCTGAATAGGATACAGAAGTTATAACTTCTTCCTAAAGGCAAATGTTCTGCATGTGTTTCTGATGCTAAAAATAGGACCAATATAACCTTGCATATAGAAATAACCAAGGCCATTCTCACTTTTTCCTCTTTAAAAAAATAGTTTGAGAATATTTGTCACTGGTAGTTTGTGCTTCTTTGGGGGACACTTATGGATGCATAACATCACATGAAGGAGTTCTGCAAAGTTCGATATTCCGCTTTCTTGGTTACTTACGTTCCTGGGATTCTGATTGCATTAAATATTCGTTCTTTCACCCTGGAGCAGCATACATCTGCTTCTGCTGACATCTGTTCTCCTTTGTGGCTTCTGAGGAAACATTTATTTCTTTTCTGCTTTTCTTCCTGTTTTAGCAATGTCTGCTTCTCATCTTAATAAATCACCTTTGCCTGGCAGTAACCTAATAGAGGGAGAATGCATGGCTAAAGAGGGAACGTGTAGCACAGAATACAGAATTCTGGACAATATATTTAGCTTGTTGTATGGTATCTGGCCAGAGTGTCCAACGCTAGGTTTATGGTACACTGACTTCCTTTTTAAGAGAAGGTTATAAATTACAATATCAAGGTCATTTGTTTCACACTGTGTTTGGCACAGGGCAATAGGAAGGCTGGACAAGTTAGGCAAGGCCCTGCGTTTGGGGTCTAGTTCCATATATCGGGCCTGCTGCATTTTTGATTCCCCTGTGTCTTCCTCCTAGAAGGTTACTTTTACTTCCAGGGCCTGGACCCTGCTTCACTTTCAGGAGCACAAAGGACCACCTCTCTGCTAGGAGAAGAAATGAGCAAGAGGCTTTCTGCCACATCTGCAAGGCGGAACTGACTTTTCCTCTCTACAGGGTCCTGAACTCTTGAGATGCTGCTCACATATCCTGATTAACTCTGTGACCCACTCAGGGCTGATTCACTGGCGAAGTGAAAGGATCTTATTGGAAAAAAAAAAAAAGAAGTCATGACATCAACTGCTTACAATTGCTTTAAGAATGCAATCTTGATTGGGAGAAGATATCCAATCCACAATACATATAAGGAACTTATAGTCAGAATATATAAATAACTCCTGCAAATCAATAAGAAAAAGAACAGCCCATTTGAAAAAAATAGGCAGGAGAATTGAATAAGCACTTCGCAAAGGGCACTATCCCAGTGGGCAACACACATTTAAAAAAAGGTGCTCAACATCACTGCTCACCAAAGAAATACAAATTTAAACCACAAAGAGAATCTACCAGACAGACACCAGAATGATTAGGATGAAAAAAACCAAAAAACCCCCAAAACAAAAAAACCTGACCAAGTACCAAGTACTGGCATGGAAGTGGAGCATTTCATATATCACCAGCAGGGGTATAAACCAGTACTAACCACTTTAGAGAACTGTTTGGCAGTGTTTATTAAAGCGTATCATAACATCGAGTGTATGATCCAGTAATTCCACTCTGAGATATATATCCTAGAGAAATGAGGGCATATTTTTACCAAAGACTGGAAACAAACCAAATGTTCGTCAACAAGAAAATGAATAAATAAATAGTGGTATATTTATGCAAAGGAACACCATAGAGTAGGATTGAGCATATAGCCCACGGCCAAATCCTAGTAAATAAGCTTTATTGGAACACATTCACATTCCTCACTCACATATTGCCTATTGCTGCTTTTGTGCTATAAAAGCAGGGTTGAGTAGTTGAGACAGAGACTATAATATAGTCCACAAAACTTTTTTTTTTCTGATTCTTTACGGAAAAAGTTCATCAACCCCTGTTTTGAAGTAATAACTAAGAATAGACTCATAGTACACACAAGAACATGAGATGAATCTCACAGATATTATGTTGAATGAAAGAAGCCAGAGGCAAAAGCGTATATACTATAGAATTCCATTTATATAAAGTTCCAAACAGGCAAAACTAACTGATGGTGTTAGAAATCTGAGTAATAATGACATCAGAGGGGATACACACTGAGAAGATACAAGGGAAACTTTAGGGGTCCTGGAAATGTTCTGTATCTTGGTTTTAGTGGTTGCTATAGGAATATGTTCACACATAAAAGTTAATTGAGCTATACGCTCAAGATTAGCGTACTTTACCTTTTTATAGGTCAATTAAGAAAAAAAGAATGGAATCATGAATTTGCTGCCTGTTAAATGGGCAGATTGGCTAAAACTCTCCATATGTGTTTAGGAGGTAAAAACCTGTTCTTTTCTGTGACTGTGGTAGATGTTGAAACCTCAGAATTTATTTTATTGTCATTGTCGTTTGTTTGTTTTGTTTTGTTGTTATTGAGGGATAGCTGATAATATAATTTATATATACTATAATGATATAGGATTTATATATAATATAAAATTACCTGCTCCAGGTATACAACATAATGATTCAATATTTGCATATATTGCAAAATGATCATAGTAACTAGCATCATCACATAGTTACACACTTACAATTTTTCCCTTGAGATGAGAATTTTCAAGATTTATTCTTTTAGCAACTTTCAAATAGAAAATACAGTATTGTTAACTGTAGTCACCATGCTGTACATGAAAGCCCAGTTTTCATAACCGAAAGTGAGGCTGGCCAAATTGATTTCACATTAAATTTATAAGGATATTATAATCCATGATGAGATGACAAGAACTTTTGCTGAAAAGTATGCCATCTAGAAAGGAATGTCTTTATGTTTTCTTAAATGCTTTTCTTTCTTCTTCACTGATCTTCTGTTTTGCCACACTATTTGTTTTATGCCTTTCTTACTTCCAACAATGGTTTACCAATTTTCTACTTCTTTATTCACCTACATCTGTCTCTTTTTTTCTAATATATTTATAGTAAATTGCTTGCATAACCCTTGGGCCTACATTAATTTATCTTTGAATGTTTTTCATTTCCCCTTTGTGTCCTTTACCTCCATTGATTTACCCTATTTGATATTTCTTCATTATTCTGAAATTCACTTGGCTGCTGTTCAACACTCTTCTTTTTTCCCCTTTTGGTCGTCCCTGTGTCCTAATTACCAACGTAACTAGGTTATGAGAACTTCTGCACAGAGGGTCCCTAACCCGTACATTAGAATCACTGTGTATGGATCACTCAAGCTTAGTCAAAGATTGATTTCTGTCTAGCTCCCTCTTTTACATTGTGCATAATTTAGTAATCTTGTGCCCTGCCTGAAAACCTACAGTCGTACATGATTTATTCATTTCATGTCATTTACATCCACAGGACTAAAATCATGTGTAACTAGTAGCATTTCTCTTAGCATAAACGAAAAACAATAAGATGATATCGAGGAAGAGTAGGCTATTGTCATAGTTGGTAATCAACATGATAATAAAAGATTAGGGCTTCTTCCTTTAAAGTATCTCTGAGCACTTTGCAATTATATTCCCACTGATCCTCATAACATCGCTGCAGTAATTGGAAAATTACTAAACGTCTGTTGCAGACAGAAGAAGGGGACAACAGAAAGCACATGAGCATTCCATGGTTCCCTCCGCGTGCCACTGACTTTGCATAGAAGAAACAGCACATTGCATATAAGATGCAGGGCATTTGATGAGCAGAACCAAAGTTTTGCTATTTTACCTTAGTTCAGATAGCAAAGGAGTTACTAAAGTACCAATATTCTCAAAGTTTAGGACGGGACTCCATCTTGAAGTGCGCTAGCTCAGGTATTCACTATTTATATCCCTAGAACGGGAGAGTCACTACTTCTTCTTTATACCACCATGCCAGGCAGGGAAGCAGCTCAGAACACAGACCCATTGAATCAAGTGTTTTAGGCTTTGAAGGACTCTTTGAAGCCATTAGTCTAAGCACCCCATGGATACTTGAATCATCTCCACAACATTCCCACTTACTCCTGAGATGAAGAACTCTATAGTTACACACTCTAGCCAGCTACACAAAGTTCCTCTTCTTGGTCCCAATTGTACCAAAGGGATATACCGAATATAGAACTCTTTGAACACAGCTTGTGCATACCTTTGAGTCTTCTTTTTCTGAGTCAATGATTGCAATTTCCTATGTCATTCTTTATATAGCATGGCTTCAAGTCCCCCTTGCTCCCAAACTTGGCCATTCTCTTCTCCACAAGCTTTGCCTGTCTTTCATCCCTAAAAACGTGGGAGCACAAAACTGAACAGTCTTCCAACTGTGGATTGGCCAGAACAAAATGGAGTCAAGATGTCCATTCTCTCATTTGAAATTACTGATGCAGTTTCCGAATTTGTTTTTCTGGCCAACATGTCTCATTGTTAGCCAATAACAGCTTATTCTCTTATTAAGGCCAAGTCATTCTCAACCACTGCTCAGTGCTCAGGGGTGCTCCTTATAAATACAAGCAAGTTGACAACTCCTATTAGATCACTGCCTGGGAAAAATCACTGGTGGCGGCCATTTCAACTTGATTTAACTCAATGTTTTTTGAATGGATATGTCCTCTCTTGTGGCTTCAGTAAGACACAGACACAGACACACATACAACAAGCACACACACTCACCATTAAGAGATTTGGAAATGCATGTGATTTGGTTATTTACAGAGTGTACATCAGCACATTTATTCAGCTCCTAAAACCAAGATTGTTTTTTCTTAGAGCAGGGTTGTCAACATTTACTATAAAGAGCCAGACAGTAATATTTTTGGTTTTGTGGGCCACATGATCTCTGTTGCAACTGCTTAGCTCTACTGTTGAAGCACGGAAGCAGCCAAAGACAATTATGTAAATAAAAAAGCATGGCTATGTTTCAATAAAACTTTATTTGCCAAAGCAAGCAGAGTGCAGTATTTGGCTGGTGTGTCACAATTTGATGCTCCATGCCTTTGAGTATCTGAAATATCATACTATGGTTATTTTCTCATTATCCTTACACATTGCATGAAAACAGTATATTATTAAATGCTTTCTATAGACAGAGGAATTGAGTAACATAGAGAATGTGATCATTGCTGAGACGAATTATTATGTACGATTGTGGCAATGTTTTGAATCATCTCTCTACTCAGCAAATGGACTATGAGATGCTCCTCTTTGTTTAGGAAAAAGATTTCAGAAATAGCTCACTTCCTTCATTTGTCTTCTGGTGGCTACCTTTATCATGTGGACTTGATTACAATGATCCCAGAAACTATAATTTAACAAAAACCCTTATGATCATTATCCTTTGTGCTTTAGAGTAAGCTGCTGCTGCTAGCCAATGTGCATGCACTTTTGGAGGGTGTATCAGCAATGGCTCACTGTCTTTCCAAACCATTCACCTAAATGACCCAGCCTCCCTAAAAAGCAAAGCAAAACAGGGGCACCCGGGTGGCTCAGTCGGGTAAGTGTCTGACTTCTTGATTTTTTAAGTCATGATCTCATGGTTTGTGAGATGGAGCTCCAAGTTGGGCTCTGTGCTGACAACGTGAAGCCTGCTTGGGATTCTCTCTCTCTTTCTCTCTCTCTGCCCCTCCCCTGCTCGTGTGCTCTGCCCCCTCTCCCTCAAAAATAAATAAGTAAACATTTTTAAAAAGGCAAAACGAAACAAGGATGCCCATCAACTCCACATTTTCATCACTTAACAAAATCATGTACAGGGGCGCCTGGGTGGCTCAGTTGGTTAGCGTCTGACTTCGGCTCAGGTCATGATCTCACGGTTCATGGGTTCGAGCCCTGCATCGGGCTCTGTGCTGACTGCTAGCTCAGAGCCTGGAGCCTGCTTCAGATTCTGTGTCTCCCTTGCTCTGTGACCCTACCCTGCTCATGCTGTCTCTCTCTCTCTCAGAAATAAATAAAACACTAAAATTAAAAAACAAAACAAAACAAAATCATGTACAGACGTGGCTCCCATAGAACAAATTATCCCACTATCTGCTGTGGAAGCTTCCCCTTCAGGACTTCATAGTCTCATGGTTTTTGCTATCCGGGGTCATGCAGGAGACTCCTTCCTCCCAAACCTCTGCCTGTTTTAGGGTCATGGGGAGGATCACTGAAGCACATGGGTGTGATTTCCATGCTAATCTGTAGCTCCACAAATACGTTCCGAACACCTGCTCTGTGCTACCTGCCATGAATGATGTTAGGAAATCAGAAATGATAAACTAGGGCCTCAAGGCGCTCAGGCTGCTAATGACTAAAATGCACAGAAAGACAAATCTCTTGGTTTTACCCCCTAGCAAAATCACTTTTTTTTCAACTCAGGCATCCCCTATCATGAATATGCTCTGGAATTTTCCATTCTCCCCTGAGTTACTTTCCTTAGCATTTTAATCTAGGAATCATTTGTTCTTTTGAATGTCATGCAGTGTGACAAATTCGTTCTTTTACTTTTGCCGAAGCACTTAATAAGCTGCTTCTCTCAGGCACCCTTCCTCTCCCCAGGTGTTCTCATAGTGAAAGTGTAACAGCTTTCCTTATTCCCAAAGAGTCTCCTAATGTTTCATTCGCGAATATTCACGAAAAAATGACAAAAGTATAAAATGAAAAGGTTTGAAATCCATGTCAATCTGGCTCTGTCTCCAGTGGGCTTATGTGTATGAATGAACTTGCTATTAGTGCTGAGAAAATCAGTCTTACTGATTTATCTGGACAGTGAGGACCAGAATGTGTACACAGGTCCTGACGGTGGTGAACACTCTCTCTCCAGGATTGGGGAGGCTGACGAGGTGTGCACTTTGGCTGCCCCCAATTCAGCATGCTCAGATGGAAAGAACCAGAGACAATAAAATAAACTTCAGCTAAATTAAAATAGTGCACCCATTTTCACAAGGGAATACACAAAATAAGCAAAGAGTCCATTTCTTATGAAACAGAGCCTCTTGACATTAAGAATGTTCCATACCGATTTCTTCCAGCTCTGGCCATAGAACAGGCAGAGAAAAATGACCCAATCCCTGCTATGTCTACCTTTCTACTTCCAGGATCTTTGCTAAATTTCGGTGCAAATTAAATGTGATGGTTCCAATGTCTTCACTGGGCACTTGTTAAAATGTATCCGTGCACATCGAGTGTCCCCGAAACTCTCCTGACCTCACTTCCACCCTTTGACATCTGCAAACAGTTTGGTAATTCCTAAACTGGCATTTTCTGCCGGTTCCAGTCAGCATTTCCAGCTGAACACGTGAAACCCCAGTCAGAATCTGAAGATTGCAAAGAGTTAATACTTATGGGGAAAAGTCAGTGCCCTAAAGGAATTAACTACATTCCCTTTTCAATTTCTCTGTCTTCTGGCTAACTTTCCAAACAGATTTAATCACTCTCTCAGTATCAGTCACAATCAGAATCTCTCCCCAATGGCCAGCTCACGGCTGCCACTCGGCTCTGTGACTGCGGACAGCCAGCAGGCACCTCACAAAGCCATCACTCAGTCCCACCAGCTCAGTCCCTCTGGCACCCTTCAGAGGCTGAGTTACTGGCATGAATAAATTCCGAGAGCCCAAGTTAACAGGGGGCCCTTTCAATGAAATGAACAGTGAAAGCCATTGAGGATGGGGTTTGATTCCCACCTAAGGAACATAGGTTGCTTTTGGTCGATTCTTCCTTGCATTGGAAATGGCAGCCAGAGTTTAAGAACTGCTGTTACCATTGTTTGTGTGTCATTGCCTTCTGGTTGCGAATCATGTGTCTGTCTTATGTTTTCTTTCGGAGCACTCATTATTTCCTGCTCTTTTGGGGGCGGCGGCCAGGGTTTTCAGAAATTAGCATTTTTCCTCTTGCCTCTGACAGCAGCAGCACCAAAGGAAAGCTCTTTTAATCAACTCGGTGCCACAAAATCACTTGAAGCTCTGTCTCTGAAAGTTCATCCCCAGACGGTCTGCCTGCCCAACTTGGAGTCTTCACTTCTCATTCAGTTCCCTTCACTCTGAAGCAACAGTGCAATTTTTCTTTCTCTCTGGAACCGAGAAGGCAGGAAGATGCTCTTGCAGAGTCTAGGGCAACATCAAAGTGGGCTCAGCACACAGGGCTCCTCCAACGTGATCCGTCGGCAGCACTCTCTAGAGTTCTCCCGAGAGCATGAACCTGACCCGAGCTTGATGCCTTTCAGCCCACCCAACCTTCTCCGACAGGGGCTCTTGTGGCTGTGGCAGAGCTGGCTTACTTTTGTGCAAACTCATTCTAGTTGCCTTTCTAATGGGTTGTAGAAGAATCTGCCATGTCTCTCTCCTCTTTGCGTAGTTTTTTATCAGGTTCATATATTTCGTCACGCTTGTACCTGCTCATCAGATTCACAATCACTATCTTTTTGATATTCAAGAGGTAAAACTCCCCAGGTCAGGGATGCCAAGGCTTAAGGACTGTCCTTCTTCATCTCTTGCACAGGCTTTCAGGTATTCTAAGTGCCACGTCTACATCCCATTGATTGGCGTCATTTCAGAACGATAAGATTTGGGAGGTGTTAAGTATTTAAAGGATTTCCAGCTCTTTGCCTGCCTCTTTCCTGCCCAGATCGACCTGTGATCTCATTCTGCATTCATTTCTGAGAGCTGAGGTATTTCGTTCTTGGGAATTTTAATGCACAAGAAATGAGATCTGGAAAATTACTGCAGAAGCATCAGGAGAGGCAGTCATTTATTGTAAGCTGTTGCTTTTCTTTTAAAAGTCAGATTGTGAAGGACACCTGGGTGGCTCAGGGGGTTAAGTGTCCAACTCTTGACTTTGGCTTCACTCATGATCTCACGGTTTATGAGTTCAAGCCCTTCATCAGGATTGAAGCTGAGAGTGTAGAGCCTGCTTACAATTCTCTCTCTCAGGACTCTTGAATGCTGACAAAAACTGAGGACTGATGGATGTGGGGGGCGAAGGGGGATGGGCATGGAGGAGGGCACTCGTGGGGATGAGCACTGGGTGTTATGTGGAAACTAATTTGAAAAAAAACTATTTGTAAAAAAAAAAAAAAAGAATTCTCTCTCTCAGCCCCTCCCCTGTTCTCTTTCTCTCTCTTTTTCAAAATAAATAGACACTTAAAAAAGTGAGACTGTGAAAGTTGCTTTCTATCCTGTAGTAAACATGTTTGTCAAAAGTTAAAGTTGATTAAATCTTCATGAAAGGCAAAATCATAACTTAATTGTGGATGATGTAAATAAAGAGTTGACTTCTTGAGTAGAGTTCAAACCCCTGAGAGGTGGCATTGGTATATTATACTATATATATTATATATTATGTTACATTACATTACATTATATTATATTACATTACATTATATTATATATCCTAGAGGCTAGCATATGGTTTGGGACATTTTAGGCATGCAATATCTTTTTTTTAAAAAATAGTATTTGTTCACTTATCTATATTTATTTGATAGCAACCCCCAGAAAACTATGGTATGATTTAATGACATAAGATTTTTTTTCCTTTAGGAGATCATGCTGCCTTTGCCCACTGGATTCTGCTTTCTTAGGAGTTCAGGAAGCTTATTCTCTCCATATAGCCTTACTAGGCAAGCTGATGGAACGTGGCTGCCACTTGCATAAGCCTCTTAGGAAGCTGGTCTCAAGAATGGAAATGACTCTGATCCAGCTTTTATCCCATGCCCGGGAAGGCTGACACTCTCTGATATTAACTTGTTGGGAGCCATTCTGAACTCACTAGTTGAGAATACTCCTTGTGAGGTTAAGGCAGGTTTGCAAGGTCTCCTGCCGTCAGATGATGACCGATACCCGTCCCTACTCAATTGTTTCTGCTTGAGCAGTGACCCCGAAAGCACCTTGTTGCTTGCTATCAGGAGTGGCTTATTCTGGCCCTGATATGCTGATTGCACCTTGTGAAGGAACTTATTGTAGGAACTTCTTTTGTGATTATGGGGGCAAACATTGTGTTTCCTGAGGATCCTGTTTTTCTCATACTTCCCCTTAAGCAAACAGGCTATTGACCCCTGCTCACAAAGAACTAACTTTTGCCTTTGCTATGCTAAAAACATTGTCTTGTTTTTAGATGTATTTGAATGCTAAAGATACCTTCCTTCCCCATATGATAAGCATCTAAATCACCTACATCAATCACTATTGGTAAAGGTTATGCATCTGTCTTCTACAAATCTATGTTCTGGGAAGTTTTTACATATCAAAGAAATTTATCATCAGAAATCATTGTCTATGGCAAAGGCCACTTCTGTGCTGTTCCCCATACACTTAACCATAAATAAAGCTGAGTTTCAGTCAGTGCAGAGATACCTGCTTGATGATCAGAAAGAATCTCGGGGCTCCTTCACTCTCTCGCCGACACTGTCCATCCTTCAGGGACCCCTGGACCGGCTGGAGCTGGACTCCGGCATTAACTCTGCATCCTTTTACCTTGTAGATTGACACTCAAGTCTTCAGCGGGGCTGACTTACCCACAGGACTCAGGTCCCACGGTACTGTTAAGGAGCTACAGAGTTTTGTTGGTTTGTTTTGAGAGAGAGACAGAGAGACAGAGACAGAGAGACATAGAGAATTGGGGAGAGGGGCAGAGGAAGAGAGAGAAAGAATCTTAAGCAGGCTCACACTCACTGTGGAGCCCAACTCAGAGTTCCAGTCATGACTGTGAGATCATGTCTTGAGCCAAAATCAAGAGTCAGACACTTAACTGACTGAGCCACCCAGGTGCATTGGGACCCACAGAAGGTTTAAAACTTTAATTTCTTTTAAAATCAGGAGGAAAAAAGTAAATGTCATAATAATGAGCAGATAATAATGAATTTCTCCTGGATTATATTCAGCCTTACTCCAATGCATTTCAAAAATATCATATATGCTATATACAATGATATGTAATATATATTCTATATTATATATATATTATATATATGTATGTATTTTAATGGAGAAAGGATCCCACAAAGGTAAAAGTGCCAGGGACCATGAAAGTCATAATGCTGCTCTGGTCCAAAAAGATTTGATTATCAATTAATGCTGGGAACATATCACTACTTGGCAGTAATAAAAAAGCTACTTGGGGAATGTCATTTTGTTTCAGCTCTGCCCTCCTCTCCCCTGACATTGCCACTCCATGCCCACCCCAGTCTCTCCCAGACTACCTTCCCCCTGCTTTACCTCCAGCAAATCTGCATGAATCATGTTGGTTCACAGATAGGGAAATGGAACGTCAGAGAGAGTGGAGAATAATGTGCCTCCACCCAGCGTGTGGCAGAGAAGGGGCACAACTGTATTTAAGAAGGACACTGTCATATACTGGAAAGAAGGCAGGGTTTGAAGGCAAAGAGGCTGGGGTAGAAATTTTGGCTCTGCCATATACCAAGAGTTGTCTTGATCAAATCACTTAATTGCTCTGACTCTCTTCTGGAAATTAGTGATAATAATGCCTACCTTTCAAGATACTGTAGGGTTTGAAGACAACTTATGTATAAACACTTAGCATTACCAAATCCAGTCGTACCCATTATCTATGGTTTCACTTTCTACCATTCAGTGACCTGCGGTCAACCGCGGTCCAGAAGCAGATCATTCTCCTTTTGTTGTATGGTCACAACATCAGCAGGAGCCTAATACCATGTCACATCCTTCACCTCACTTTATCTTACCATGCAGGCATTTGATCCTGTCACATCATCACAAGAAGATGCTACAATAGGATATTTTGGGTGTAAGAGAGTAAAAGAGAGAGGCCACGTTCACATAACTTTCATTACAATATGTTGTTAAAATTGCCCTAGTTTCTAATTATTGTTCATCTTTTACTGTGTCTCATTTATGAATCAAATTCCATCATAGGTATGTATGTCTAGGGGAAAACATGGTATATATAGGACTCAGCACTATCTGCAGTTTCAGGGACTCACTGAGGGTCTTGAAACACATCCCCACAAATAATGGGGTACTCCTGAATAAGCATTTGATTTTCTAAAGCTGTTATATAGTGAGAAGTGAAAGTGATCTGGAATAGAGACTAATTGACGGTAAGACAAAAGGTGTTCAACAAGTGATGGCCTTACTATGAAGTTAAGCACTGCCTTTCTCAAGTTCTTGAATGGCTCTCTACCATTGACAGAAGGTAGGACATAGAACATTTTTGCAGTGCACAGAGCCCTTCAACCCTAATGATGCTCCTCTGTTCCCACTCCTTTCTCTCTTCCTCACACCTCACACTTGCTCTCACCTTTTCTCAAGTTATCTAGGCCCTCTCATACCTCTGTGCTTTGGGTACATTCTTCCCTTTGCCTGGGTCACCGCCTGCGTCCCCGACAATTGTCTGCCTAGAAGTCCCACTCTCTTCCACACACTTTGTTATTCTCAGGACTTCCTTATTCCATATCACTTTTCGTTATCCTCACTATGTTAGAGCTTACAGGATGAAGACATTATTTTAAAGTGCTTATATTTAGTTCTTATGAATTTAAATTTAGTATTTATAATGTCTCACCATCTAATTGCCATTTAAACTTATTGAGGTAGAGTGGAAAAATGAGATTTGGAATAGTCTTCTTGTCCATCTTTAGTGCGTGATTCAGCTAAAGCAAAAACAAAAATTGTGTGTGTGTGTGTGTGTGTGTGTTTGTGAAGGGCCCCCACTTGTAATAATGTTTCCCTCTCTTTCTCCCTTCACAACCACTGTTATGACCATAAAAACTCAGCTTTCTGCTAAAAGCAACCAGGCAAATATTCCAAACATTCCCATTCCTTATTTTAAAACATTTTGGGCCATCCATTGTCAGAAGTGAAATGAACCAGATTTGGAAAGAATCCCAACTTCCATAACCTTATTAACCATTATAAATTTGGCTGATTTATAAATAGGGAAAATGTAGAGTACAATTTTACAAAACTCTTGATAAAGAGATGAAATCTAGATTTTATTAAGAAGTAGATAGCAATTTCCAAATTGATTATTTAATTTATTAATCCATTAAGTTCACGCTCATTTTATTCCATTTAGCACTTGAAACTGAGAACCCAACTTTACCAAAATAACTTTGATCACTGGAGATAATTCGTAATTAAGTCTTAAAATTGGTTACAGAATATTAACGCATTTGGACTAAATACATATTTAATGAAAACTTAGAACTAAGTGTTTTCAGGCTTCAAATATTTATTGTCTATCCTCTGGATGTCTGTATTCTTTGACATAAGTGTATTACAGTTTAATGCTTTCATGGAGATTAAAGTACATATTGTATTAATATGAGTGATGATTTATGTCAGAATGTACTGCCATCTTCTCTAATAAAAAAAGATCACAAAACAAATAGCTATAATGTATTGGGGGGAGGCTGATTTGAAACATCTATGTTCAGTTTTTAGCCAGGAAAGCTATTTATAAGGCCTCTCCATATTAAACACTACCCAATCAGTCCTACTGACAGCGAGATGACTTCTAGAAATAAAAAAGAATGAGCAACAGGCCTATTATTGAGAGTGAAAGCCAGGCTCAGATTCCAACATAAACAGGTTTGCAACTACGTGCTAATTTCTCCTTCCAAAGCAGGGAAAACTGAGGAGAAAGAGTAAGGCATAGCAACAGGGTGCAATATGTTATAAAAGCTATTATGATGTCCTACAAAATGAACATTTTTAAAAATTCTGAATTCAGAGTCTATTTAAAATGCATTATCCAAAAGGCTATTTGCTATCTTTAGAAGTTTAATGCATTTTAAAGTAATACTCTTGCATTATGAAGTGTAAAATCACAAAGTTCGGCATGGGAAGAGTATAACCAAGGGCCCCTCCACTATCCGGTGCTACGGATCAGACAGCGATGTCATTATCAACAGGCAGGTGTCACATCTACATCACATTTGCATGCATAGGTCATAGGGTTCAAAGTGGCCAAGAATCAATTAGTAGAAGAAATTTAACATGGTCCTACATTTTTTAAAGCTCCTACTTAGAGACATAGGAAATACTTTCTTCTGGAAATCTCTTCGGTATATACAAATACATTCATTTTTTAAAGATGTGTATCTATAAATTTACTTTGGGGAGGTTAATTATACCCTGTGGAAGAAAATTAAGAATAGAAGATGACTGGACCAAGCAGGTTGCTACTATCTCCTTATAACAGGATCCTGTTATTGTCTCATACATAATTTTGCTCAAATAAACTACTGTTAAGGTGCAAATAGTTGGGGGATAGTTTTGTAAGGAATAGTGAAAAATGCTAGCTCTGTAGCATACCTAGCATGACCAGATCGATGCATAGATATAATTTTGAAAAACAGGTGTCAGTTTAGTTAAGCTCCAACTCCTATTTGTTTGAGAATACCCATTATTAAATCCCACTGTGTACAATAAAAAAAATCAAAGTTTCATTATATATCCAGCAATCAATGATTATTTTTTAAAATAATCGGTTTTCATTACCTTTATCTACACCTCTCATATTGAAGAATTCTGGTGTGTTCATAGACAATAGAGGGAGAGATCACAGTTTTCATGAGATTCCTTTAAGATCTTTTATCCCTGTTATCTTTTCTATCATTGTACAAACCACCCAAATTATTATCTCAGGTAGAGAACAGCTCAGCAGGAGAACCAGGGGATTCATGTTGCATTAATAGCCATTTGCAACCCCTCCATCAGGAAGTTTAAATGGATGGGACTTTCATGTGGGTACTTTATGGCCTATAACTCTTTCCCACTGCGGAAAAGTCTGTCAGTATTCTGTTTACCCTAGATTTTTAAAAAATCATATAGGAATAACAGTAACAATACCTTTCAATTACAGCGTGTGTGTGACAGTGGCAAATATCTCTTTAGGCCTGAGTTTTCTCATTTGCAAATTGGGATAATGACACCTACCTCACTGGATACAACAAAAGAAAAACAGGGTGATGAATCTGGAAGTAATTTACAAACTGTAAAGTACTATCCTGATCTTTAAAATGTTTTAATGTTTGTTTGTTTATTTATTTATTGAGATTCAGAGAGAGACAGAGCATGAGCAGGGGGTTGGGACAGATAGAGAGGGAGTCACAGAATCTGAAGTATGATCCAGGCTCTGAGCTGTCAGCGCAGGGCCCAATGCGGCACTCGAACTCATGAGCAGTGAGATCATGACCTGAGGTGAAGTCAGATGCTTAACTGACTGAGCCACCCAGGAGCCCCAGTACTATCCTGATCTTAAGTACCTTAGGTGCTTCACAAATAACAAAGGACAAATGACATATCTCCATGGTTCTTGGAAAAGTCCCATGTGATAGAAGGGCAGGAGTTCACGAGATGATTTTACCAATAAGAAAGATGAGTTTTCATAGGTGTTAAGGTTTTGTCCCAGGTCACATTGCTGGTATGTAATGGAGTTAAACCTCCAACTGGGTCGGTGGCCCGTCACCAAACATCTTCAAAGCATTTGCTCTTCTTCCCCTTGATTCTCTGCACTTTCGGTGGCATCTCACAGATAAGAGCTAAGGCATTTTCTGCAAATTTAAGGACTGTGATTGCTCCCCACTTGATCACACATATCAGCTCACTCTCCACCGTCTACACGCTGCACACTGATTCTCATTTTAATCTAGTCATCTACACTGGGCCTGATTGTCTGAAATCCTGTCCCCAGCTTTTAAGAAAATTAAAATTCTGCAATGCTTCCCAAGGCTCATCTCGAGCTGCACCATGGCCCTGGCATTTTTTTCCAGTAAAATTGTTCAACCACCTAGCTTTGCTCAGACGTTGCAGAGTAGTCGGGTTGGCACTACACAATCTAGTGCTTGATTAGACTGCAACTTTTCTAATCCTTCTGTGCATGTAATTCTTACACCTTTGAACTAGGCTATCAAATCAAATGTAGGGAATAAAGCTACTTAAAAATATACCACCCACAAACTTTGAACACTATAGATTAGATTGAATCTAAAGGAGTGTTAAAAAATTTGTTTTAGGGGCGCCTGGGTGGCTTACTTGGTTAAGCGTCCGACTTTCGCTTAGGTCATGATCCCGCGGTTCGTGGGTTCGAGCCCCGCGTCGGGCTCTGTGCTGACTGCCAGCTCAGAGCCTGGAGCCTGTTTCAGTCTGTGACTCCCTCTCTCTCTGACCCTCCCCTGCTCACGCTGTCTCTCTCTCTCTCCTAGAAATAAATAAAACATTAAAAAAATTTTTTAAAAATTTGTTTTAATTATGATTGAGGGTATTTTGGTTACATAAAAATTGTAAAAAGAATAAAAATGAGTTTGTATTTCCTAGAGAAACATATTATTTAAGGATACCATGATATGATGTCCAAGATTAATTTGAAAAT
Organism: Crocuta crocuta; assembly: GCF_008692635.1. NCBI lineage: Eukaryota > Metazoa > Chordata > Mammalia > Carnivora > Hyaenidae > Crocuta > Crocuta crocuta. Next base: position 893,216 of record NW_027532599.1, read on the forward strand.
AATCCTGCTGGGAGTGGGGGAGGTGGCGGTGGAAGGAAATAGCAGGATAGAGATGAAATAAGATTGGCCAAATGTAAGTACTGAAATGCGAAAATAAGAACATGGGAATCCACTATATACTGTCCTATTCTGTGTATCATTGAAAAGTCTCATAATAGAAAGTTAATGAAATTAAGAGGCTAGCACAAAGGAAAGCGGATACCTCCCACAAATACTGGCAGAATATAAAGTATATAGGAGCTTTAATGAATTCATGAACATACAGTGAAAAGAATATCTTAACAATTCTGGTTACTTTGAATTAATTTCTGAGTTAGAAGAGAAGGCAAACTTTTGAAGAACACTCACCTCAGAAATAAACTTGATGGTAAGTTAATTCATCCCGAGAGAAGCCAACAGAGGTGAAGGAGGCTCCTTCAAAATCCACTCTGATTTCTGTACCTCCACATATAACCCTATTTATTGTCCCTGTTTGTGCCATGCAAATGGGAATTAAATATGGGTGATTTTAGTACCAGATTTAACTTAAACTATCCATAAAATGAAACTACTTCTTGAGCAACTTAAGAATTACAACATAGTGCTCAATGTCTAGCTCTCTAACTAAAACGGCAGAAGAAAAAAAAAATAGAGAATAATGGATGTAATAAAATTGCAACCCAAGCTCCTAAATTATTAATTTCTTCATATCCAAGTACATGATTCCAAAGAGAAACTAGATATGATGGCCACCTTCTCTCTGCTTGCTCCATTCCCTTATTAACCGTAAGGCTTTCTGGGCAGAGCAGTTTGCAGGGACTGACTCTCGAGCCTCCAGGGGTGCTCCCTGACTGGAATGGACCAGCCCACACACCTCAGCCCTGGGCCACAGAGCAAGCCACAGGGCTAGGCCCAGGCCCACTTTGAGTCCAAGAGATGTGAAGAAACATTTGCCAAGGAATCCTAGTAAAGCAGCTGATTGATTCTGTAGAAGCAATTTAACAAAACTCTCCTGATGGACGTGAACAAGAAACCATTCAGCCTCGGTTACAGCTGGCAGCCATCTTGGAACCACAACGGAAGCCAACCTTGGGGAGAAGCTGCTTCACAGAAGGTAGAGCAGAGATAGAGTGATACTCACTCCATGTGACACTGACAAACCCCTGAAAGAGGCTTTCCTCGAAGACTACTTTCCCCTTGACTACTTACTCTAGCTGACACACTAGTCTTAAGCTCTGGCCCTTAAACAGTGCTGCTATGGGTACTCTCAGTGAGTACCCATAATCCGTATGTGTCTTCTTGTCTGCTCTACCATCCGTCTCCAGATGGCTGACCTAATGATCAATCTGATGGGCCCTGGGACACAGGGTGCCCAGGAAGGTGGATAGTATTTGTTGCAAACACCAAATCTTATGAAAAATATATGTAAACCTGCCAGTGAAACGTGTGCATGGCAGCAGTACATTAAAACTCTTAACCATAAACCTTACAAGTGAAAGAAGTTAACTGGGTCTGTTAAAATCCATGATATACACCAATCTACTTCTATTAGTGATTGGAAACGACAAAGATTAAACATAAGCATAAAGCTAAAAAGGCTTTTTATTTATTTTTTAAATGTTTATTCATTTTGAGAAAGACAGAGAGGGAGAGACAGAGACAGAGAGACAGAGACAGAAACAGATCACGAGTTTGGGAGGGGCAGAGAGAAAGGGAGACACAGAATCTGAAGCAGGCTCCAGGCTCTGAGCTGTCAGCACAGAGTCCAATGTGGGCCTCGAACTCACCAACCATGAGATCATGACCTGAGCCAAAGTCAAAGATGCTTAACCAGCTGAGCCACCCAGGCACCCCTAAAAGGAATTTTTAAGTGCTCTGTTTTCCAGGGAAGAGCACACAGATGATGGTTCTGTATGCATCTGTTTTATTTGATTTTTCTCTTTACTCTTTGAATCACGACTTGAAAGAAGAAAAGAATAGGGACCCTATGCCTGGGAGAGTAAAAGAGCTTACAAAATGTGTGATAGAGATGGGAACTTAGCATTTAATAAAACGATTCCCCAAGGCAACACCTTAAACAAACAACTGATCAGCTGCACCTGTCGTAAGCCCAAAGGACTTGAGGGGGGACAGCGACTCAGTGAAATAAATCAATATTTCTGGCAGAGAATGAAATAACTTATCAGAGTACTGGTCACCTTCAAATAGGAACAACTGAAGTCTGAAAAGTAAAGAATGTCAATCGAGGCTCATCTGGAAAGATATCTGTTTTTATAATGGTTTGTTAAAATGAAACATTTTTAAAAATTCATTGTTATTTTATTTTGAGAGGAGGGAGGGGCATGGGGTGGGGGTGGCAGGGAGAGAATCCCAAGCAGGCTCTGCACCGTCAGCTCAATCTCACAAACCCTGAGATCATGACCTGAGCTGAAATCAAGGGTTGCAGCTTAACTGACGGAGCCACCCAGGCCCCCCAAAATGAAACATTTGTAAATCAATGTTACAACATTAAAAAAAATTACACAGTTTAGTTTTGCTTCTAGGTTGGTTATGGTTTTGAATCCCATATACAAATATATGGATCCCTAGATAGATAGATAGATAGATAGATAGATAGATAGATAGATAGATACAGATATATTGGGGTATACTGGGTATATTGCAGATATTGGCTGTGAAGATCTTGCCTAGAAGAGGACATACACATCTTAATTAATGAATCAGTAAATGTTTGCTGAAAATCAACTGGTTATCTAACCCTTTGTTAGGGTGTAGGCTTATCAGGGCTGGTTTTATGGGCATGCCAGTTATCCAGTTAATTAACAGTGCCTCATGCTTAGTTTAAAAGCTCTTTTTAATTTTTTTTTAAAGAAAGATGATAGAAGCTTATTTTTAAAATGTTTTACTTATTTTTGAGAGAGAGAGAGAGAGAGAAATGTGAGCAGGGGAGCAGGGTCAGAGAAAGAGGGAGACACAGAATCCAAAGACAGGCTCCAGGCTCTAAGCTGTCAGCACAGAGCCCGACGCGGGGCTCGAACCCACGAACCGTGAGGTCATGACCTGAGCCGCAGCCGGACGCTCAACCGACTGAGCCGCCCAGGTGCCCCTAAAAGCTCTTTTGTCAGCATCTTACAATTCTTAATAATTGTTGGACAAATGGACTCTGCATTTTCATTTTGCTCTGGGCCTCCAAAATTATGTAGCCAACCTGGTGTTTATATAGGCTTTACTTCCTCCCTCTCTGTAACTTGCAGACTATTAGAGGGCATAGGACCATAAGACATATACCTAAAAATTAATTAATAAATGAGATTATTATTTAAATCTATACGGCCTAGGAAAAGTGTCATAAAGCACTGACTTGCTTAGGACAGTGGATTAGACATAAGAATGCATCTATAATTATAGTGTATAACCAGCATACCAAGTTTTAGAGTTGGAGACATTGGTATAAAGGGGCAGGATTTGCTAGAGAATACTTCTCAGAGGACCCAGAACACATTATTACTCACTCTTTAAAATTAATACTAGTGACCATTAAGCATTGACTTTGTACAAGACCTATTAATATATATTAGCTGAGTAATTCTCACACAGTCCTTTTTAACAAGTAAGGAAAAGATGACTGGAAAGAATGAGTAAGGTGTCTACAGTGTCCCAGCTAGTAAAGAGTGGGTGTAGAATCCTTATCCAGATCAATCTGACTCCAAAACCCAGGAGCTCACTTTTTTTTTTATACCCTCTAGGTGCATTCGTATTGTTGCACATGTCACAACACCATCCTTTTGACAGGCTGTGTAATACTCCATCATACATGTATTCCACGTGTTCTTTTTTTTCATTTTTTTTTTGTTTCACAAATAGTTTATTGTCAAGTTGGTTTCCATATAACACCCAGTGCTCATCCCCACAAGTGCCCTCCTCCATGCCCATCTCCCCCCTCCCATTTTGTTACTCTGTTATCTCTGCCTCGATGTGTGGCTATCACCATAGATGTTTCCCAACATGTACATTATAGATGGGGGAAAAGCATTAGCACGTTTGCAGGTGGGAGTGAGGAAGAGTTGTAGCACCCAACTGGGGAACATCTGAGTGGTACAGATTAGGGTGAAATAATATTAGGGAATAAGGATGAAGACACAAATGCAGGTAATAGCTATCATATGCCAAGACTTGTAATTATCCGTGCTTTATTCACAAGTTAACAGAGATAACCAAGATGGCACCAGCATGTGGCACACAAGATATTGACCTACACCTGTCAAACTCTATGTGTGGTCCTCACCAACATCTCACCTGTCACCCATGGGTGGAGGTGCGAAGGGTCAGGCTCTTGAAGGATTCTAAGAGCTTTGCCTCAATTAGACCAGTGAGGAAGGCAGGCTGTGGGTCTGAGAATGTGGGCTGAGAGAGAGTTGTTGAGGGAAGATGGATGTGGCCACGGGGCACGGGACAGTGGAACAAGAAGAGCGGCAGGGAAACTGCAAAGGGGCATCTATTTATTCAGGGGTAGAGTGATGAGAAACTGGTGATGTGAGTGGAAAGAAAAGAACGAGAGTGGAAACATTTCAGAGAAATGTGTACATCCAGATGAGATGATCTCTTGCGGAAATCTTACCACTCCCGAAGTCTGTCTTCACCTCCTCTCTCTTGTTTTGTCTCCCTGTTCTCCACAAAATACTCTGTATTCCCACTTCCCTGGGGGGGGGATTTCTGTCTTTTCTGTCTTTCTTCTCCCTCTTTACTCTTCTTCCTTTGTTTCCTTCTGTCCCTACCCCCACTTTGTTGAAAATTAGCCTATATTTTGAATGTTTACCCTTGGGAATATTTTTCTAAATTGCTTTTAAATTATGCATTTCATTTATGAATTGTTTTCTCTTTAAAGGAGTTAATGGCATGTGAGCTATCTTTTTCTTTTTGCAAATTAGTCTGTTTTTTTTTCAAAAACATATCATCAAAATATATATAAAAAGGATAATTATTCAACTCAAACTATGATTGTGTCTAATTGACACTCCAGAAATATCCTTCCTAGTAACATCTGAAACAATTTACTAAGATTGCTTTTGAACACTGATTCGTAGTATTTGGAGCACAGGAAAGGTTTTTGATAATTTTGTAATTATAGGATGCATATTCTATCATCATTTCTCAAAACTGTGAGGCAAAAATCTTAAGCAAGCCCTAATATTCAGTGCAAAATCAGGTTTACTGCCCATTAGCAAACTGGCCAGCTGCCTTTAGGATTTTGGAAGAAGACTCAGTATTGCCAGAGAGGTGAAGAATGCAGTGCTGGACAGCTCACATCATGGATCGCCTCAATAATTCCCATCATTCCAGCCTCCTAGGATTGAACCCTCAGTCATCCCAGACTCCCCCTTTCCTCCCCCTCCACATGCAGTCCAGTTCTGCAATCTCTTTCGCACCTCTTTTCCATTTCAACTATCATCATACTAGCCATCAGTCAATGGCATCTTCCCTGGTTAGCGGGACATCTCTGACTGCTGTCTTCCTGCTCTGGTTTCCATTCCTCCAATTAAGCGTGCACATTGCTCTTGGACATGATCTTCCTAAGTCACAGAACTGGTCAGAAAAGTCTCTTCCTCAAATCTGTCAGTGGCTTCACCGCAGATTTGGGGACTTGGCAAGGACTCTAAGCCTCCACAATGGGGCTTCCACTTGATTCCCAGCCTCTGATGTGTTCTGGTTTCCTTTCCATCTCCTTACTCTCCACTGCTCTGCCATTCTTTGTACCTGGAGATTCCCCCTATGACTATTTCTATCACCCACTCTCCCTCCTTCCAAACCCGTCTGAGCTTCAGCCTCCTTCTTGAAGCTTCCTTTGGTTCAGCTCGCTCTTGCAGATGTTCTCTTTCTTCCCCAGATTCCCAGAGCTATGGTGCATTTTACCTTCCTTTGCGCTTATGTCCCTCACTAAACAATACATGCCTTGAAGGCTGGAATTATAATTACAGTTTCACAGATAGTAACTTATCTAATCCTTTAAAAAAATCCTAGGAAGACAGGACGAATCCCCATATCATAGATGAGGGGGCTACGGCCAGGAAGGAGAAAAAAACCTTGTTCAAAGTCACACATTTAGAGAGGGGCAGAACTGAGATTCAACCCAGGGCTCCAGCCTCACGATCTTTTCTGGGGTTTGCTTAGCCATAACACTCTTCAGTCTTTCTGACTACTACCTTATATCCCAGACATGCTAGCACAGTTTCCTGGACTTAGTAGACAATCAAAGTAGGCAGTTTATTAGAGGTGAATTGAATAAAATTGATTTAACTAAGGCCTGGAAAGGATCTCACTGATCTCAGGATATGAAATGTTAACCATAGTCTCTTGCCCTGGTGCTCTCCTAATTACTTGGACCCACGCCTATCAATCAGTGATAGGCAGCAGAAAAATATGCAGTAGCTAATATGAGAACCATGTATATTTTATGTCCATTTGAAAAGCAACACTCTATCGCACCTCTGGGAGCTTCTGAGCATGGGTCTGAATATAAATAGGCATACACATTGCTTTAGTCAAATTACTTGGCACTGACACTGAGTACCGTACCAATTTGTCCTGGAGCCAATATGATTTGAGTACCCTGACAAAGTGGAAGACTTTGTAGCAACTGAGAAGATGCCTACACTTTTGTCACCAAGGTGTAACCATCAGCACTAGGACATTCAGGGCCTGGGTATGGCTAGGTAGACACCCCAAGACTGTGATTACTATTCATACTCTACAGGTGTATCCTCTGGATCATATATGTAGCATCTGCAGGACACATATCCACATCCATGTCCACATGTGGGTATCTAGGTCAATATTTGTTCTCTGACATGCATGATCATCCTGAAGTATCTGCTCAACAAGTATCCTTGGATCATGACTATTGCTCCCCAATCTCTTCACTGGCTTCTCAGCAGTTCTCTAACATTGGCCACAATGTTAGAATGTGGCTGTTTCTCCCTGTCTCACTTAGGGCTACCCTGTTTCATTTGGCCATAACTGCCATAGCATGTAGTTTGGCATCACCCATTTTTCAGAAGTATAGCTAGTGGTAGGAATGTGGAAAAAATCATAGATGTCTTGATGTTTGGCCTTCTGGGGTTTATTCCCAACTCCGTCACCGCCCAAGTGGCCTAGGCATGCTACTGTACTTCTTTGGGCTTATAACACTTGTGGAGATGGAATGAGCTAATGCTAAGCATGTTTTCAATAAACAATAACTCCCTTCCTTGTCTCTTTTCCCTCTAGGCCTCCAGACTCCAGTATGTCTTTGTAGGTACAAAGCAGGGGTTGGGGATTGGGCAGAAGACATGGGTGGCAGAGGACAGATGGCAAGTGTTCATGTTAAGAACTTTGGACTTTATCCCCAAAGTGAAAGTGAGTCACTGAACAGTTTGAAGCAGAGAGGTGACATGAGTGATGAACCTTGGACAGTAGAGAATGGTTTAGATCAGATTCCAGGTCTGTCCTGCACTGGTATCTCAGGAAGGCATTTATTCAAGTCAAATTCACCCCAATGCCGGCATTGAATTAAATTCTTTCCACCTGGAGCTCCGCATTTGATAAAGCTTGAATGTTAGCTTTAGAGTCTTTGAAGTTTTAGGAGGAGTCAAGCCTGGAGGCAGAGAGCAAGGCATTATGTATGTGAGGATTAATGGTGGCTTAAATGAAAACAGTGGAAAAGATATAGGGCGATCTGAGATATTTATAGGATAGAATCTATAGCTTGTCATGCTTAACAATAAATATAACAATATTTAGGAGAGAAGGAGAGAGAAACCAGATGGCACCAGACTGGCTGAGTCATTAGAAGGGTGGTGTGGCCATCAAAAGAAAACTGAAGATAAGGTAGAGGAGGAGCAGAGCTGTGGGAGGAAAGAGGAAGTTCACCCAGTGGAAAGGGCTAGAAGGTGGATTGCTGACATTGGCATTCAGAAGGGAAGTTGAACTGCAGACACAGAGTTGGGACTCTGCAGTTACTGGGAGGCACTCCTGGAATGCCCAGGAGTCAGGCGAGGGGACGAGTGCAGACACCAGTATTCAAGGGACAGGAAGGGGCAGAGAAGAACGTAGTGACAGATTATTAAGTATTATTACCACTTTTTTGAAAGTCTGCAGAGAGCTCAGTGAATAAAACGATATAGGACACAGAGGAACAAATATCTTAAAAGAAAGGGAAAATGATCTGGGTTTGGTTATCAATGTAGACACGATGTTTAAAATCTTGGAAATAAACCAAAAGCTCTATAGTCTTGAAAAGTAGACTTTATTTAGTTATTTTTTAATATTTTTATTTATTTCTAGGAGACAGAGAGAGAGACAGCGTGAGCAGGAGAGGGTCAGAGAGAGAGGGAGACACAGACTCTAAAACAGGCTCCAGGCTCTGAGCTGGCAGTCAGCACAGAGCCCGACGCGGGGCTCGAACCCACGAACCACGAGATCATGACCTAAGCGAGAGTCGGATGCTTAACCGACTAAGCCACCCAGGCTCCCTGAAAAGTAGACTTTAAAACTCTCCTGTACATCTTTTGAATACCATTGTTCCTGGTGCCCATTTTTAAAAATGTGAAACTGAAGTTAAAAAAGGGCAGAGATCTATACAAGGACCCAGGCTTGAAATGAGCAAAAGTGGGACTTCCAGGTAGTTTGATTCCATGGCCCATGGTTTTCTTTCTCTACAAAGGCACCAAGGCATGTCATCCGAGGACCTGAACAGACATTTCTCCTAAGAAGATGGCCAATAGGCACGTCAAAAGATGTTTAACATCACTCATTATTGGGGGAATGTAAATCAAAACTCAATGAGATATCACCTCACACCAGTCTACTATGGAAAAACAAAAAAAAAGAAATAACAAGTGTTGGCAAGGATGTGGAGGAAAGGGAACCCTCATGCACTGTGGGTGGGAATGTAAATTGGTGCAGCCATTGTGGGAAACAGTATGGGGTTCTTCACAACGTTATAAATAGAAATATGATTCAGAAAATAGAAACACTAAATTGACAGATACATGCACCCCTATGTTTACTGCAGCATTATTTACAGTAGCTTAGATATGGAAGGAACCTAAGTGTCCACTGATAGATAAATGGATAAAGAAGATGTTGTATATACATATATACAATGAAATATTACTCAGCTATAAAGAATGAGATTCTGCCATTTGCAACAACATGGATGGACCTAGAGGGTGTTACGCTAACTGAAATAAGTCAGATAGAGAAAGACAACTACCATATGATTTCAATTATGAATGGACTCTAAAAAAACAAAACAAGCAAACAAAAAGATGAAACAGACTCATAAATACAGAGAACAAACTGGTGGTTGTCAGAGGGGAGAGGGTAGGGGGATGGGCAAAATGGAACCAAAAGGTACAAACTTCCCCTTATAAAACGAAGAGGTCACAGAAATGGAAAGCATAGCACAGGGAATGTAGTATTGCAGGAATGTTGCATGGTAACAGATGGTGACGATCCTTCCCGTGATGAGCTTTGAGTAATGTCTAGACTTGTCAAATTACCATGTTGTACACTCGAAACTAACATAGGGGCGCCTGGGTGGCTTAGTTGGTTGAGCGTCCGACTTTTGCTTAGGTCATGATCTCGCGGTTCGTGGGTTCGAGCCCCGCGTCGGGCTCTGTGCTGACTGCCAGCTCGGAGCCTGGAGCCTGTTTCAGAGTCTGTGTCTCCCTCTCTCTCTAACCCTCCCCTGCTCATGCTGTCTCTCTCTCTCTCTCTCCTAGAAATAAATAAAAAATATTAAAAAAAAGAAACTAACATAATATTTCATGTTGACTACATTTCCATAATAAAAATTTAAAAAAATAATACAAAAAAGTAAAATCCCCTATTACAGTCATGGTGTCTTCTGTCTGGCCCAGCTGGTTCCCGTGGTGGGAAGAAGGAGCATCGAGTGAAAAACCAGCACGCCAACTTTTGGGCCTCTGAACAACTTCCTACAAATTTCATGCTGTTTATGTTTCAGAATTTGAAGATCTAAATCTTTTGCCTCACAAATATGAGGCAAAAGAGAATAAACATGGGAGAAAATCCACAATTTTAAAAGGCACATTTTCACAGTTTATAATATTTTGAAACTGACCTTTCTTATTGGCCTATGAACAATGCTCTTGAAAAGAGATTAAATGCGATAAAAAATCGAAATTAAGAGATCCTCCTATAATTAGTTAAATGAGATCTGCTTCGGGGATATTTGTTAAGTTGGCACCTTAAAACACACTTGTTGGGGCACCTGGGTGGCTTAGTCGGTTGAGCGTCCGACTTTCTCTTAGGTCATGATCTCGCGGTTCGTGGGTTCGAGCCCCGCGTCGGGCTCTGTGCTGACTGCCAGCTCAGAGCCTGGAGCCTGTTTCAGTCTGTGACTCCCTCTCTCTCTGACCCTCCCCTGATCACGCTGTCTCTCTCTCTCTCTCCTAGAAATAAATAAAACATTTAAAAAAAAAAACCCCACACTTGTTATCTCTTCCAGGGGTAGGTATTACACCTGAACTGAATCTAGTGTGAGCGGCTTTAAATTCCCCAGAGCTGTGTGTTATTTATATGTAACTGGAAGACAAAATGCTAATATGAATGGCTGAGTTAGTATAAATGAGAACAATTACTATTTTTATAAAGTCTTACATTTATATAGTTCCTTTTAATATAAAAAGTTCATTCTTATAATTAATCTGCACAATTCTTTGACTTACGTTGTGCCCAATTTGGAGATGTGGAAACTTCCTAGATGAGTGTGTCTCAGATTTAATGCACTGATCTTAATTCACGGATCTTGTTAAACTGCTGCTTCAGATTCTGGAAATCTGGGGTGGGGCCAGGTCTTTGCACTAATCTCAAGCTTCTGGGTGACACCAATGTTGCTGGCCTGTACACCACATGTTTTTCTTTTATAGTTTATTGTTAAGTTGGTTTCCATATAACACTCAGTGCTCATCCCAACAAGTGCCCTCCTCCATGTCCACCGCATTTTGAATAGCAACGATCTGGTCTACACTTGATCCTTGTGCTATTACGTGCTATTCCCCTTTGTGACTGTCAATTTTTAAGAAATATCACAGCAATTTTCTTCTATGCCATGACGTTTTTAAGTGGTAGACAGAACACACTGTCTACCCTACATTGGATTGACCCCACATCCACCAGCTACCAGGCTGGGTGTTTCCTGGGAAAATCAAACTTCTTCATCTATTTTCAGAGTTGCTGAGAGGATCAAGTAAGTTATGATATGTTCACGGGCTTTGCAAAGACTTGGCGCTGTTTATCAGACGTCGTGTTTATATGAGTGCCTCCAAATTCACAGATTCATAATCCACTTAATTTTCTGAGACTGAATTTAGCTTTGGTGTTTTCGGTATTTGGTCTCATTGACGATAATGATGACCTTTGCTTTGTGAAGCAAAGGATGTTGAACTATTTACAAGGTGAGAAGAGACTTGGTGAATGGAATTTGGCTTCCTTGATGAATATTAATGAGGGTGAAAGGAAAGCAATCTTCTGGTGGGTGTGCTGCTCAGGAGGCGATGTTCATTAAGCTCTACTCTGTCTCCCTCGTATTTGCCACCAAGAAAATGATTTCACCTTTCTCGGAACTCTTCCTCCACTGATGGTTGCTCAAAACATAATTCATTTGAAATCACATAGGGTCTTGTAACGTCCCTGCTAATGTCAATCATTTAAAACTTCTGTTGCTTTTAGACTGCTTTCATTGTTAATATATGGATATATTATTCTCACAAATCATCTAGATTTTGGAACCCCTGGAGATGGGCACTGCATCCTCCGCGTAACTTAAAGCACAGTAGATGCTTGCCTTGGTCTGACTTTCATTAGAGTTAAAAGCTCCAGTTTTAAAATAGTAAATTTTGATGGGGAACACAAATTCCCCTTAAGCAAATTTCTCTTGCTTATTTAGAAAACCATATTGATACGTTAATGAGAATCGCAGCATTGAAAGGATGGGAATTTTAATTTCCATAGGGGAATAGGATCATTTGAGAAAAGAAAGCAGGCCTGAGGATATAGGGATATGTCTTAAGTGCCAAAACAAAGGAAGCAATGTACTAGATGCTTCATACATATATGTGTGTATATATATATATATATATATATATATATATGCACACACACAATACACACACACACACACACACACACATATACATTTTTTTCCATTACCTTCATTTCATTAATGCTCTTATTTTATATATTGACCTTATTTACCTACCATTGGATTAGATGTATTTTTTTTACCATTAAAAATCCAGTTCTAGCCCCTTTTCTAGTACTCAGCCTTCAAAACAATTTGTTTTGTGAATAAATGAACCACTTTCTATCTATAAGTTGGTAGTCAGAGAAGCAGCACATTTAAGTGAATTGCCCATGACTGCCCAAGTAATGATGGACTGCACAGGGCTCAAACATATGTCTGTGTGTCTCCAAATCCAACCCATTAACTAGTCTTCTACAGTAACGCAGGAACTTCAGACATCCAAGTAACACTAATCGATTCTTGGGTAAAAAAAAAAAAAAAAAGAAAGGAGAATGGGAAAGGAATGAACTTGACTGACATTGCAATTCTGACTCAAGCCCAGGGGCTATTTTTAAGTGCCTCTGAAACTCATCAACCCTACTACCTCTGGGGCTGCTATTCTGTAACAATGCCTGCATTAGTGGGATTCATTTGGTGGACTATGAGCCTTTGATCACCCCAATTTCTGAGCTCAAAATAAGCTCCTGTAAATTGCTCTGTTCCCTGCTCATCCTTCTCCAATGAATGCAGGAAGGGAGTCAATAAAAGGAGAAAGGAATTAAAGAAAGAAGGAAAGAGGGATGTCCATACCAAATGAATTATGTCATGCAATTGACCCTATAATACTTTTCTTTCCACTGGACTTCATGTCATTTACTCTGCACTAGGGATAACAGACATTTTTCTTCTTCATGTGCATATCCATGATGCACATACTGTTTTATAGTTCTACAGCCATTATTTTGTAACTTGGGTTGTCTAATGGATGCCCTTTTAAAGGAAGTCTCTGGAAATGTCATGGAGGTGCTCTATTCTATTTGGCTGCATGGGCTATGCTGGCTGCTATAATACTCTGTTTGCCATCACGGGGCTCCCAATTTTTGCTGGTAATCTGCAGTCTCCAGGACTTGCAGGGCTTATTGGCTCCTTCTCTTCTGTTTTGGTTTCCAGATACCAAAAGAAAACACTGTTAAGCCCAAACAACCATTTATATTTATTACGTGGCAAAAGCATTCTGGTTCACCAGGGCCCTTCAAATATCAGCTTCTGTAGCATCCTGCTTAGTTATGAAAGAAGTTAGGGGATTAGGAAAACATAACAACAGGATAGCTTTCAATAAATAGGGCATCAAGGCACACAGACACAAAGGGTGTTAACATTATCTCTATTGTTCAGATTATAACAGATCTTTTCCAGTTATGATAAAAATATGGTTTTCACAGAGAACAATTCTTTCAGCTACCTGATATATTTATTTCTGCTGCCTGGCATTCTTAAATGTCCTCATTTCCTGACATATTTCATTTCCACAAAGGTTTTCTAGGTGTAAAAGAGTCAGCATTAGATTATCCAGTACGGTCTGATCTAACCCTGCCTCTATTTCACTTCTTGGCGATGACCCTCGACTTGATGTGGCTCCCTCTGTAAGGCTGGGCAGTTTAGGTTTCCTTAGGCTATGAAATGAGCTATCATAATATATTTTAAAATTTTCTGAGATTCCTGGAAAAGGAGAAAACCAGGGGAAAACTTTATAGTTGGATTATTTTGCCATATGCCTGGAGAGTGAGCAGTGATCAACAAAAATTGGGGTCTCAGTGACATGTTTTATAAGCAGTTCTTCTCAAAATTGTTTTCATTTATTCATTTGTTTTTTCACTCATTCAACAAAGATTTTGTTTTTACATATCTACTCATCTCTCTCTATCTGTTTCATTGGATCCCACTCATTCTTTGTGTTTCTACTTAGACATCTCTTCATCTAGAAAAAAATTCTCTGGTCCACGGTGGTCCCCCAAGGCCAATGGGGCTTAAGAGCGGCAGCTAAACCAGGATTTTTTGGGAGTAGGGATGTCAAATAATTCTTCCTAGAAGAAGGGAGAAAAAGGAGGAAGAGAACAGAGATCAGAGAGCGAAAAATGTCCCAGGTGGAGAGGATAAAAGACCCCAATGGAAAAAGCATGCTATATTCAAGGACCTAAGAATGTCTCAAGATGTCTGCATAGGAGGTTAAGGCTGAGGAAAGAAATGAAGCTTGAAAGGGACGCAGGATCCAGAAGAGGAAGGGACTTGTAAGACACACTAAAAAGTTTAGATTTCACAGAGAACGAGAGAGAGAGAGAGGGAGAGAGGGAGAGAAAGAGAGATGGTCAGATTTGAGATAGCAAATGATTGGGCTGGTTGAAAAACACAGTGGTCTAGAGAGGTGAGGAGGCTGCAACAATAATGCAGGCAAGAAATGATGGTGGGGTGAATTAGGCGAAGGGCAGATGGAATTAAGTTCACCAGTTCCAGAGCTGCTGAGAGAACACGATGGACTAGAAGTAGCTGGATTCGTGGAATGACAGGAAAGGGTTCAAGAGTGATGTGTAACCCCCTTCAGTACTTCAGCTACTTTGGAGGCTGATTCTCTGAGATGAGGAGGAAACTACTGAAAAACTACCGGGAAAGGGGCTTTGACTATCTGAGTTCTGAAGTCCACATGCCTCCTGTTACTCCAAACGATACTTCTGTTCTGACAGATTACTGGGTACAGCACAGCATGCTGGGTGACAGGACATTCAGAACGGATCTCCAGCCTTGGAGATTTCAGTCTAGTGTGACTAGAAAACACCCATGAAGGCGGAACATGTGTGTTTCAGCCATAGCTAAAGCACAAAGTACTATGCTGGGAGGGAGCAATCACTTCTGCAGGTTTGGCCAACTGTGACATGCTAACCTTTCTGGCTATTTCTTCTCTGGGGGGTGAAAGAAGCTAAGACCTTTTTAGTCTCCTGCTAAACATCTGTCTCAAAATCCTGAATCAGAAACAGACACACAGGGCTTCGTCTCCTCAGCAGGGAACATCACAAGTCCAAATGTGCTGGCTTGTTCACAGCATTCTGACCCTCATTCAGACTGGATGTCACTCTTTTCTAATTATTCTGAATGGATGTTCATTCTATTCAAGGTTTTAACCATGAGGCTTCATGCTGTCTTACTGTGTCATTCTCTAAAGGCACCACAAGGGTTCCTGTGCATATTGTCTGCCGAGGGAATGCCTTGGACCCAAGCTCTGTCTTTATTATCCTGAGTCCAATGTCCACTGCCGATAACAACCTATCTTGAAGCTTTTCCTGGGCCAAGCAGGCCCATGGCAGCACGGATGTCTCCTTCACAGATCCTATCTCACGGGGCCCTCTTGGAGGAAGGGAGGAATTTGAGGCTCCCTTTGTTCATTCATGTTTTCTTTCATTCATTCCATTTTAGGGGGGTTCCCACATTATGCAGGGGGAGGAGCACACAAAGATAGTGAAGATGATTAAGATACTGCCTCTGCTGCCATCAAAAATTGCAATCCATTGTGAGAGCTCAGACATGTATAAAAGAGACTATGAAAAAGGGAATGTATCTCACCTGTTTGCCCTTCTAGGCTCTATAAGCTGAGATCGAATAGTGGCATCAGTGGTGCAATTTCATTTACACAGTAATTTCCCTATGTGATGCATCCTGCCAAGTTTTACCTACATGTCATCACATTTGACTTTGCAACAACCCCAGCTACATTACTGCCTCCATTTTACAGATGAGGTCACTGGGACTCCAAGAAGTTGAGCCCCTTCCCAAAGTCCACACATCCAGGGTGGACCCAGAACTCTCTCATTCAATGCCTGTTCCCTTCATTTCTCCTCTGTCCTTTCCACTGGATCAAATGTACTTAGTGCTTCTGCTTTAGTTTCTTTCTGTGTAGGTGAGGCAGAAAAAAAATGGCTACTGGAAAATCATTGAGAATGGGGGCCTGAACTAGAGCACTGAAATAACACTCAGTGGCCACTATCAGTTCACAGGCATAGTTTTACCTAATGTTTACATCCTACGGTAGAAATCTGACAGTTAAATTAAATTGCAGTTGTCTTTGACTTGCAAAATAATGTCTCATATTTCTATTGAATCTATTAGCTGAATCAGCTGATTTTATTTCTATAATTCAATGTAACATGTTGCTTTCTATTTGTTATCCCCAGGACACCCTTGTAAACAAGATGTTTCTGGTAATGGGTTTTTCCTGGTAAAAATCATTTAACAAGCAAATATCTCCAATGCATGGTAATATGTGCTGACAGTCTCCTGACCATATTTGAAATATGAAGGCAGTGTTTCCAAGATGACTCAAGCCAATTGCTTTAATACCTCAATAAAAATAACTGCTATTAGAAGGTTCAATACTGAAGGCACATAATTTCTATCCTGGTTCATAAAATTTAATTTGGATTTATTTCAGGATAATGATCATTGAGAAAAGTATGTATTGGAATGGCCGGGCACCTGGGTAAGGACCACTAATCCGCTCTGCGAGATTGCTGGGCTCCAACAGGGAAGCTGGCAATATATATACACACACCATTAATTATTTGCAGGAATATTTTCTGTGACATTGGTCTCAAGGTGCTCCGTTCAAATACCCTACTCAGCAGAATCCCTGCCACACAACACTTGAGTGAAATGACTTTCTATCAAATTGGATTCTCTTTGGCTCTGACCACATGACCATGGTTTCACGGGTTCATTTTTTCTTTTTTTTGCCTGTGTCTTATATTTTTTGACATTTTTATGATAAATGGATACAATTCAAGTGATCTACCAGAGTCTTATGAGTAAAAATGTAGAGCATGAAATTAATTCAGAACAAGGAATTTTAAGGCTGCAAGAGACCTTTGAGATGATCTCATCTATACCTCACAGGTTCCTGGTAAGACTACTGAAGTCCTGAAGTATGTGACTTGTCCAGGGTAACAGAGCTGGGGCCCAGGGCAACCTATCTGATTCTCAGTCTAGTATCAGTTAAATGAATCACACTGTTTACATTGAACAAGATGGCACCAGCATTGCCTAACAATGGTCACAATGCAAGTTCACCTTTGCTGCAAGTTTAATAAGTGTGGTGTAAGTTCTATGTCACTTAACCCTCAAAGCAATCCTATAACACTTACTTTATTTATGAGAAAAGGGAGCCTCAGAGTATTGAAATAACTTGCCCAGGCTCACTCAGCTCATGAGTGGTAGCCGTAGGGTTTGACCCAGGCATAGGGCCTATCTGCTTTAAATGATGGTTCTGGGTTGAAATCATTAAGGAAAGTATTAGGAGTATTTGTGTATGGGTCTCACAAAAGTGGCAGCAAAGTATCTGTAATGTCTTTCTATGTGAAAAGAATTAAGAAAATAAGGAGATGAGGAAGAATCAGGAGCAGGGATACTGAAGGGTTTAAGAAGAAGATGGGGGTAATTATTTTATACTAGCAAATTGTCCTTGTAATCACTTCAGTTTATTTATTTTTGTCAGGGTCACTTAGGATTGGCTATTTTGTGTTTTAAATTTGGTGGCATCCAAATTTCTCAACATGCGTCTTCAAAGCACATACTGATTTTAAGAATACTAAGGTAATTAAGTTGTCTTTAACAGGAATGAAATGAATGTTTGAAGCAGACTTCAAGGACAAACAAAACACATTATCACCCATTTGCAGTATTGTTTTGCTTTTTAATGTTAATAGTGGAGAAACATATAATCTATTTCCTCATTTGGCAAGTGAAAATATGAAGTACTTTGCCAAATTTTAATGTCAGAATAATGATCAACATTCATTTCATTCCCCAATTATCAAAATGCCTTTTTGGCCTGGTCAATAATATAACTACTGCATTTCTATGCAATCACTTGCTTTTGCCTCATTTTTAATGTATGACAACTTATATGGGACTTTCCATCTACAAAATGTTATATGATCTTTCTTTTTTAATCTTGGGAGACATTGTCGAGGAGTTGATTTATGACCCTGCTTGAGTAACCTTGGACATGTCTCTATCTTGTACATTACTGATAAAATGATTCTGCTTCTGCAATCTGAGATTTAGATAACACTGTCATCTCAAAACTCAAAAAAGATAGTTGTTTGAAAGGTGTAATTATTTCAAGGATGAAGAAAGACAGGCATTTTTCATAAGTTCAATTTTGCTATGGTCCCAAGTTGGCAAAATGTATTAATAATAATTGTTGAAGGTAAATTATCCTCTCAAGGGCTGGAGATAAATGTTTGATTGGTGAGACTGGCCTAGATAGTAAATTACAACTGTGTCTAGACGAAATCACACAGCTTGTTTTTTTCTTTTATTTTCTGTTTTTAATATACTGGTTGGTGGGTGTAAGTCAATTCAAGAAAACATTTATTGCATGTCCACAATGTGCCAGGCGCTCTGCTGAGTGGTCAGGACAGCAAGGTGGGTGGCGTGCAGACTCTACTGTCTGCTCACCGAATCCATAAGGACAGGATGTGGCATGATTGTGAGTCATGCTGTGAGCTTTCACAAAGCAGATCCCATGGAACTTTGTATCCTTGCCTATGCCTGTGTGCTTTTACATGAATGGTATTGGCAATTTGCTCATTTAAATGAGTTCTTCTGATCCTTTCATGATTATTTTATTTGGCCATCGTTAAAACTGTGGTTCTCAGACTTAAGCTGGACAAACAGAAAAGTCCATGTGATGGTCCATGAGCTGTCTGCTTAGTATTTACTTTTCTCAAACCTCCAGGTTGGGTTACTTCCTCCATTTTCCATGTTCATTCCATTCTTCACTTACACAGCTATCACAGCACGTGCTCCCTTCTCTAGAATGGCATATGTACTTATTTATAAGTGTGCCTCCTTCAAATGATTATTCCCCTTCATCTTTGGATTCCCCCGTACTGGGAAGAGTCCACAGATTTATAGAAACAAGTCATAAGGGTTGGCTGAGTTAATGAGTAAGTTACCTCATGTAGAAGCATCAAACTATAATTTCTCACATATACGAAGCTTACATTTTTCATACAGCCATATGGAGGGGACCTTAAGCACATCACTTAATCTCTCTTGTCCTTAATTCTCAAAGAAATACATTGATGTATCTGGGCTACCTGACTGTGGATATTCCTGTTCACTCAAGTAGGATTTGAATGCTTTCTCATTGGCCCATTTTCCTGACTGTAATATGACTTTAAGAAGGCAAGCTTCAAAAATTTCAAACTGTTACAGAAATACAATTAGATGGAGCTAGTAGCTAGCAACTACAATAATGAGCATATACTGTGTAGAAGTTGCTTTATACTGAGAGAGGGTTAGGTAAATCGCCAAGCTGGGATTCTAATGTATTTTATCCATCTGTCCATCGGTCTACCCAATATGTATTTAATAAATAGTTGTTGAGTTATTTAATAAATATTTATTGTTTACTAGGAGTTAGGCATTATTCCAGGCAGCAGAAGAATCTAGGAAACCCAAGGAACTGACTTTCTTGTCAACATTGCAAAACCACCCTTTTCCCCACGAACTATACCACCTTCAAAGTTGTTGTTATTAACATTCATCATACAAACCTGTGTCCCCTCTGAGTGTCTTAGGCCTGCTTCCAGGGATTTTACAGTAAATACATTTAAATGTATAAATTTTTTTCTTAAAAAGCAGGTGTTCTAATGCTTTTGCTCTGCTCTATATTTCAAGAACTGCTACAATTCAGTTTTATTCTGTGCACTGATGATATTAACTTCAGTTAGGCATTATCTCTCTATCCTCAAAGATCACTTCAAATTATACGAAATTAAGTAGACTTAAGAATAAAAGAACAATCCACCTATTTTGGGTTGCATGCTGGGAGTGGATGTTTCAGATTTTTTTTCCTAAGTTGAAAGTATTTCCTTTAACTATTGTGTGCAGAGATAACTCCTTCCCTCCTCCTTCTCTCTATGTCTCTTTCATGCACACACACACACACGCGCACACACACAATATGATCTCTTCCCACGAGAGAACTAAAAACTGAACAGATAAGCTTGGAACTATTAGTCTTGGAAAACGGACACACAGCTTCGCCATTTCTGGTGAGTCTGTGTGTGAGACTTCAGAGAACCTAACGGGGTCATGTGTGGAACTGCTGAATCACTATATGGTACACCTGAAACTAATATAACACTGAATGTTAACTAACTGGAAGTAAACTAAAAAGAGAACCTAACAGGCGAAGAGTAGCGGCTGAGTTGCGTGACAAAGAGCAGCCGACATAGACCACTCATGAAAGTAAACCCAAGAGTGCACCTATTGCGGGGTCACAGATTGGAAAAAATAACTATTGTTCCCACTCTCTTATTAAAACAATAGTGTCTACTTTTCAACCACGATGTTACAGGTGCTGCCTCGCCTGTTACAGCTGCTTGCCGGACGGAAAACAGACACCGCTGGGTAGTCTGCAATGTCTTCTTCCTATGTATTTCTAAACAGGGCAACAGCTCTATTAAAAGGGATTGTGTGAGAGGACAAATATTATATGGTACAAGGTGTTGTCGGGGGTTGATGGAAGTGGGAATAAGGAGTTACCATGGTCTAGTGGACACAGTTTCAATTTTGCAGGATGAAAAGGGTCCTGTGTATGGACAGTGGTGATGGGGGCACAAGAATGCGAATGTATTTAATGCTATTGACCTGGACGCTTAAAAATGGTTAAGATGATAAATTCCGTTTTGTGTGTATTTTGCCACAATTAAAAAGAATAATAAAAATTAAGATAAAAAAGGACTCCCTAAGTTTTATAAGCTACTGCCCCACAAAACTGGGATTCACCCCTGTGTATGAGGTAAATATTAATATAATAAACATAAAAATAAAGTATACAACGTGTTAGAAGTGATATATGTAATACAATATAAAGTCATATGTTATAAATATTAGTTATGTATGCTACTTAATGTTATATGATCTTATATAACTAATACTATAATTAGCAATACCAATAACTAATGTAATAATAAATTAAAATCTTTGATGATTTCTTTCAAGGAAAATTTAAATGAAGAGCCTGACTTTACAAAAAGAGAGTATGCGTATACATTTTTAATCGTAATGTAATCATATTCCATTCAGGAAATGTCTTCTTTTCCCTAGGAAAACAAAATTGAAACTTTTAACAACTCCGTTTCAGCTGAAACACAATATGTGCCTGTATATCAAAGGCATTGCTGGAGCCGAATGTGCCAATCGATCGTGTCCAGATCAAGAGAGCTCTTGGATTACCCCATCTGCTCTCTCTTTCTCCAGGGCTGGGATGGTCAACACACAAATGGCATCTTTCTGTGCTTTCTGACTTCTGAACTGGAGCTCAATAATCAGAATAATATCTGACAAGAAGCCTGAGAAGCACGTCAGGATTCTAAAGAGTGATAAGAAACTTAAACCTGAGATTTAACTATCATATTAAAACTCCAGATTCCCCAAGTCAAATACTTTGCAAAGATAACACTGCCTTCGTAGAAATACTGCCTGTCAAAACCTCTCTGTAAGCCTAAATTAAAACTGAAATGAGAGTCATGGAAGATTCTTCTGGACTAAACTCATTTGTCTCTTTGACGGTAATAAAAAGTCCAGTGAAAAGCAGTAGAGCAAAACCCCCTACAAAGCACTTCAAGGAGAAGGGGACACAATCTCATATATTCTTGAAAATGAACAAACTAGAAATTCTGTTTAATTATATTTCTTTATATTTTGTTTTTATATATATGTATATACATACATATATATATTCAAAGTTATCAACCAATAATGAGAATATTCCTTTGACACACAAGCAAGAAGAACATGCTTAGTACCAAACATTGATACTATCTGCAATATATGCAAGAAAGCCTCAATATTAGGAAAATCTTCTAGAAGAATATGAGGAAAAACAAACAAACCAAAAAGCAGTCAGTAACGAAAGCTTTTACAAGCATCTGAATAAAGCCTTTAAACATGTTAGGTGGATATTTTAAACTCAGTCGTGTTCATTCAGAGGATGGAAGGAAAGACCTGGGCAAAGTGGAGCATCTCTACAGAGCTGTGTTCTCAATTTTAAATGGAGCATTTCTTCTTTGTAATAGTTCTGGATGTTTTGCTACTGAGAGAGTTATTAGAGAGGCACACTCTTCCTTCATTATTTAAAATGTGTTGTACTGATCACAACTGTAATAAGGATGTATTTGTTGCCTGGTGGTTCAGTAGAGAAGACAATTTAACTGAATGAGAATTTATTGAATCCATATTACGTATGCTGTGTAGGTGATTTGGAAGATACAATGATGAACAAGATATGATCCCTAGTTTCCAAGCATGATAATATAGTATTGTTCTAGTTGTAACTTTGTATCTAGTCATGAAAAACATGCAATAGCATATACTGTTATATAACCTAGTATAGCATAATATAATATACAGCCTAAAACCTATAACAAGTAAGCAACCTCCTAGGAAAGGTTTTTGGTTTTTCCCCTCTTTCACAGAATGATTTTCTCATTTCTCTCTGGTTATCAAGTGCACAGTCTTTAATGACAATTGAGTTATACTGCATAGATTATCATCAAAAAATCCTGATTCTTTCCTCAACTCAGTTTAGTACAGATATGTTATTTTAACTTACCTCTGCTTTAATTTTTCAATTATGAATTAGATATGGTTAAATCTATTTATTTACATCATTTGTTGTCCTTAGTGGGTTTGCTATTTGCCATTTCTTTTCTCAATGTCCAACGGTGGCAGTGACATGAAAATGGCTGTGATTTATCAGAAAAAAAAAATCAAGAGAAATAAGAGTTGCTCCTGGCAGCCTCACATCTACTCTGCCAAACTGGACAGCTTCCTAATACTCTCCTCAGTGACTCTGGGTTTCCCAGAACCTGGAAGATGGACGTATAGTTCTTAGAGGAGCCGCATTTCTGATCACTGTTTGAAAGCGGCACCATCGGATCTGAATTTCAATCTCAGCTCTGCCAACTGATTCTTACTTTCTTTGGGATTCGGTTTCCTCATCTGTAAAATGGGAACAGGGCAATTGCTAGCTATTCCGGTGAGGGTGAGAATTGACTGGGAGATAAATGGGAGCCTCATAATTATTATTTTTAAATAACAATTTGCTCTTGGTTCCAATTCTAAACATACTTTAAAGCACGTGCAGCTTTGGTTATCCAAGTCACTGGTGTAAAACATACACTACGTTAGTGTACTGTGACAAAATTCAGACTTAACTAATTCAAATTAAAACCCAGTGTGAACTGTAGTAGCATAATCTGCTAATGAACACAGAGGAACTGCCAGTCCTGCAGTGCTGTATCTTGTCTTATGTAAATACCATCCAAATGTGTCCTGGTCAAGGGGTCAAGGGTTGATAGTGTATTTGCTTCTGATCCTGCCTTTTATTTCCTTAATTCCTAGAAGTGACATACAATAAAGGAGAATAAAATATTAAAATTCAAAGGAAATTTGACAAAAGGACAAGAAAGAGAGAAGCATGAATGAGATCATTTTTTTAAAAAAGTAAACAAGGGGCGCCTGGGTGGCTTAGTCGGTTAAGCGTCCGACTTTCGCTTAGGTCATGATCTCGTGGTTTGTGGGTTCGGGCCCCGTGTCGGGCTCTGTGCTGACTGCCAGCTCAGAGCCTGGAGCCTATTTCAGAGTCTGTGACTCCCTCTCTCTCTGGCCCTCCCCTGCTCACGCTCTCTCTCTCTCTCCTAGAAAGAAATAAAACATTAAAAAAAAAATAAAATAAAAAAATAAAAAAGTAAACAAAATTCTGCTAATGGTATAATGAATCAAAACTAAAATTCCTCTTTTTAAAGTTTTCTAGAAGGGGTTGAGTGAAAAATAAAATCGGTGGAGTGATCGGTCATGCCTGAGGAGACGGGCAGAGAAAGGGAGTCATGTTTTTTTAGATAGGACTCAACGGGGGCTTGTTGTCTGGTAAAGAGCAATGGTGGTTTTTCTACAACGCCCCCTTTCTGACCAAACCAGGATACAAAAAGAGAAGTGCAGCTGGTCAGCAGAGGCTGTTTATTTTATTTTTTTTCTTTCAAATATTATTAAAGGAGAAAGAACTTCATCCTGTATGAGGAGGACCCAACTCAGTAGAAAATGAAAAGAGCAATAGCCAGAGCAAAGGAAATGCCGCCATTGAGGACCAACGTTGAAGCTGGACGCTGGATCAATAGCAGGCAGGTGTTTTTTCTGATGGCCATGAACTCTACCAGGACCCCTGTTGGCTGACACGAGAAAGGCAATCATAGGATGACAGTTTGCATGAGACAGTTTGCACAAGACGCTCGGCAGATGATGGAGAAGCGAGGTGACAAAAGCAAACAAAGATCCAAAGAGCCCTTGTGCAGAGATATTCGTTTAGCTTCATTTGACTGATAGGACCCCAGTTCCTAGGAAGAAGGAGCTGGATTTTAATGCTGGACAAATGCTGCTGTTAAACCTGTATGTTGTTTGTAGGTCATTTCCAAAGTGTTTTGTGGCCTGCATAGGATTCATGTCACAGTGTGGATTCAGCCTTGTTCAACGCATTCCTTTTGCGGCTCTTCAGAATTTGATCCCAGGCCACTGCTCTAGGCTTATCTCTGCGTATGCCACCCTCTCCCGCAATCCTGGACTGTACACAGTTCCTCAAATGTATCATATTTTCTTTTTTTTTTTTAAATTTTTAATGTTTTATTTATTTCTGAGAGAGAGACAGCATAAGCAGGGGAGGGTGAGAGAGAGAGGGAGACACAGAATCTGAAGCAGGCTCCAGGATTCAGCACAGAGCTGTCAGCACAGAGCCCGACGCGCGGCTCGAACCCACGAACCGTAGATCATGACCTGAGCCGAAGTCAGATGCTTAACCAACTGAGCTGCCCAGGTGCCCCATATGCATCATACTTTCTAATTTTAGGAGCTTATGCTATTTTATTTTATTTTATTTTATTTTATTTGCCCATATAACTCATACTACATCTTCAAAAGTGAGCTCCAGTGCTATCTTCCGAAAAACATCTGTCTGCCTGCATCTCCCTAAATGCGATTAGGCTCCCCTCCTCTCTACTGTCTTACCCCAGTTACATTTCTTACCGCAGTGTATACTAGTTCTCTGGTTTCCTGGCCATTGGCCTAACTAGACTGAGATCTATTTAAGAGTAAGAAATGAGAGGTGCCTGGGTGGCGACGTTGGTTAAGCGTCCGACTTTGGCTCAGGTCATGATCTCATGGTTTCTGGGTTTGAACCCCACGCTGTGCTCTGTGCTGACAGCTCAGAGCCTGGAGCCTGCTTTGGATTCTGTGTCTCCATCTCTCTCTGCCCCTCCCCCACTTGGTCTCTGTCTCTCTCTCAAAAATAAATAACACATTAAAAATTTCTTTTTAAAAACGAGTAAGAAATGAGTCTGTAGCTCCTAATGCCACACATTGCTGGTCACCTGGTACCTACTCAGCTGTTCCTGCTTTTGCTGCTCTTGTCACTGTCATTGAAAACTTGTGTCTGGGTGTGCCCCAGCCCTTCAACTCTGGGACAAGTTCTCTGCTCTTCCAGAAAAGGAAGCAGTAACTCAAGTAGCTTGAAGCCTATTGGAAAATTTCACAGGGTGACATCAATGGTGGAAAAATGGCAAAGGAGCTTGATTGTCTTTACAAAAACCTTCACTCTGAAGTAATTGTGTCCAAGGCTGATGATAAGCTGTGGTGGCTCTAAAGGTGAAGAAAGTGCTTGAAAGTGTCAGAACAAAAACAGCAGACCATCTCAACCCAGGTCAAATCTGTGCCTTTCCTAGAACACGGTAAGAGGTGGTTCTTATGAAACACTGTAAGTATAAAGAGGATGGAGGTGATCACAAGAACAGAAGCGCTTTGATATATGAAGAGAAGCAAAATCGCTCGTGGACAGCTCTCTGGAGAAAGTAGCGCGGGGAGTTGGTTATTCAAGTCTGTAGACGGGACACACGTGTACATAGTTGGCAAAACACTGTGCAATTAGGCCGACAGAACACATCTTGCATATGGAAAGGAGGGTTTCCATGTCTGCTTGTTTTCAAATGGGAAGTGCTTTTCAAAGTGTGGTTCAGGAACCAACAGCACTGTCACCTGAGAGTTTGCTACAAATGCAATTTCCAGCCCACGCCAGACAGACGGAATCGAGACTTTGATGCAGACCCTCTCCCCACCTTCACTCAATCAGGGCTTTAGCAAGTCTCTCAGAACCACTGTTTTGGGGCTAAAAGAAAGTCAATTTGTGTTCTTTGTCTCTGTCTGGTAACAATGTCTTCTTTTCCGGTGCCCACTCCAGACCTGACTAACTGTGGTGGCTGTCAGGCCAACGTAATTCTTCAGTACTGAACTTGGAGATCAAGTCTTTCTGGAGGCCCCACGTTCCTCCCTGTGGTTCTCTGGCATCCCAGGTCAAGGATGTTTTGGTGCTCACTACGCAGTCTTGGAAATCAGCTATCTAATTATCCTGCTATTCTGCAATCCAGTTTTGCCCAATCAGAAACTGATTTGGTAAGTTAACAAAAAGGAAACAATGGATTCTGTGTTTGGGCTGGACTTACTGGTGTATTGGCTGATGCATTAGCCCTCATTAGAGAGAGAACACTTCGGGGGTGGGTGGGCCACACTTTCTCACCTTTCCATTACCCTGCACGCTCTAGTACTGTTCTCTGCATATTTTGTTTCCTTTAAATGCATACTGAATTAAATTGAAGGTAGGGCATGAAGAAAGCACAAAATTAAGACGTTGAAAAATTAAGATGACACCAGTAAGCTACATGGGGAAAGTCACTTTAGCCAAAAGGCCCTGGACAATCATTTAAAGTAACTAGACTACCTTCGGGGATTCTTTCAAATGCACATATTTAATCAGCTGATGTGTAAGCCAAATCTCAGATATAATTAATTCAATGTGCTTCAACTTTTTTTTTTTTTCATAATAGCTTTCATGAGATGAGGCTAATACAGCTCCTGGTAGTCCAGGAAGACAATTTCCGTATTTGTGAATGCTAAGAAGAAAGGGAAGAAATTCTGTGAGTGTCTCATGATTAGGGCAATTTTAGTTTCAGCAAAATATGTGCTATTTCCGTGAATCTAAGAAAGAGCTTAGGTCTCTGGCTCCACGTTTCTTATTTCTGGGGAAAACACGGCTGGATTTGACGGGAGGCAACTGCTGTTTTGAAGGTCACATGTGTTAGCGTCCGAGTTGCTGTTAGGAGTTGGTGACGGGGGAAGGGGTGATTTCCGGCTTAGATGCTGCACTTTAATTGCTAAGTTAAAGAACAAATTTAATAGATCTCGTGTGATTTGGAAGGAGCAAATCATTTTTTTTAGACTGTGAAATGAGAGCACTGTAAGTGGCTTAGACTTTTATAAGAAACCTAGGAAAGAGGAAAAAAAAGACAGGGGGAATGGCCCATATAGAAACCCAAGAGTCCTTCTAGAGAAATAGCCTAATATTCTGAATACAAATTCCCTACAAATACCTTAGAAGAAAATGCAACACTTAACACCTTTGCTAAGATGATGAATACATTTTTTCTCTGAGGGTTATTTAACACTTTCCATAATTTTATTATAAATGGTCCAATAAAATGCAACAATAAGTTATGTGCTATATTAGGAGGACAACTCATTTATGACTAATGTGGTAATTTGTAAAACTAATGGGCATGTTTATGAGCATAAGGGGCTCTAAAGAATAAATAAAATACTGTCACAGGCAAAACTGAATCTGCCAGCAAGCAAACAGGGGACACGTTCTGCCAGGATATCAAAATTTCCAGATAGTTGCCAAACTATGGAAACGTGGCCCTTGTTGGGCCCTCCCTGGGCAGAAAGATAGACTGGCCCCAAGGAAAAGGAATGCTGAACTGGGGTTGGGGGCCTGCATTCCCTCCCTGGCACTGCTATTAACAGCATTTTCCAGGTTTCCATCCCCCATCTTTGAAAGGAAGGGGTCAAAATGCCCAATCTTTAAAAGACTATATAATGCATACAGCCGTTAATTAAATTTAGCAATTCAGCATTCATAGATGAGAGTCGGAAATCAACTACTTTCAACTTGTCACTGGTTTTATACAAATGAGAAAAAGCCATCTAAGGTTACTTCAGAAATATTAGCTTTCAACCGCACTGTAATGCATGTTGAACTTTGCAAATGTATCAGGGATACACCTATTTATGTTGATTTCGCTGTTTTCTACTGGAATGCTGTTTTCGGCTGATGATTAATGTCCTAATAACTTGTTTTTTAGTATGGCTTCCTGAAAAAAATAAAAGGTTTCTTTTATGTATTCATTATGTCTACCTGTCTCTAGAAGGAGGCGGATCCGTTTTGAGGATGAATATCTCTCATTCGGTAATGAACACAATGGCTCCATTTACGGCGCCAATCTGGCCTGCTGTCTATGACAGAGGTAGTCTTATCAGTAATCCATGAAATGCTTCTTGTTCTTTTAATGAGTTGAACATTCAGCAGAGAGGCAAAAAATGCGGTTTGTGTTCTTCTTAGGTACACCAAATTTATTTCCCACCCTCTTCCCCTCCAAATTACAATCCTGGAAGAGCTCACACTCACACTGTAAAAAGAAGAAGAAGAAGAGGAAGCAGCTTTAGATTGAGAAATAATGCCTGGAAATTTTTATTTCTAAAAGCTCTTATTGGCCTTAGGTTCTCTGTTTTAATTTTGTTTTATAAAGGGAAACAGAGGTCTTAGGTTTAAGCTGGTATGCCATTCATGAGCAAGACCTAGCAATTAATCCTGATATTAAAGCCACAAAAGAGGATTAACTACTCTCTACCAATACAGCTCACGGAAAGAGAAATGACTAGAGCCCCTGGTTGTTCTGATTTTTTAGTTTGTTTTTTTAAGTGTGAAGTTGTTTTCAGTCATGATATTTTGGCTGTGTTTTTTATAATGTGCTATTTCAGATGATAATTTTAAAAGTCAGAATTTTACAGCAAACAAACGGGTGGTTGCCAGAGGGGACGAGTGGTCGGATGGACAAAATGGGTGATGGGGAGCTGGAGATCCGGGCGCCCACTTCGGGAATGAGTAAGTCACAGGCATTAAAGGCACAATATAAGGAAGAGAGCGAATGGTATTAAAATAGTGTTGTATTCTGACAGACAATAGCTACACTGGTAGTGAGCACGGCATAAGGTGCAAAGAAGGTGAATCACTATGTTCACACCTGAAACTAATGAACTAATGTGACATTGTGTGTCAACTGCACTAAAAAAAAGTTAGAATTTTATTAGGGCTATGTGTTTTTAAATGTATATGTTTAATATACATATATTTAATATATATATTAATATATATGTTTTTAAAAAANAAGTCCCAGAATAGAATCCCCATTGCATTGGAATGACCTGCAGAAGCTAGCATGCTTTCAAACTGACAGAACATTTCACAATGTCCATTACAGGAACATCAAAATCTGGTAAAATACACAAAATGTACTTGGAGCCTAGTAATTTTATTGTGTTTTGTTTGCAGTTATTTTCCCATTTGTTCTGCCTATCATTTTTTTTAAGTTTATTTATTTATTTATTTATTTATTTATTTATTTATTTATTTAGAGAATGTGTGGGGTAAGGGCATAGGGAGAGAAGGAACGAGAGAGAGTCAGTGTCTACACTGTCAGCACAGAGCCCGATGTAGGGCTCAAAATCACGAACCATGAGATCATGACCTGAGCCAAAATTAAGAGTCCAACTCTTAACCAACTGAGCCACCCATGCGCCGCTGTTCTACCAACCATTCTTACTGATTTCTAGAACCAACTCTTTGATGGACTGGGTTCTGGTCAGGTGTTTGATGGGCACTACAGTTTATTCTAGTCAGCATCTGACATAGTAACAATGATCTAATCTAAGAAACTAATCAATGCCTAGGAGAATGATTAAATCGCCTTTGGGCCATGTAAATGCTGTACCTTTCAGGTAAGTCTTCTGGAACAGATATTCTAGACTTTAATGGCTAACTCAGATGAGGGAGGTGGGGATGACTCTAAGTGTCATGAATGACCCAGGTAAGCCCGGGGAGGGTATGTTCTGTTATGACCCAATAGCGAATTTTAGACATGGAAGAGATCTTGGGGTTTCTTCATTTCCTTCATTTTGCAAATAAAGAAAATGAATCCCAGGTAGAGAAAATAACCTCTTCAGAGAGCTTCTTCCATGAGGCTCGTTTCTTGGACAGATGAGAACACTCAAGAATAATGACAGTCCTAACGACAAGGATTTTCAAGACTTGCATGTATTCAAAATGGAGAGGTGAACTTCGATGAGAACATGTCATTCCTTTGGCACTTTAGTTTTCACACACTTTGGTCACTGTGTGTGAGGTGTAGTCTCAAAGAACTATGAAGACTGATCCTACACCAAATACATTTACAGGAAGCAAACGGGAAACACTCCCCTAGAATCACCCTCAGCAGTTCTGAATCCCATCAATTTTGTAGTGGCTTTGCCTCATTGAGTCTCCTGCAGTGCACACCTTAACACTCCAGCTTTAAAACCACCACAGCCTCCTCGTGTCAGAAATTACTTTTCATCATGAGTGTTCTCCAAATGTTTCATTTAAAAGGGAGGCAGGGAGAGTCCCAAGGTCAATGGAGTTTATGGGCAGAATCCATTCCCTCTTCATGAAAGTCTCTAAGAAATCTTTCACTCTTCCGCTTCTGTCTCACACTCACATCTAAGAGTTCCTAGATTATTAGACTACGAACCCCCCCTTTTTGCATAACCCTTTTGTTAATCCAATGAACATTTCTTAAAACATTTTCATTTGCATTAGCTACTCTCATCCTTAGCCTGACCTTTTGGAGAAGACCAGTTAGATCTTATTTTACATCTTTGAGAGATAAAGAGACAGAACTATAGATGTTCGTCACTTGCTCAGGTTTATGTAATTATTTTGAGAAGGAGGCAGTTTGGATATCAAGGCTTCTGACTCCAGATTTGTGCTCTCCTGTATTTTTTGTGTTGTGCCTGGCTTTTAGATTCGTAGGCCAATTAAAACAAATGATCCCTTAAAAATAAAGATTTTTCTTAATAATCTCATGTATAAAGAGATTGAAGACCATTCCCAAGACCATCATTTCCCAAATTAACTAACATTCAGACCTGAAAAACATTCTATACTTATATCATAGAGCTGTGTTAACAAAATGGTTCCAGAGTATGGCTTCTCAAACCTGTCATTTTAAGTTATTTGTATTTTCAACAATGAGTTAGTGCTTTCGATGTAAAGTGAAATAACTATCACAGGCATAGAATAAAAAACCTTTATTTTATTGTTTGAATTTTTAAAGCCCATTATGAATTGCTAGAGGTGAGCTGCACAATAATACCATAAAAATAAAACAGAAAGCCTTTAAAGAGGTTTTCTGCATTCCAGAAAATATATACTTATCACAGATCATAAATGCAGTCTCAAATAATTTTAAACATATGGTAAGTTTCTTCTTAAGTACTTATAGTTTAGGAACCTTAATTATGCTCTAAATCTTTTTCTCGTCACAGAATAATTTCGCCTTGAAAATGTGTGTAGGTCGGATCCTGCTACTTCTTTCCTCATAATATTTATGGGAGGTGGATTGGCTTACAATTTGCAATTCATTAATTCAGAATATAATTCCCCATAACTAAGGAGTTTCTTGTCTAGTTATTCAACTCAATAGTGCTTCATTACGTGAAACTATGAGCTGCAAAAACAAACAAATTATTTCTCAAGCACTTAACAGTCCATATGTTATAGAAACAGCCTGTGAAGGTGTTACACTTACTCATTCCTATGAAGTAATGCTTAGTATTTACTACTCAACTGTCAGAGTAGCTTTAAGCTTATTAAAACTTTTCTCTACTCCCCCTAGGTTTCTTAATAAAGCAGAGGCACTTTATGGTCTTTTCCTCTGAAGGAAAAAAAAAAAATGCCAGTGGGCCTTGTATTCTTGGGATTCTTTAGGATGAGCTGGCTTGATGTTACCTGCCTTCGTATTTAGAGTAACCAAATCGAGTTTTTAAAGAGGGTTCCTACTGTAATTTCAAAATTAAATTTTTTTAATTTGGTCCCGTTCTCTCCTTTTGACAGCTTTGAGGATCTCTTCCCTCGGAATACCTATTTAGGTGAGGTTTTTACATTTGCTAAGCACACTAAATACATTTCCTGCTTTAAGACGGTGGTGTGGCATTTACACTTACATGCTCCTACACTTTCCTTTCAGAATTATGATTTATTGCCCATTGCTTCACTGTAGAAGTATAAAACCTTGAGTATAAAAGATAACAACTGTTCCTTTGTATTCCATCAACTGCCTCGCTGATTTAGGAATCTAAGATAAAATAAAAAGCTAGAAGGCCTAGTGAAAAGGGTTAGTTTTGAAATGAAGAAGTTAACTCTGACAGTAAAATAGCTAGAAGTTCCTTCTGCTTAGATAAAACAAGCTCTATATTCTTTGAATACTGCATATAAGGATGTTCATTTCATTATTATTGTTAACAATAAAAGCACCAAGAGATCCTAAATACTAATCAGTAGGAGAGTGGTTATATATATCCACCCATGTGATGAATCTGATTCCATCACTATATGTTAACACGGCAAAAGCATAAAATATGTTAAAGAAAAAAATAATTTTGTGTATAACATGATCACACTTATGTTCAAGAGTGGTAGAGTTAGAATATATATTTGCCAGTATATACAAAGATATTTCTGGAAAGGTCTGTCATTGTCGTCGTCATCATCACCATCATCATCATCATCATCATCCCTTATTGAGCATTTACTTTGTGACTGGCACCATGTTAAAAACTATATATGCATTTGTTCATCTGATTCTCACAATGACCCACCAGGTTAGATATCGGCATGAACTCTATAATACAGTGTTGAAACTCAGAAATAGGGGCTTCAGTTATTTACCTAAGTTACCTAGTTATTTACCTAAGAGCTAATAACTCCTGGACCTGGGATTAAAACAAACTAAGAAGGTGGGTTCTATAGCCTGCTCTGTTAATAAGCAAGCACGAACTTGCCAATGAAAGTTGTAAAATATGTTCGTACATTGACTTTGGAAACATGTTTAACCTTCCTTCTATTCTCTCTTCCCCTCCAATTTCCCTCTTTTTAAAATCCAAATTCTTCAATAAAAAAAGAACTGAATTTCAGAGCTAAAAAGGATCTTAGAGATACATAATCCAAGCCTCTTGTTCATCTAACTAATTAATTTTTTTTCTAGTGTCCGCTTTTCCTTTTTTTACATGGAGGTATAATTAGATACAGTGAAATGAGCACATCTTAAGTGACTGTTTGGCGAGTTTGTACAAATAAATACATCCCTGTAAACAATACCCCAGTTACCATGGAGAACACTGTCACTAGCCTGGAAAATTTCCTTGTTTCCATTCTCTGCTTCTCCCCCCCCACCCCCAAGATAACCATTATTATGACTTCTATGTTCATAGACTAGATTTATCTACATGAACTTTATGAAAATGTGGCTTTATTGTATGTAACTTTTGGTGTCTGGCTTCCTTCACTGAGCATAAAGCTGCTGAAATTCATTCATATTCTTGCATGTAGTAGTACAAGATCTTATTTTGGAAATGAGGAAAAGGAAGTAGAGGAAGTGGAGGGCTTTGCTTGGAAACATACAACTACAGAGAGAAAGCTGTAGGGTGAATATTTCAATTTTTTCTCCTCTGGTCCACTATACTTTTTGTTTTCTCACTGAGTTCAATCATTTGAAAAACAAAGATGTCTAGTTTTTGTATCAGCATAGTCCTGAAAGGAAATGAACAGAACCTTTCACTTTTGTTTTGCGATGTTATATGAATTAGAAGCTAGCCAGGAAAAGAGAAACCATTGGTTTTCAAACCACTGTTAGAAATAATAAACACTGTTTGTTTTTATTTTTTGAAATACTTTACACACGTAAATAATTTATCTGTATGAAAGATACATTTCTCTATAATGTTATTGATAATTGGCATGAGATATACTATTATGTATTATATACATTATATATAACGAAGGTATATAAAATAATAAATTATATCTGCTTTCCAGCTGCAGATATAGAATGCTCTCCGAAGCCTGTGAAACTCCTTTTGGGCCCTGCCTCATTTCTGTCCATCTGACTCCTCCCACGGGGAACCAGTTCTCTGTATTATGCTTGATATAGTTCTTCCACGCATGGGTATGTTCTTAAACAACATGCCAATGAATACTTTATTTTTGGACTTTACTCCTCCTCATGCTTTCATCTCTACATATTTTTTTTCTCATTTTTCAGGAATTGTGTCTAAAAAGAAATTCTGCAATAATATTTGGGAGATGCTGGAAAAATTAAAATAATCTCTGAATTTCAAGAGCTCAAAATTTTTAAAAAATGTTTATTTACCTTTGAGAGAGAGTAAGAAAAAGAGGGTGAGCAGGGTGGGGACAGAAAGTAAGGGAGGAGGATCGGAAGTGGGCTTTGGGATAACAGCAAAGGGCCTGATGTGGGGCTCGAACCCATGAACCATGAAATCACGACCTGAGCCAAAGTTGGATGTTAAACCAACTGAGCCACCCAGGTGCTCCAAGAACTTCTTTTTTTTAAGTTTATTTATTTATTTTGAGAGAGATAGAGATAGAGACACAGAGAGAGAGAGAGAGAGAGAGAATTTTAAGCAGGCTCTATGCTGTCAGCACAGAGCCTGACATGGTACTCGATCTCACAAACCCTGAGACTATGACCTGAGCCGAAATCAAGAGTTGGACATTTAACCGATGGAGCCACTCAGGTGCCCCTCAAGAGCTTTTAAGCATATTTGAGATATTCGACATAAAAGGTATTTATTACCAGGAGACTCAAATGAAAGACAGAAAAAAAAACTTGAAAAATATACAATTATCTTAAGAACAAAACAGTAAAACTATCAAATGGAAATCTAAGATGGCATTTCACCAATAGCAGATTTCAGCATAAACCAAGAAATAATGTCACTGGACTTTGATTATTTAGCTACACAATTAAATAAATAGTCTTAATTAATTCATTAGGTCAACACATATTTATTGAGGGTCACTATATGCCTGGGAAGGTTAGGATAGGTAGAATTAAAAGACAAATAAAAGCCAAAATGGGTGCCTTTGGACTTTTCAGAAGGAGCCACACTCTTGGGCACTTTTGATCATTTGCAATAACAAATACATTGATTTGGTTGCAGTCATCTCCATGAATCCCTTGAAATTTTTAATATTATTCACTGGCTCCCAGGCAGGAGGTCAGGGACCTTCAAAAGTGGAAGGGAGGTGGAACCCCTTGAAAATGCTTCCCTTTTCCTTTCTGTGAAATAATTCTGAGATTATGGAGAAAAAAGACTTCTTTCATCTTCCACAGCTTTTTAAAAACTAACTCGAACGCTAAGGGAAAAAAATAGACTATCTCTTCTAAGAAATGGCTTCTCTTCATTAAAGGAAATGCAGCTTATACACCAGAATTTGGAAGTTTTGGAGGCAAGGCGGAAGGGGCTGGATTGGTTTGGGAGGTTCTTATAGAAATTTCTGGAAATTCAGTAAGTAATCATTTAATCTCAGAATGAAAGGCTGCATTAATCAGGGATTATATATTTTTTGCAACTTGCCTTGGTGAGATTCTACGAAGAGAGGGTATTAGGGAAACAGCTTTTAGATACACTGATATGAGACCCCTCACTCTAAGGATGCAGGGTCCTGCCCTCAGTTCATAAACAGGTCACAATGTCGAAACATCAGACCCTTTTCATTCCACATTCTGCCACTTTCAATTTCATATCCTCACTGCAGCAACATGTAACAGAATAATAATGGGACATAACTTCTCTTCTTTCAAAGCCTATTAATTTTACATTTCTCTACAAATGAAATGGCAGGAGGAAACATGAGAGGTGGAACTCATCTGTGGACATTTCGTGGACACATTACCAGGCAATTTGTGTAACAGACTGAAAATCAAACAAACAAAGCAAAGCAAATACTACTACTATTACTACTACTACTACTACTACTACTACTACTACTACTACTACTACTACTACTAAATACCTAGCAAACCATGCATGGATTGTGAGAGAATCTCTACTAATAGTATTTCCCATATTTTTCCACTTTGTCTCAAATATGAAAGTGGAACATGTGTTTCTCTTTTTCTAATTTTTACCAAGAGGTAATATCTGTGCTCTTTCTGTATGTGGATATTGTTCTTCCTTGTAAGAGATGGTTACACAGCTTTCTATTCTACAGAAACCCATACTACCAATATATGAGCAAAATGGCATATTTTGTGCTATGTCTTACAGAAAAAATATCATTTGTATCTCAGAAAGAGGAACTTGCCTTAACAGACACTCCTTCTCCAGAAACTAGACACTTTACAGATCAAAAATAGCTCATCTTGTGATACTATGAAAGGTGCCATGTTTTATTTATTTATTTATTTATTTCAGTCTGAGGCTTCTATCTAGATCATGATATGTTCAATTCAGTGAGAAGCATTCAATTTATCACCACATACTACTGCTCTTAAGGAAAGAGATTTTTTTTTTAAAAAAAGTTATTCATTTTGAACAATTCCTTTTCTAAAAGCTACTAGAAGGCCACATAACCTTATCTTCAAGATCATCTTCACAGCCCTTCACATCGTGGGAAAAACCGCAGAAGAGCCACCAAACCTGATGTAGCAGCTAGCTTGATTCTGATTGCTCCTTAAATTATGTGTCTCTGGTGCTCTCAGATTTTGAAGGCAAATTTCTCATCTTGCTTCCCACCCTCCCCCCCCCCCCCCCCAC
>NW_027532599.1:930304-931350 GCF_008692635.1 Crocuta crocuta
CCCCCCAAATACAAAGGGGTTTTAACGAAGCAAGCAAAGAAATGTGCCCAGAGCAAGGCTGGGTGTTACCGGTGCTTGTGTGTACCCACCAAGCCTTCTTAATTACGTTGTAAAATGCAATGCCTTTCTTACATAGAATATTGCTGATTAAATATTTGTTGAAAAAATAAATGCATTTTTAACACTGTCGACTTCAAAAACATGCCTGTGCATTGTGCCACACGATTTTCAACGTCAAGTGATCTGTAGAGGGAAACTCACTGACTGGTAAAGAAACAGCCTACACTCCGATTTTTTGGTAGTTACCGCCAGCACTGCTCTCACCAGTCTGGGTGTGGCCTCCGTGAAGACGTGGCTTTTCCACAGTCCTATCTCAAGCTGGTATCTCAAATTGCATTTCTTTCCCTCAAGGCCATGTTCTCCCCTTCCACGACTTGTCTTAAGGGATGACAGCGCCACCAACCTACTTGGTGGGATCAGACACTTCAGAGTTCTGCTGGCTGTTTCCATCTTGATGGAACTGGTCACCAAGTTCTATTGGTCATGTCTCTCTGAGCTGCTATGAGACCCATTCACTCTGTCCTGGCTAGTGTTTCTTCAGCTAAGGGATTTAGTCCAAGAATGGGGTTGTTAGAACAGTCCAATCTGTGCTCTTGCCGTTAGTCTCTGCCTCCTTTACCCTCCACCCAGTGAATTTTTAGTCACCGTTGCAATTGGTCAGAGACTCCCCATTCTTGTGCAGTGAAGTTCCATCTCCTGGGTGGGGCAAAGGCGCCTTTCCTGAAATACCTCCTCCCTGCTCACTAGTCAGCCCTCTGCCTTCTCCTTCCCCTCTGACCTTGTCATAGTTCAGTGTTTACATCTCCCTTCTCTACCAGGGTATACAATCCCCCCTTTTTTTATTTTATTTTTTATTTTTATTTATTTATTTTTTAAAATATTTTTATTTATTTCTAGGAGAGAGAGAGAGAGACAGCGTGAACAGGGGAGGGTCAGAGAGAGAGGGAGACACAGACTGTGAAACAGGCTCCAGGCTCTGAGCTGGC
>NW_027532599.1:931486-961415 GCF_008692635.1 Crocuta crocuta
GAGAGAGAGAGAGACAGCGTGAACAGGGGAGGGTCAGAGAGAGAGGGAGACACAGACTCTGAAACAGGCTCCAGGCTCTGAGCTGGCTGTCAGCACAGAGCCCGACGCGGGGCTCGAACCCACAAACCGCGAGATCATGACCTAAGCGAAAGTCGGACGCTTAACCGACTAAGCCACCCAGGCGCCCCAACAATCCCCCCTTTTTTTTAAAAAAAAATGTTTATGTTGAGAGAGAAAAAAGAGAGAGAGAGAGAGGGCGTGCACACAGGGACATGGTGGAGGGGCAGAGAGAGAGGGAGAGAGAGAATCCCAATCAGGCTCTGTGCTGTCAGTGCAGAGCCCAACACGGGGCTCAATATTAGGAACTGTGAGATCATGACCTGAGCTGAAATCAAGAGTTGGGCACTTAACCGAAGGAGCCACACAGGCGACCTGATAATGTCTGCTTTGCCTGAGAAATCCTCTCTCTAAGTCTGTGATGCCTTCCCTGATCTATCCTCATGGACTCATCATTTCTTCCTTTGTTTGTAAACAGTGGACTCCTTGAAGGCAGGGATCATGATTATCTTTATATCATGGGTACCAAACACAGTACCTGGCATATAAGGGGCTTTTCAGAACCATTTGTTAAATAAATGAATGAGGTAAATGACCACGATATTCACAATTGACAATACTGAAGGAAGAAAGTAAGAAACACGAAACAAGTACAACTAAAAACGTATGTAAGTAAACTGGATATAGAGGAACAGCAATGTTTTCAATATGAAGGTGCTTAAAAATATCCAAATAAACCCATGGTCTTGGAAATTGCAGTCTCTCCCCAAAATGTACTTATTTTTCAAAGGAATGTGTTATAAAACCAATAAAGTCACATTTTGAAAGGTATTAGACTGTCCTACTTGTGCTTTTACACATTAAAATCAATTTTAATTTTGTAAATGATCTCCCCTCCCCATTTGGCCGGTGTTACTTATTTACCTCAGTAATTGAGGGAAAATATTCTGAGCAGCATTCTATTTAATATTAGCATATCTGCACCCAGAGAAGCTTCTATGCCTAATAAGAACATTTTGTGATCTAGATTTAATCTAATATTTGTCTGACTTCACCCACTGAATAAACAGGGCTCATTAGTATCAAACACACACAATCTTTGTTTTTCATGACTGTAAGGCTGACCTTTGAAATGTAATCTTGTATTATTAAGATTAGCATCCAATAAATCACGACATGAGTTATAGCAAATACCTCCTCCTTCTCCCCCTTCAGTTTTTCCTCCAACATAAACACAGACGCAAGACATTGTTTGAGAACTTTCAAGAGTTGTGGGATATTTTTGGTGCTTTTATCTTTCAGTTTCTGAAAAATGAATATAAGATGTTGTCTCACAGGGATATTTACATCACGACATCTTGTAACCAAGATGGGGAAGAGAATTGCATATAATATGCTTTGTGCAACAAGACACTACTGTTAATGTATAAGCGATGAGAATTAAGTTTATTCATATAGTTTTAGGACGTAAGTATTATATGTCCTAAATATAACTATGTTTGATATACCTGTTATAAAACGGGAGCTTAAAATATATATTCACATGATTAATAGTTAAACATTTCTTGGAAGAGTTTATATTTAACGAAGTGTTTAGGCTAAAAATTTTTTATTTTAATTAAAAACGCAAAACGAGATTTAATATTGCCACATAATTTATTGCCCAGATGTCATTTAAGGATTTTCTAGCATACATACCTTTTAATATTTAGATATTTTCAAAGCATATTTCTGCAATGTTTCCAAATACTGATATTATTAAACTATTTACTAATTGTGTTTTTCTCTCCAACGGTTTATCCAGTTTAAATAATTTGAAAAGATTCATGAGATTCATAATATATCTCATATATCAGAATGGTTAAAATATTATGAAATGTATCTTTAAACCCTTTTTGAAGTATTTCATAAGACAGTAAGAATTCAAGATATTATTCAAAGGTAACAGGGATTCTTTCTTTCTATAGTTTTCTAAATAGCTGAGACAGAAACTTAGGAGGAGTTTAATAATACACAACTAGAGAAAGAAACACATTCCGGAAACAGATCTAGGTTATGGTCGTATGTTAGAAGAGCGTCAAAAACCCACTAAGTGAGGAAGTACGATTTCTGAAGTGGGCATTATAATTCAGCATACGCTGCTTCACATGATGTTGAAGCTTTATCTGCAAAATGAGGAAGTTGGAGAGATTTTTGCAGCAATTTAAAATATGGAAATGACTCTCTTCTGGCTGATTTACGACGTGTGCAGAGTAGTCAATGAATGAACCGGAGTTGAGCCTGAGAACACTTTTCCACCAAAAAACAGTGCGCGTTTCATCCTGCAATAAGGTTTCATCTCTCTCCTCTCCCTTGCCAAAACCACTCTGTAGAGAGTTCCAGATCAAACAGGACAGTTGGCCAACAGACTAGAATTGTCGCACTGGTCAGTCAGCCCAGTTACTAACTCTGGGCAAAGCCAGACCTAACACGCCCCGGAGAAAGTCTTATTTATAGTAAACACTTCTTTAAAATACTGAGTAAATGTCAGAAGTTCCAAGAGTTTGGAACCCACGATGGTTGTCTGAACATGATGTTAGATCTAGGCAGAGGAATCTGGGTTTGAATCTCTCCTTGTCCTGATTTATAAAATAAAGCTAAATGGGGCCCCATGGAGGGTTAAGTGAGAAAAAATCTGTGAAATGCCTGCTCAACATAAATTATGTCAAACCGTCATCTCAAAAAACATGTTATATTCTACTTATTATTAAAACCTGTGGGTTTCATTTGTATACTTCCTAGAAATAGAAAACTGATTTTCATTAATATTCACATAATAATTCTATAAGCAGGACCTTTAAATTGTGGGGTAGGGAAGGTTGGAATCAGGCCCTCTTCTCCCTACTTCTTGCTCCTATAAACTCTATTCCAGCTGGACCATTCTTTTCGGATGCCCGCATTGGTGGTTTCCAAATTATCTAGTGATAGCAGGGGGACTATTTTTTTCCAAACGGAATCTTAGGCTGAACCCTGGAAGATACAAATATGGATCATATCAGGGCAGCTTTTCTGAAGTGGGGGATAGGTGCCTGGATGGAAGAGGCAGTGGCCCGAGGGACCCCAGCATTGCTCATAGTGTGAAGAATATTACATGTAACCTGGGCTGTATCAGCTGAAATCCATAGGCATTTGGGGGGGGGGGGGGTCTGCAGGTCTACTTAAAGAAGTTTTAAGTGAAAACATTTTGATAGTAATCTAAAAAAATCATCCGGATGATGAACAAATTAGATTTTTACAAATCTCTGTGCCCATGTTTTGTTTGGGCTCGCGATCTATGTTGGCTACTAGCTCTCACCTAAATGGTTATAGCACTTAACAGATAACATATCATTAAGCATTCCCGGTGTATCCTAATTTTAAAGACAGTAATCATCCAAAGTCCATTATATCCCTGTTCAATTAGTTTTACCAGTTATAAAAATGAAACTTCTCTTTCTCAGGGATAGCTACTGACTGAAAAATATTTTTATGGAATGACTTTCATTTCTTGAGTTATTTAATACACCGAAATGTGTATGTGTGACATTACAAAAACTGTGAAGTGCGATAGAATAAAACACAAATTGCATTATTCTTGGCTGGAGAGAAAAGCATAGGGGCAGATCTAATCTATGCTCTTGTGCCCAACAAATGCCATCCAGCCTCAGGACCTAGCACGGGGCCCCAGGAATGGTGAGCACTGGTTACAAGGGGGAAGGGGGGAAGGAGGTGGGGGTGGTAGAATGGCTTCTAAAATGCATGAGCTGAGCTGGTAGAGGCTTTCCGAAGCCAAAGGGGTATGTTCAAAGGGGTTCAGGTATACTTGGTGCTGAAAAACTCTGCATTAGATCTTTAAACAACACTGACCCGCCATTAACATTTTCCTGTCTCATTCCCTCCAGAGACTGCCCTCCCCTTAATCTTTTTAATGGGTCCCTCTGTGAACGTACCATGCCTCCCGGGTCATTTTTAGATGTTTTAACAGCGATCACCTGGAGACAAGGCATTAACCCCAAAGAACGGAACTAGAGGGAATATATCTTTGCAGGCTGGTGAGAAGGGACACAATTCTCCTTAAATCACACTGCGAGACGGTTGTCTGTCTTAGTTAATCAGAGGAGAGCTCACTGGCCTCCCTCGATGCTTGATTCATTGATTGCTCTTGCACTTTTCCCCACACCCCAGGGCTGGCTTCCCCTATTAAAACATTCTCCCTTTCCTTAGCTTTTATTTATAGACTATCCATTTATATTTCCAAACCTTTATCAGTTTTATTCAATTGTGGGACACAAACAATACATTACTACGATCAATTCTGTGGTTCATGAAGCAAAATGGAATGTTTTCTCAGTTGTAAAATGCTATCAGTTGCTAGGGCCACGTTGATTTAATACCAGTTTTTTAGGAAAAAAGAAATAGTACATATTAAATGTACACAATTCGGGCAATAAACTATTTGTAAAAAAAAAAAAAAAAAGTTGAAATATTAAAAGGTTTAACCCTGAAAAAAAAAATGTACACAATTCTGAGATGCATTCCAATTTCATCCTGATTTCAGAAACATAAACCGTGAAGAGACCATGCATCTTAACAGAGAGGAAGTACATCAAGTGACTAACCAGGTTTATATGCAAATGCTCCTAAGCCACGTGGGGGGAAACCATGACCCCGTGCAGGAATTTTCCAAATAAGCCATGCTGAACCCTAAGGCTTCTTGCAACACTCCTAATTTGTCTCCCTGCTTTTGTCTTTGACTATCTATCAGCTTGTTTTCAGTACAGCAGAGTGATCCTTTAAAACCCAAGATGGGGGTGTCCGGGGGACTCAGTCAGTTGAGTGTCTGACTCAATTTTGGCTCAGTTCTTGATCTCATGGTTCTTGAGTTTGAGCCCTACATGGGGCTCCCCGCAGACAGTGTGGAGCCTGCCTGGGATTCTCCCTCCCTCTCTCTCTGCCCACCTCGCCTCTCTCTCTCAAAATAAATAAATAAACTTAAAAAAAAATCCCAATCTGATGACTCACGCCTACTGCTTATAAATTGTCACTCAGAGGAATGCCAGTGGTATGTGAGAGCCAACTTACACTTGCTCAAGAAAGGTAACAATTACATTTTGAGAAATTTTGTAAGCTGGTTAAACATAGCCACAGTTAAAAATTAAATTATGTATACCAAGAATTAAATAAATCATTTATAAAACAAAGGTAACAAATACTCAAAACTGATCCCTTTCTAATTATTTTATTATATTTTGTTATTATCGATACCCTTGCAATGATTTACATCTATTATATTTGCATGTGGGAAATAGAGCAGGGTGTGTGCCACTGCACAGCTCTCCCCAACTTTACATTCAGCAATTCAGTTGTGCTTGAACTCAGCCCTGGGGATGGTATTTCCATCATAGCAGTTGGCAAATGGTATAATCAAAGCCAAATCC
This sequence comes from Crocuta crocuta, assembly GCF_008692635.1. Lineage (NCBI taxonomy): Eukaryota > Metazoa > Chordata > Mammalia > Carnivora > Hyaenidae > Crocuta > Crocuta crocuta. The sequence goes on from NW_027532599.1 coordinate 937,000, forward strand.
CCTCTAGATATTAAACATTTACTAGCACACTACTGAGTAGACACAAATCCTTCCATGGATCTATAAAGTCCTCTGCGATCTGGCTCCTTGCCACCTCTCAGACCTCATCTCCTACCACTTTCTCTCCCTCCTTCTACTGTAGCCACCCTGGTGTCCTTGTAAGGGCTGGCTCATTGCGCAGCCCTAGGGGGCACCCGTTTCACTGTTTTCTGCATAGATGGTGCTCCTCCACATTACTGCCAGCCAGCCAGCCAGCCAGCCAGCCATCTACCAAGTTGTATAATTCAGAGAAACTACTCCTTCCCGTGTCTATGCTATGCACAGTTCTGCCCCAGGACTCTGCCCATGCCATTCCCTTTGCCTATATGAATGTTTGCCAAGATAGACCCCTGCCTTCTCATTCACATTTTTCATGTGTCTGCTGACATGTCACTATGTCAGTGAAGCTTTCCTTCTCATGCCCTTCCCTTCCCCCATCCTTCGGTATGCCTTCCATCTTTATTTTTCTTCATGGCACTTACCATCAACAGATATACTAAATCTGCCACTTTTTACACTATTGTTGTCTTTTCCCTGACCACAATGTAAACTCAAATAGAGCACAGGCTTTGTGTAGTTCACAGTGTTCCCAGGACCTGGAACTGAGGTTGGCACGCAGTGGGTGCTCAATGATGCTATTAAATAAGTGAGTGAGTGTATGATGATTTTAACAAGGACTCTGATTTTATATAAAATTTCATATATGTATGCATATATAATTTTGATTTATGTACATATACACATATTTGTGTATATGTGTGTGTGTGTGTGTCTCTACACACACACAAACTAAGGGTCTGAACATTTACACTTGAATTTCAGTTGTGACGTTGATGGACATGTATCCCTGGATCTTTAATCAGGAAGCCTGATTCTGAGCGTGGGCACTCCAAGCAGTGAAGCAGTGGGACGTGCTTCTTTGGTATATAATAGGTTTCTCCTTCTGCTAGGACAGCATATGGGCACCTGAATCTGATGATGACTTCCCTACCTCTGGATAGGGACTTGGTCTTACTCATCATCAGAAGGAGATCAAGGCAGGGATTTGATCTAGTTCAAGAAAGGTGGCTATAGCTAAAGAAAAAATAAATTCCAAAAGAAAGTGGATCCTTTAGTTAAAAGGGACAATGTGAGTTTTCCTGAACGGGGACCCAAGAGCTGAGAAACAAGAAAAACATAAAGAATGATGAACAGGTAAAGGGAAGCAGGAATACCATATGTCCGAGTGGAATGACCTGGAAACAGCGAGGGTAAAACATCAGGAGTGAGGCTACGTTGGTGTCTAAGACTCTTCTGATCACCCTCTTCTTTCCCTGCTTATTCCCCCGACATCCAATAATTTAATGGCATAATTATAGGCAGTTTTGCAGTAAAGTCCTCCCATTATACGCATTTTATTTTTTTGAAGTTTATTTATTCATTTTGGAAGACAGGCAGGGGGAGGAACAGAGAGAGAGGGAGAGAGTGGATCCCAAGCGGGCTCTGCACTGTCATGTCAGCACAGAGCCCAGCGTGGGTCTTGATCTCACGAACTGTGAGATCATGACCTGAGCCGAAATCGAATCAGATGCTTTAACCGACCGAGCCACCCAGGCACCCCTTGTATGGGTTTCAGAAATCATTTCGGACCTGCAAAGGGCAGACACATATCTGAAACATTTTAATCCTCATTTCAAAAGAGTCATAAGACAAAAGTTTTCAACTTTCCGAAAGGACAAGACTTGCCCTGAGCAAATTCACTTCCCAAGTTTGCTCTCATTCGTACTCCAATATCTTTCACATCTGTGTTCGGGGATCCTCTTCACCTGTGAAAAACTAGCTGCATTTTTGTTATTTCTTTGCCCCCAGAGAATAATAGTAATGAATGGAAAGCTGACCGAAAAAGGGCATCATGCTGGCAGAGCTAAGAGCGAGCCACATAGTCCGAGGTGCCTACTGAAGTCTGCGTGGCCCTCTCTTGCTTACCGTCTACTTTGAGCTCTTCCTATATGCAGAGCCTCATCCTGGGACTAACACAGGGTAAGTGATCAGTAAAAAATTTTGAGTGAATGCCTGAATGGCTAAAATAAATAGGATGACTTAATTTGCCTTGGCCACCTTTGCTTGCTTTTCCTGTGATTCTTTACGAATGTGTGTGACTTAGGTAATTGCCGCTAAGGCCCAAACGGTAAATGGTAATTAAGACAAATGAGAGAAGCCAAGTTACAGGTGGTATTTGCACTAGGAATAATAAAAGTGGGCTATGACATCCACCCTTGATATTACTCACCTACTCAAACAATTGCCTGGGATTTCCATTTGTTCATGACATGGAGTCATTATTTAGGATACACCACCTTTAGGATTATAATTAAGCCCTGGGCTTCTGTGACTCAGCCACACTATGTGCCCGGTGCTGACAGCAGAGGAGGTAAAGTGGAGTGCATTACAAGTCATTTTCCCGCTCACTACAAATCATCAGGGGGAAGAAAGCAGCCTTGTTAGGCAGAATGCTTTGCAGCTATGTTGGATACCAAGTAAGGCACAGTGACTGCTACGGAATTAATAAGATATTTATGAAGCTTCTCCTTGGCCGCTGCAAGGGTAATTGCAATACTCAGAGGCAAAGGCAATCTCGTGGGCCTCAGGACAAGGGCCTCAGTACTCCACGTGGGAGAAAACCACCAAACACCAACAACCGTGTGTCTCATTTTCAGTACAATAATGCTAATTATTACAAAAAGATCAACTCATTATGCCAGTGCCTTGAAGGTTGACAAAAAAAGTCGATGTTAGAGCGCTCACTGACTCTGGAAAGCAGGATGTTAGAACAACTGCCTTTGAAGACCGTTCCTCCCTTTAATTGCTAGCATCTTCTTTCACATACCCTTGAAGGCAGTGTCTGGGCATCTGTAGCCGTGGGATCATCATTGCCAGTGAAGGAAGAAATGGAAAAGACCAAGAGTTCTTTCTTCATGGTAGGATGCAAACAATATAGCTGGTGCTAATACGATTTTATTTCAAGCGCCCCTGTTTGAATGCTTAGAATTGAAAGACATTTTCTAGGAAGATCTTAATTGTTCTTAGGGGGCTGGGCAGTGTGACAGTGAGGAACTCACAGGCTTTGGAGGCAGCCATGCCGGGGTCACACTTGTCACGGGTAAAAGCTGGCTCATTGCCTGATGCATGTGGGTTCTGAGTATGAGTGCACGCAAGGCCTCAGACTGAAATGTTAATATGTATAGAGTCCTCTGTGCCCCAAATTCCGTGCACTTTTCAATGTTATGCTTTGTGTTTTTAAAAATTTCTCTAGTTCTTAAGCTTCTTAAGTTCAGAACCTGTATCTGTCTCAGTCATCATTATGTCCCGATAGGGAGCACGACTCCTGGCCTGTAGCAGGCATTTCATCAATACGTGCTGATTTAATGAATAGGGTTTTGTGTAGATTAAATGAGCTAGTATATGTAAAGTACCTAGCATTCAATAACTATTAACTACTTAATGAATTATTTCTCTCCTCTCCCAGGTAAACAACTTGTTAAAATGCTCAATTTATACCTAAATTACCAAAGTCTTTAGTGATAATGCTGGTAATTACTTGTTATTAATAATTAGCTTTCATTTTTATATCAATCTCATAAATTTAGGGTTTTCCAAATATGGAATTCTTAAAATATTTCTATGAAATAAGCAAGGGGCAAGTCATTAAAAAAGCTTGATACATAAAATGACATAATTTAGAGTGAAACGAATCCCCTTAGGATTTCTATAAATATCAAGCTCTTTCAGTGAATGGAAAGTATGTTTTCTTATTCACTATAATGTGATTTAGGACTGTACATATGGTGTAAAGCAGAGATATCTACTTTTTACAGTTCGAGAAAGTGGGGAAAGTATACATCTTCTTTAGAAAGCGTCCACATTGAAACATTTGTGGGTTTGTGTTGGGGATTGAGACTTCCAGCTGCCACTCCAGGGATGTCTCCTCCATAACACCCGGGCCTCCATGAGACATGAGTGCACACGTAACTAACAACCAACATGTCTTCCACCTAAAATACAAATTACTGAATTCACTCTGTGCCCAGCTGAGGACATTCTCAGACCTGAGGAAGAGTCAAGGAGTCTATTCCCCAGGATGAAAGATTGGTCCTGAGGCAGAGAAACTATGTTAAATGAATGAAGGAAAAAGTAGCTCCTTTGTTTGAAGAGATTTATTTTCCTTTGCTTCAAAAACTCAGCTGGGACCAACTCCCTCGTAACAGTTGAACCCACATAATACTAAAGCTTTGACCCCCTTCCCTCTGATATCAACCTCATTACCTATGCGTTTCAAATCTTTAAAAAAAACCTTCAGGTGCAAAAAGGAGATGGCAAAATGGCCCCCTGGAGGCTGCTTGCAGCCACATGACTCTATTAAAATGTATGGTCCTATCTGCCTAAGTACTTGGAGAGGATGAAGTACATCCTTCAAAGTGATGATTTCATTCTATAAACCTATGGCCTCCTTTCCTTAGAGAGCACTTGTCTGCTTTCTATTTTCTCAGCTGAAATCAGATAAAATATTCCCAGTACTGCCTTGAGTTTAAACCTGTTGGCTCTTACCACGCATTTAACCATTTACTTATAGGGGACAATAGAGTTCAGTGGTTGAGAATGAGACACAGATTGATTCTCATGGTACTCGGCCATTTAGTAGCTGTGGGACCCTGGGTTACTAACAACTTTCACAAGTCTCACTTCCTAAGTCTACAAAATGGGAAAATCATAGTATTATCACTTAGTATTGTTACAAAGACCAGTGGAGAAAATACATGGAAATCACCCAGCCTAACACCTAAAAAGACCTCCATAAATCTTCTTCTTCTTCTTCTTATCTTTTACAATTATTTCAGTTCTTAGTCTTATCCTTCTCAAGTGGGCTGAACATGAGAATGTTCAAGTGAATTAGAACACAGACAGGACCATGCGAGGTTCACTGGTGACTTGGCTGGTTTGTCTTGCATGTCATACCTTAATCTTGCACACGTGTACTGGAGGATGAAATGTACCCCCATTTCTATCCCCTACCCAAACCTACCGCAAGATAAACTTCTGTATCTTTTCAGGCAGAATCAAACTTCCTAGTCTAATAGCTAATGTCCTATGATTTGAATTCGGCTTACCTTTCTCAGTTTCTAATGGCTCCCCTGCAACCTGGCTAGAGGTTGGTGGTTTCTGTTTCTTGAATATAACCTCTATACCCTTGCTTATGATGGATGCTTCTCCTACGAGCCTTTCCAGATTTATCTGTTCTTCAGTGCTTAAGCCATATGTTCCTCCCTCAATGAAATTTTCTCAGATCTCTTTAAGACACCTTTTTTCCCTTAGAATTTCCACAGACATGGACCTGGCCATTTTTGGAGAAGACTGCAAACCTGATTTGACCCCAGAGTCCAAATTTAGCTGTGTGTCTTTTGGCTGGTTAATTAAGAGAGTACCTCTCTTACATGCACTTTCTCCATGTAGTACGGATAGTAATCCCACCTTGAGTGGTTTTTGTAAAGCTAACATAAAAACCTTAGTTCTGTGCCTGGGTCATAGTCAGTGTTCAGTAAAGGTCACCTTCCAGAGTCTAAATGTTTCACATATACAAAACCATTTTCCAGTTGACTGGATTTGAACATTTTTCCATCAGATTCTATGGCTCCTTCATTTACCTCCTTTACACGTTTGTTAAAGCATTAGTTTGGTCAAGTTTAAGTTATAATAAGCATGACTACTGATATTAGAAAGCTTCTTATTCTTGAAAATTGGAAACTTCATAACAATACTGCATATTGTACGAGGTACATGCATATCTAAGAACATACATCAAATATATTAGAATGAGTGATGGGGGGGTAATGGGAATACAGGGTAAAACGAAGGAAATTAAACAAGTCTTGCAGGAATGGATAATAATAGTGTGCTTGCTAGGAACTGAGAATATGATTAACTCAACTGTTTTTGCTCCCAAAGGTCCGTTTAAAAATAAAAACTTAAGACTCAGCAGCTCACAAAAGTGAATTGTAGAGTTCCCACTTGTGCTTTTTACGCTTAGAACACAGACAATAGGTAATGTTTTATGGTTGAAAAATCTGTCATGTGGAATTTATAAAGATCTTAAGGCAACTGCAGATTAGTGACCTGTTCCTCCAGAAGGATGTCCTTTGAACGTTTCTTGAGATTCTCATATGTATTCCAAGGTCTGAGCAAATGTTCTTAATGAAGTTATATGAAAAGAGGAACCCTCTCTTTAAAAAAAAAAAACAAAATAAAACAAAACAAAACACTTTGTGACAGGCTCAAAGAGTTGCCAAGACAATCAGGTAGCTAATTCAATCCAGTGTGAGTGTGGTGACGGTGGTTAGCCAATTAACATGCTCAACTCCAATCACCTGGGCTAGGAGGAGCCAGAAGAGCATGGAAGTCAATTTTGCATGAGCTATCATCACTGAAAATTAAGCAGCGGTAGCTTAACTGGAAAAAAGAAAGTCTATTCTCTCAATGATCTGGATCTACAGACAAAAAAGAATAATGGCACTTTTAACAAGAAGGCTGTCAGTTCCAAAAGGTATCATCCATGATGCTACAGAGCCACATAAAAGACGTGCCAGTCATACTTAAAATGGCACTGATGCTTCACAGAAAAATAACACCATAAAAATATACACCAAAGATAAAGTATGGAAAGCTTTGGAAGAAAATTCTAAAAGAAAAGAATCTGCAATTTTCCAGACTGTCATTGCCTTATAGGTATTAAGATGATACTATGGAAAGTGGCCTTGGAACCAAAGTGCATAACATAAGCTTTAAGGAGTTCAAAGTGAGTTGATCTGGTGACTGCTATTTGACCACCTACATCTGGTCAAGTGTATGTGTGAATTGCAAAGATCAGCTTCACTAGCACATCCTATAGGGAGGCGGCCATTAAGCTAAGTCACACTAGCTCATTGCAAGGAAAGCCCTGGATTGATTAGAATTTAAAGAAATGTACTTTAATAAGTGAAATGACCATATATTTTGGCAGTTCTGTAGGCATATATTTAAGTTTCAAAAACTTTTTGAAAAAAAAACTGACTCAATTGCCTTGGAGTTAATATCAATGTTCTTTTAATCACCTTCACTTAAAAAACAGAAATGCCAAAGTTCATAAGCAACTTCTTAATTTTTTCTGAGATATACAGTAAACTTCTAGCAAAAGTGGTAATTATCTTTTAACAACAAGGGTCTTAAGATGTATAAATAAAAATTATTTTCTTCACAATTCTTACCTTTCTTAGGAAAAGTAAAGAAAAATAGTGGTTAAAGCATATTGATTAGGTTTAAATAATGATGATATGACTGTTCATCATCTCTTATATAAGGCCTGACATTGTAGGGAAATATAAGGATAAATGAGATAGGGTCTATGATTCAAAAAAGCAAAAATTTCCCAGAAGTAAGTTACAATGATAAACTCAGTTTTCAAAGGGAATTCATACTGAAAAACAATTACTGAGTACCTACTATTTCCTGGACCTTGGGCCAGCTTCTAGGTACACAAAGGTGAATACAAAAGGGCCATCCTAAGTTTATAATATAGAGACTCTCATGTAAATAAACCAATACAATTAACTGCCAGAGGTGCTATGTTGTCTCTTTATTCATGTCCTATATATTAGAGTATAAAATATGTAAGAAAGTAAAAGGGCAAGAACAGAAAATTTCACAAAGGAAATCAGGGAATACTTCACAGAAGGAATTGCATGTTAAGTGAGACTTACAGGATAAAATGTCCATGAACAAATAGTTTGGGGCCATATCTTTAGAGTTGTATTTTAGAAACAGGAACATATGTGGAGTTTGAAAAGATGAACTGGAAAAAGGTATCTGCAAGATGAATACCAGCAAAAAAGGATTAGCATCATATTAAATAAAGAATACCTAAAAGACCAATAAGAAAAACAAAATATAACAAGAAAAAAAATGGACAAAGAATATGAATAAGACATTAAAAAACAGAAATTCTAAATTGCCATTAAACGTATTAAAAGTTGTTCATTTTTATTAGTAATCTGGGAAATGTCAACTAAAGAGAGATAGTATTAGCAACATATAAAAAATTCTGATAATAAGTATTATAGAAGGAAAATGCTTTTTATAATTTTTAAAAAATGTTTATTTATTTTTGAGAGACAAAGTGTGAGCAGGGGAGGGGAAGAGAGTGGGGGAGACAAAGAATCCAAAGCAGGCTCCAGACACTGAGTTGTCAGCACAGAGCCTGATGTGGGGCTCAAACCCACAAACTGTGAGATCATGACCTGAGCCAAAGTAGGATGCTTAACCGACTGAGCCACCCAGGTGCCCCAGGAAAATTCTCATAAAGAGCAAATGGAAACTTAATTTTTTAAAGTTTATTTATTTTGAAAGAGACAGAGACCGTGCAAGCAGGGGAGAGGCAGAGAGAGAGAGAGAGAGGGAGGGAGGGAGAGAATCCCAAGCAGGCTCTGTGCTGTCAGTGCAGAGCCTGATGCAGGGCTCAAACCCATGAAACTGTGAGACCATGATCTGAGCTGAAACCAAGAGCTGGATGCTTAACCAACTGAGCCACCCAGGTGCCGCCAGAAGCACATGGAAATTTAAATTTGCATAAGCACTTCAGAGAGCAATATGGCAAAGTCAAATAATATTGAAAATGTCCATAAGCCATAGAAACTCTATGCTAAGACATAAACAAAACAAATACACAAGATAAAATAAAAAAAAAACATATAAAACAAAAATCCCTGCACTTTTTCCACAAAGAGAAATGTACTATAGAATAATATAATTCTAAGTCTCTGTCAAAGTATTTCTATTTGGTTTCTCTGTTAGTATTTTCAGTTCAGCAAGTCTAAATCCTCCATTAACTGTTTTAAAATATTGGCCTTTTAATTTAACTAAATGCATTCATGATTTAAATGTCACTCAAACTGCAAGCCTCAATATTATCCTATTTTTTTATAGTACGTTTAAATATACTAACCTACATTTCATGATTCACCAGATAAAGGCACATATAGATCCAAAATACCTCCTGTTCGTTTCCTCACTCCTTACTCACTGTATGTTAATAAATCACTCCTTTATTAGTTTGTGCCAGACCAATTGCAATACCTTTCTTTGTGTTCTATTTGCTTCCAGGTTTTTCCTCCTCTCTCTTTTCCATCTCACTCACCCCAAAACCTCATGCTCTACCCTCTGTAACAGCAGATTAATCCTTCTGAACCAAGGCAATAGTTCACTGCTCAGGAATCTTCCCTGGCTCTTCACCGAGTTTTATAGAAACTCCACCTTCTTCATCTGGAAGTCATGATTTTCTAATACGTGGCCCTGTGTAAGATTCCTAATCTCATTTTCCACTATTCCATGACAAGTACTCAAGAATCCCATGATTACTTAGACACTGGCCACCCCAAATGTTTGAATAATTCTCTATACTTCTACCCCACTGGACTCTGGATCACAGACAAGAACAAGCCAGCATGACCTCTGTAAATTCTATTTATTTATTTATTTATTTGTTTATTTATTATTTATTATTTATAAATAGAGACACAGAGAGAGCACACATGCTAGCGCACATAAGTGGGAAAGGGGCAGAGAGGGAAGGAGAGAGTCTTAAGCATGAGATCATGACATAAGCTAAAATTGAGAGTTGGACGCTTAACCTATTGAGCCAACTAGGTGCTCCTTTTATTCATTTATTTCTTTTTCTTTTTTTGAGAGAGTGTCCATACTCTTCAGTGGGTGAACCTTGCCTTTGTTCCTGTTTTCTTTCAGGCCAGATGAGGATACTTTTGTTTTTGTCTGTATCGTACAAGATAATTAACTGTTGAAAGCCTTGCAAATCATTGTGTTACAAATGAAGCTTTAAAGAGGCCCTAATATACCCATCAAACACATGATTATTGTAATGATATCGCCAGGTTCTGTTGATGGAGCTACGATGACTAAAACACTTTATTTTTAACGAAGTAAATCTCCTTTGTGTAACAATCAATACTCACTGCTAAAGAGATCTGGGCAGCCTTATAATTGTTACAAATTCAATTATTTTAGCAAAAGTAAATACAAGCTGTATAAATATGCCAGGTTCTTGGTGTCAACACACTTCTTTGTGATTAGAATCACAACTAATTTTTGCTCCTGATACATAAGAGTTATGATTTGTAGGTTCTGACCACATTTGAAAGAACTCCCATAATTGGATTGGAGGACCCATTTCCAGAAATGGAATTAGACAAAAAAAATCCACAAAAGTACTTTTTTTCCTCATTAATGTCTAGGTTGTGCGTACATTTTATACTAGACCTTAGAGCAAGTATTTACTGAGTGTCCATTGTTTCCGAACTGGAAGCTTGAAATATATTTCAGAATTTAAAGCTAGTTGCTGTGTCAAGAAGTTGGCCACCTAGTAAGAACCACAAATTCAATCAGTTTATGATCAGTGTCAGCGATAATAATGACAATTGTTAAGTTCTCCCAAATCCAATAATGTTACAGTTATGTTTGGGGTAAGTAAGGTTTGGGGACTTTTGTCACTCCTGTAAACTCAATGCCATTCTAGCTCCCACTCATTGGGTGTTGATGTATGGCAGGCACAGTGCTGGGCACTATCTAGACATTAACTGCTCATTGCAAAGATCCTGCACAACCATGGAAGGAGAAAACAGAACTTCACAGAGTTAAGTAATTTCCCCACGGAGATAATAAAACTTTTACACTTGGAATTTCCAAGAGAATATTGTTTAAAGGAAGGGTAAAGACAATAAAGGTGATCATGTTTCTTAAAGAAAACTCAGGTTGAAGAATAGTAGATGATCAATCAGGCAGCTCATGGTCCATCAGTGAGGTTTCCTGATGTACAGATAAAAATAGAGAGGTACACATTTTTTAAGTTATTAAAAACCCAATGTATTTTATATTTTTTACGTACAATATCTTCAAAAAAGTTCTGGAAGGTAGAGCTCATTACTTCCATTTTGCAGATGAAACAAAAATATGTTTTGGTGAAATGTCTTGCCTGAGGTTACTTATCCAGTAAGGGTAGAGTCAAACACAGATCCTGGACTAGATATGTATCTGAGCTTGAAAAGAATGGATTGTAGACATTGTGTGGTTATGACTACCAGAAGAGAATGATTGATCAAAGCAGGCAAGCAAATTCAGAAAGAATTCAGACTGTTTTCCGTATAATCTCTCTAAAGACAGGGAGAGTTTCTAATGACATCTAAAAAAGAGAGACATTGTAAAAAAAAAACAAGGGTGTTGGATAGAACATGTTTCTCTCCAGTGACATTCTTCCATGTTCTGCAGTAACAGAGAAACAATGTTATTGTCACTGACCAGAACTGTTCCCTGGATCAGAACCTCTACCCTCACACTTTCTGAACCAGCTCTTTGTCCTCTCCAAGATTTCCAGTTCCTGGATCATTTCTTCCTTTGTTTATCAGTCTTCCCCATCCCTACCCCACCCCCACCAGCATCCAGGCAGTAGTGTTCCTGACCCCTAACCCAGCCATAAACCATGGTTCACCTTTTCAACATTGTCCTTCTTAGCTCCCTTCATCTCCTCGATATTATACCACAGATATCTTGCCAACACCTTGCCTCCAATACAGCTGGACGTCTGTTTTCTTTGCATTTCCTTGGTCTACAAAGCATTTCTGGAGGAGCTTCTCTAAATGTAATGATTGAATCCACTCTTCATACTTCACAATGTCCACTGAACTTTCAACATCATCCCATGATACTTTCAGTCGTCATGAGCTGATTTCTTACCTATCTTCCATGAAGACTGCTATAAGTTTGTTTCCAATCCCCAACACCCCTCCCCTTCAATCTTAGCAACTTATGCTTCTCAATTGCATTGAGAAAGAATCTTTGGTGAAGTCTTTAGTGTCTCATTTCTGCACCTTCAAATTCTATTCATTTGCTTATTTTCTCCTTCTTCATCCTCACCTCCAACACCATCCTGGCCCCGACCTCTTCCTGTGTTCTTAACCTTAATTTTCCTATTTTATAGTATATTGCTCTTCTCTTTCTCATAGTTTTAATCTCTCTCTCTCTCTTTCCTGGCCCCTTTTATGTGGTGTATAAATAGGTTCACTTTCCCTTGACTCAGAAACAAATTTTGCTTCCCACTAACCTTCCCTTACGTCTCAGAAATCATATCTTGTGAACTTTGTCTCACTACATACTTCCACCAGCCCTGTTCTCTCACAAAGTAGACACTGTTCTCTTAAAAGTCACCACGAGCTTCCTAATTACCAAAAAAATTGGCCTTTTCTCAGATTCTAGACATCAGGGCATCTGACACTGTTCAACCATCCTTATAAATCATAGTTTCTCAACCTCAGCACTAATGATACTTTCAGGCTGGGTAAATCTTTGTTGCTGGGGTGTCCTGTACATTACAGGACGTTTAGCAGCATCCCGAGTCTCCCCCAAGGGATGCCAGCAGCACGCCGCCCAGGGGCATCAATCAGACATTGCCAATTGTCCCCAAGGGTCAAAACTACCTCAGGTAAAGAACTACTGTTCTAATGATCTCTTCTGTTACCCTCCACACATCACACTAACCTGATTGTTTTCTATTTAACTGATGTGCCTTCAAAGCCTGATTGTCTTCTCTCACCCACCTTGAACCTCGTGGCTCCAAAGTTCTTCAGAAGATATATTCACTCTCCCCTCTCTCTTAACTTCCCCCATTTCATCCCCTCAGAGGTCTTGAAGTTGCACTTCAAGGCTAGGATAACATAAAAGTCTATATTTTTTAAAGCTTTGACTTCTTTTCTGGCCCCTCCCTCCAAATTCTCTGTCTGCTAACCAACGGAAAATTTTGTGTATTGAGAATCTACTATGTGAATGGCATTGTGCTAATAAGCACTACGGAAGGAAGATAAAATGAAATGGACATAAATTCTACCCTCCAGAAATCCAAAATCTAGTGGAAGAGATATAAATAATTAAGTTGCAAAAGGCCCCAAAGCTAGTTTGCTGCTGAGCCGAGGGTAGGATGCAGGTCCTCTGACTCTCTTTTCAGCACTCTTTTGCGTTGCATTTAAAAAGGAAAGTGCAACCATACTTACTGTCACCTTAAGCGTATAGTGGAGTATCATTGTATTATTTTACATTAGCATCTCCCCCCATTAGACAAATGAGCATAAGTATTATAACAGAAAATTTATGAGACTCCTTCTGAAAATGTACATTTGTGTTTTACTGAGGATGCATAATGCGTTAGCTCAAGGTCCAGAAATAATTCTTCAAAAGTTGAGTCAAAGAGCAGGCCTCTACTGGTGGCAAGGTCACAGAAAGATTTAGGAAACATAGCATAGCCTTGGAAGAGTGGGCTCAGGTGGAGTTCCCAAAAGCAGGCACCTGAGAACTACTTAAAAATACAGGGCCAGAGGCCAAGAGGATGATTATGAGCATATGGGATGAACGTATCAAAGACTACTTTAATGAACTCATTTGATATTTTTGTCAGATACTTATATTCTTCCCACCTAAACAGCTTTGGGAGAATCCTGGTTGCCTACTTAGACCATTTACTGAAGAATTATAATCTAAGGTGATTTAAAATGACTGGAAAAGAGGAAGAAGAGGGGCAGAGTCAAGCCAATTTTTCATTCCCTGTTGCCAGTTCACATAGTGAGTGTAGTTTGAAGACAATGGCATAGAAGATAGTAGTACAGTTTAGTAGTATAATGAGTATGTACAATTTTTATATAAAAATTGTAGTTTTTTAGAAGTCTATTTAAAATAGCCTTAATAAAAAACACATTTGGTAATTGTTCATTTCATCAAATCTTATTTTTGGATCAAAGTTTTTGTATTAATAAATGAAGAAAAACAGTCCACAGCTCCAAACATGATAAAGTTAAGCAGCGATATTTGAGTCTTTCCATAAATTTTTATTATGCATTCAGAGTATAGGCACATAACTCAAGATAATAAATATTTGCTGGGTTGTTTTTGTTGTTGTTGTAGTTCCCAAGCATGTTATTATTGACTACTGAGATGCATTTAATAGACAAACATTTACATTTTAGAAATAGCTTCTAGGGAAGAATCCAAGCCCCACCTTTTACTATTGCTTTTTCACTCACGGATACATTAATCATCAGTCCAAAACTGAGAAAGCAATCTTCTCCTGCATTATCCAAAATATAGCTGCTTTTGGTGAACAAAATTATCTATTCATAGGAGATCTTTCATAAAAATAGGATATTTAAAGCATTTGTGAGCTAGTTCCTCTTTTATTATTTGTTTTAGATTAGACTTCTATATGTGCCAAAATACCTCGCCGCATTGCTCTGCTAGGGAGATGAAATCACATACGACACAGCGACTCTACTTTAGACCACTCTGACATGGGGCTGAAGATGAACAGAGTGCATGCACATCAGGTCAAGGGGAAGTTTTCAGAGAAGCTTCATTTTTCAGGCAGGTGCAATTGAAAGGTTTCTGTTGAGAACATGGAACACTTCAGTCCCTTAATGGGGCAAACCATTTCCTGTTGCTCCACGGGTCAAGCTGTTCCTCACGTGGGCTTATTAAGCTCTCCCACAGGGATGGGACGAGATCTACTGCTCTGAATTGAGAACAGAGTCATGTATCGTGTAAAAGGAAAGGCCAGTAAATAGGCCTCAAGGAAGCTGCATCCCTGTGTGGGTCAAAGAAAGGGAAATATGGAAGAAGTAAGAACCAGGGCTAAGAATCAGAGGCTGTAGTTTCCAGCCCTGGCTTCACCATTAACCAGCTGTCCTAATACAGTGCCTGGTGCTTAGCAGATGCTTAATAAATGAACGACCCCTTGCAAATCTTTCAACCTATTGACTGCACTATTTCCTGGTCTTGTTCCTTTTACACTCTCAGATAGTTATGGTGAGAATCAACCAATCAACTAATCAATCAATCAAAGTAAATGTTCTATGTAGAAGTCCTCTGAGGACTCTAACTTGTTGTCATATTTCTGTAAAAAATTGTTACCGTTAGCATTACTGCCACATACAGAAAGTGCATGAATACCGAAAAGAATTTATATGTTCTAACATCTGTGTTCTATCACCTACCAATTTAGCAAAGAAGGAATCATGGATTTTAGTCAGGTCTTATATGTGACCAGCTGGACCCAACCAAGTGACTCATTTCAATACGTTCAGACTGCTAGGAAGTACTAGACCAGAAATGATCATCCAAATATTGAACTTCAAATATGAGACTACAGGAAGCATTGTAGCTGTTCTAGGAAAAGAAGGAGTTGGCTGAGCCATGGAAAAAACAGTCTTACAGTTACCAGTGTTGAACTGCATATCTGAAAGTTGCTAAGAGAGTAGATCTTAAAAGTTCTAATCACAAGAAAAAACTTCGTAGCTGTTTATGGTGATGGCTTATTGTAGTGATCATTTTGCAATACATACAACTATCTAATCATTGTGTTGTATACCTGAAACTAATATAGTGCTATAAGTCAATTATACCTCAATAAAACATTAAAAGCCACTTTGTTTAAATGACACCAAATCTTGTGATGCAGAAAACAATGCCTATCTCTCCAATATTTTGTCTTGTAATCCGGGACACTACATTTGAGGAGATTGCATCACAAAAATTCATATCGCTACTTTGATTTTTCTCTTCCCAGCTCCGTTTCCTTCCAATAAATAGTAAGAATAAAAACTTATTTGTTTAGTTTTATTTCTTTGTTGGCATTTAATTATCTGTGCAACTTGGGAACATTTACTTATTTGTGTCTGATTTTCTTCATCTGTAAATATGAGACATTATAGCAGTTGATGTCTGCAGTTACTGTTAATTCTAATTCAGTCTAACAGTCTATGAAATCAGTATGCCTAATAAGATATCAAAACAAACATTTCTAATTCATGCCATTTTAACTCAGACTTCTATTTAAAATAGCTTCCCTTTTTGCCAACATTAAACCTAGTATACAAGGCACTCAAATATGTTCTAAGCCGTCTGATAAGATGATTTACATGAACCAAGAGTAAAATGGTTTATTAATATGCTTTCACAGTGCCCTGTCCCCAGATCCTGTATTATGCACTTCTACCTTCCATCAGCTTTCTAATTAAAAAAGACAAAATGCCAAACTTTTTATAATGGATTTAAAAAGTGTCAAAGAATTAGAGGTAAGCATATGCCTTTACCTTTTAATAAAAAATGAGTTTCAAATTGATAGAGCAGTGGTAAAGCAGTGTATGAAAAGAAATAGGAAATTATTTCTACTTGGATTAAAAAATCACATTAGGGACAGTTATTGTCCATTTATTCACTTGCAAATAAAGTCGCCTACATGTAGCTTCAGTATCTCCCCAAATGAGCTTTAAAGTGCAAAAACACCTAGGAATGTGTACAATAATATTTCTGTGGTAAATGTCAAGAAGGGAACATTTACATCTTATATGCAATATTATATATTTCTGAAGCAAACATAACAATGCTACTTAATGCTACTATTTTTAATCCCCAAATTTATTTTGAAAACAAGAACACCAAATGACTCTTGTTTGGAAATCACTAGAAAATATGTCCATAAGGCATTTAGATGAATTATTACAATAAGTCTGTTGTAAAAACAGTATACTTTATGGGTCAGAATGACATAGACTATTTATCTTCGTCATAAGAAAGAGCCTCTGTGAATTAGTTATAGCGTTAGCTCTCTAGAGCAATCAATTTTCTCCTCACTTGTAGGATAAATATTTTTTACTGCAGTCATCATACATTCTTGTAGACTGCTAAGAGCTTCACACGGCTTTCAAGTTCATAGGTATATAAATTTATTCTGTGGGTGTAGCCCCTCATGATATGCATACTGACTATGTTAAGCAGAAATTTGCAGATTTATTCCCAAATAAATGCAGAATGTTAAGATATATTTATATTAGTCTTATTGTCCTGTCAAATATTTTGCCTTCTCATTTAGTCAAATAGTGTGCGTCAGGACACTTCAGCAAGATTAAATATCTGCTTTTACGAAATCAGACTAAAGCATGCTAAAGTTGAATATCCCATCTTTCTGACTGAGAAAGTCATTTATAAACTCCTTGGGGTCACCTACTTTTACTAAAGAAAGAAACACTCTAACAAACTATAAAAGAATCCAACTGTGGGGGATCAAAAGATTCCTAACAGCTGGGTCCCTTGCCTGCCCTTGCCCGCATTCTTTCTCACAGGGGTTCTGATTGCAAAATAAATGGAGGATTTTGAAATTTGATAAATATTCTAAAATCTTTCTAATATTGATGAAACTCTGTACGTAACAGTTTACATCTCTCTTTTCTCAGCATACATCCTTTTACAACTTTCTAGATTGTTAGGCTAAAGAAGATAACATGCACCCAAGATGGTCTACATGGGTCAAATATCAATCAATCAATGACTTGTGTCTGAAATGTCCAAATGCTTGACTTCCTATAAGTGAAACATCTGACCCTTTTCCACTTTATATTAAACTATTCAGCATTGTACAACCATAGCTGTGAAAGAAGGATCCCATGAAATGGGTTACAAGTAGAAATAAATGACATTGAAGAGTTTCCATATTAAGTTTTCTTCATGGACATTATGTCCATGTACATCATGTGTCTCGTTGTCTTCATGTACATTTCCCTCAGAACCTGAGACCTTGCATTAATGTTTTTAGTTGTTGCTGATATTAGCAGTGTTTTCAAATGAGGGAAATTTCCTGATGTGGGTTTTGATTCACAGAGTAGTGACTTTATTTTCTTTTAATATTTTAAAATATATTTTATTTATTTCTGAGAGAGAGAGAGACAGCATGAGCAGGGGAGGGTCAAAGTGAGAGGGAGATACAGATCTGAAACAGGCTCCAGGTTCTAAGCTAGCTGTCAGCACAGAGCCCAACGTGGGGCTCAAACCCACGAACCGTGAGATCGTGAGATCATGACCTGAGCCGAAGTTGGACAGTTAACCGACTGAGCCACTCAGGCGCTCCTCTTTTAACATTTTTAATGACTACAAATGGAAAAGTTGTAGCAGTCAGTTGGTCTGTGAGCCCTGGTGGCCTCAAATTAACCTACCTGTGGAAGAAGACAGCAAAGGGAATCTAGTGTAGTGCGACAGCTATTGACAGACAGGGCAATTGCTAACGTGTTAACGACATGAGTCTTCACTGACTCCCTACCAATTTTTCCCCCTGCTATGGTGTCTCATTTGTTTTTTTGTGATAAAACACACAACATAACCTTTGCCATCTTAATTATTTTTATGTGGACAGTTCATTAGTGTTAAGTATGTTCACATTATTGTGAAATAAATCTCCAGCACCTTTTCATTCTGCAAATCTGAAACTCTATCCTCATTAAACAACAGCCTGGCTCACTTTAATCATACCTTTAATTGCACGTTATTATGTTATTTGATATTTCCTTTACTCAAAATGTTAATAATATTACAGGGGTGCCTGGGTGGCTTAGTTGGTTAAGCATCCAACTTCGACTCAGGTCATGATCTCACAGTTTGTGAGTTCAAGACCTGCATTGGGCTCTGTGCTGACAGCTCAGAGCCTGGAGCCTGCTTCAGATTCTGTGCACCCCACTCCCTCTCTCCCTCCCCTGCTCGCTCACTCTCTTTCTCTCTCTCTCAAAAATAAATAAACATTAAAATTTTTTACATGTTAATTCTATTACAAAAACTTGAGCACTTACTATGTGCTTGGTATTGTGCTAAGTGCATTATAGTTACTCAAAACATTTTTGTCAAATAAATCACCGTAGAACTAAATTTTTCTGAGTCCATGGCTTTATACTGGCACTTTCATAAGTAATCGAAAACATTTTACAGAAAATGTCTCACTATGGAACATGGAAAATATATTAAACATATTGCTATCATTAAGAAGTTCAATAGATGTTAACTTTATAGTCTTTTTTACTTTGAAATATTGCTATCTTTATATTGGCTTAAAAAAGTTCTCTCATATGTTTTCGTCTCATTCCTCAACATTTTACTAGTGGGATAGTGAATAATATGATTAGTATTATCATACTGTCACGAGGCGTTATAGACTCATTGTTGTAGCAGCCAAGTGTTGTAGGAAAGCGAATCATCGATTCTCTTCCTTCTGGTTTATCCTTATATACCTTGACATTTGCTCATCTTAATATTTAACATTTAAAAATTCATCCACTCTAAAATGCTTACCGCCTATTCCCAAGAGACTGTGAATATTCTATTTAGCTGTAGCTACAGACATGGTTCTCAATTTATTGGAAACAAAGGTCTCCTCTACTACGGTGAGTTCTGGCAAAGTGTAAAGGCTTGAATACAAATGCCTTGGATTTTATTTACGATCTCACCTATGACTTCTGTGATTGAGAAACAAGTTACTTCTCTCAGAGTTTCAATTTCCTCATCTGCAAAATGTAGGTAATACATGCTATATCATGGGAGTTACTAGGGGAAAAATTGTGTAATGAATGTGGAACACTCTGAAACAATAAAGGCCCTCTCAAATACGTTGGTTTATACACAAGAGCCTGGCTAATGACAAGATTCATTCATTAAAAGGTATATGTGTGAACTACTGTAGCTAGAACCTTATTTGCTCAGTGACTCAATAGAAACATTTCTCTCATGACCAAAAAATGGGTCCTGAGATACATTTAAATTTCTGATTCTGTGGCAGGTTCAGTGATATAATCCCTTCTCGCCTCCTTTTAAACTTATAATTTTTTTTCTTAGTTTACAAATTCCAATGAAATAGAATTCTGTATTTTAAGTTGTCAGTACCAAAGAAAGTTAAAGACATTTCCACTCTGTTAAAAATATATATTTCTGTGTTTAGCTTTAGAAATTGGGAGACGTAAAAAATTCTAGGAAAAAGCCTTTACTGCAAAACCTTTGCTTTTTTTTTGCCCTTATGTAGTTATATATGCAATTTGAGTACCTTCTGACTAAAGATCTTTCCACTCAAAGAAAGCTGTGTGGCTTTCTTTCTTTGGGTGGCATGCTTGATAGCATCAGAGAAAATGTCTGTTATCTGCTTCTATCCACACGGGCTGGGGAGTAAAACCCTACTGTAGATAGAACGAACATTGGTAAACACCACCTCTACTGTAATTCCTTTATCCCCTTTTCTATTTCCATGATAAGTGAGGTTTTCTTTATCTTTCACACATTACTGAAATGCCTATTAAATGTTCCTTCCCTTTCCAGCCTCTCCAATTCATCTCACGTAATAACGGCTGATCTGAAGCTCCACTCTGATACCACATGACTCTTCTGCTCACAAACTAATTCCTCAGTCTCTAGAGCTGTGCTGTACAATGGGTGGGCCACTAGCCATATGGAACCATCTATCTCTTGAAATGTGGTCAGTCTGAATTAAAATGTCCTAAAAGTGTAAATTGCACAGTAGATTTTGAACAGTTAGTAAGCAAAACCAAACAAAAACAACCGACCTCAATAATTTTATACCAATTACATATTGAAATGATAATATTTTGGATATATTGAGTTAAATAAATTGTATTATTAAAACTTATTTCATCTGCTTCTTTTTTATTATAAAATAAATACATGTTAATTGACACAGATTTAGATAATATCTAAAGTTAGAAAGAATAAAATGAAAATGATCCATATTCTCACCATTATAGACATTTCCTATTTATATTTTGGTGAATATCCTTTCAGACTTTATCCATGCAAATGTAATTTACAAAAATGTATAAGATCATGCAACTTAACACTTTTGCTTTTTAAGATTAACCAGAGATAACTGCAAATAACTAAATTGCTGTAGGATAATTTAATTTCTATAAGATATTCCATGGTATGGAAGAACCATAATTCATTTAACCACTGTATGGTTAACTATTGGTGCATAACCAATTATGCTAAAACCCAGTGGTATTAGATAACAGAAATCATTTATTATCTCTTCTAGTTTCTGTTCTGGATCTTGAGAGACCTTGATGGGGCAGTCCTCAGTTGCATTTTTTCATGCAGGTGCTGTCAGATATCAGCTAGGCTGACCATGGCCGGAAGAAGATTTCTTCTAATGTGGTTCATACATATGGCAGCCATGTTGGTTCCAGCTGTGGTCTGGGGGCCTCTCCATGGGGCTTCTTGAGTGGCTTTGAACAGAAAAAATGATCCAACAGCCCATGGCTGGAGCTGCAATATTTGCTATGGCCCATCTGCATAAGTTACACACCATCACTTTTGCTGTATTGTACTGGCTGCACAAGGCAGCCCTAATCCACTGATGGAAGGAGCTATAAGAGCATGACTCACCAGGGGACATTCTGGGGTGGGGGTGGGGGGTGATTCCTCACCTGCTTCTTTAAAAAAATTGTTTTTTAATGTTTAAGTATTTTTCAGAGACAGAGACAGAGCACATGTGGGGAGGGGCAGAGAGAGCGGGGGAGACAGAGAATCTGAAGCAGGCTCTAAGCTCTGAGTTGTCAGCATAGAGCCCGATGTGGGGCTCGAACCCATGAGTTATGAGATCATGACCTGAGCCAAAGTTGGATGCTTAACAACTGAGCCTCCCAGGTGCCCCACCCATCTACTTCTTCTTACGTATTTAATATGGCTACTAGAAAATCCAAAATTATGTTTGTGACTTGCATTGGTGGCTTCCATTATTTTTCTAATTGGACAGTGCTGATCTGGAGAACCAAGTTTAAACCCCTTAGCCTGGGAGGAGTCTGGTCTCATCCTTACTCCCTGCTAACCTCTTTTTCATAGACTACCTGTTAACAAAGTTGGAAAACTAACTGCTTCCAGAGCATTCCTTTCCTAGTACTTCTCTTTCTTTGGGTCTTTTTAACTCATTGACATTATGTGTGCATACCTTAGAGAATTCAACACTGTTGATTACTTTTTAACTTAATTTACGGGCATGTTTCTGTCAAGGTAATGCCCAAATTTAACTTCTTTTGTATCCCTCTAAGATTCTAGCATGAAGCCTTTCCTGTAGATAGAGTTGCCATATAAAATATAAGATGGCCAATTAAGTTTGAATTTAAGATAGTCAAAAAATAATTTTTTAGCATTGCAATATTTAAGACATACTTATACTAAAAAAAATATTTGTTGGTTATCTGAAATTCAATTCAACTGGGTGTCCTGAATTTTTATTTGCTGAATTTAGTAATCCTACATAGTAGACATTCCACAAATCTTCATAAAATAATCACACTAGAAAGCATTCATGGTAAATAGGTAAGTGGTGATAAAATGAAAAGTTATCTACATTAGTGTTGTAGAGTCCTGATTATTCTACTGTGAGCTTCACAATTTCTTTACGACTAAGCAATTAATTGAAATAAAATCATAAAACTGAGCTAATACAAGAGGTTCTGTAATTTTACTTCAATTTCTTTTATGTTTTTATTTAAAAAAATTTTAACATTTATTCATTTTTGAGAGACAGAGAGACAGAGTGTGAGCAGGGGAAGGGCAGAGAGAAAAGGAGACACAGAATCTGAAGCAGGCTCCAGGCTCTGAGCTGTCAGCACAGAGCCTGACGTGGGGCTTGAACTCATGAGCAGTGAGATCATCACCTGAGCTGAAGTCAGACACTCAACCGACTGAGCCACCCAGGCACCCTGAATTCTTTTATAGAGGAAAAGCACTGCTTATGTTTTGAGGTAAATCTGGACAAAAATAGAAGGAAATAGAAGGAAAACATTCTTAATACCAGGTCATGAGTAATGGCATCACCAATGGATAACTCTTTTTCCAATGCTTGTATCTCTTTCTCGTGATTTACCAGTTTGAACCAAACCATATTTAAATGTTATGTGTGATATTTTACCTTTATATTTAAAAGGCTTTGTGGTACTGCTGGGCATATAGGAGAAGCAAGAGGTGCCAGTGATATCTGTAACAGACTGTCCTTCACTGATACATGGGTAGGTAGCCATGTTTATTTCAAGCTATCTGATTAAGCTTTCGAATTCTTGTGGGCATACCTAAGCCATAATATCATTTGTTTATGGAGCACTATTGCTTTCCCATCTCTACCCTGTTAAAGCTGTACAATTTCCCTCTGAACAGCATAAATCAGAAGGAAGCCTTCAGCTGTTCCATTTTTCAGAAATAACAGAAGTAACATCTTCAAGCTTTGTGGTTGAATCTAGTGTCATTGTAAAGTTGAATGATGCCCTGATATAAAGTTAGGAAGAAGCTAAATAAATAGCGATGTGAGGGAAGCTCAGTCCTGTTGCTGCATTTATTGCCCTTAGGCATTTCTCCATAGCCATAGGACTCTCTTTCATATTTAATTGAAATACTGCATTTTCAAATCCATACATTTAGATTTCAGGGCCAATCTTCTTGTACTTTTGCCTGCGCTAGCATCGTTTCAAACTTCACAGGAACTCTGCATGTACATGGAATGCTCAGTGAGTTCTACCCAGGATTAGATGTGCTGATCACATCCAGATGGCTTCATTTTACAACTTCTGCCATCAGGTCATTAAATGAAATAAATTCAAATAACTCCTGAATCATGTAAGCCAGTGTTCATTCTTTAGAACTACTTAGAATTAAAAATATATGCTTAAGATACTTTAAACACACACACACACACACACACACACACACACACTCCTCTCTCTCTCTCTGTCTCTCTGTGTGTGTCTCTCTCTTTGATCACTGGCTCTGTGGTTTCTTCCTTGACAGTTACCATAGTGAAGAATGAAATTAAAAGGGGTTATGACTCCAAGTATTCTCTTTTCATTTTAGCGACTCCATATCCCAGGTTGAAACTGATGATCCCAAGCACACATATCTTCGGCTCATCATCATCTTTCATATTTTAATGAAAGAGGACTATATCAAGTTTTCAAGATTAGATTTAAACAACCACCTAGTGAATACCAATTCATGGATCACTGGCTCCAGAGGTCTAAGTAACAAAATTAATTGCTTGTCGACTTGGACTGGCTACATCTATTATAATTCTGATGCAAATGTTTTTGTGTGGTCTCCTTCAGAACACCATAAATCACTTGCCTGCTTTGTTATCCAAAAATGAATCAAAAGAATATTATCTTTTCTATAATTTTGAAGTGTCCATTGATTGATTTACAAAACTCGTGTCAGGTTAGTAGACAGCATAGCTCACTTCCATTCCAGAACAAGAATATCAACAACATAAGACTCCTGTTTGTTTCGGTAGAGATACCTAAAATTCCAAAGTACATCTTTATATCTTGCTACAGAAATGGTAAGCATCTGAGTGGTACTGAAGTGGCTTCCTTACTTTGAGTGTTTCTCTTTCTACTTTTACCATTTTCATAGACAGGAAAATAGATGTTTTTTTTTTTTTTTTTTTTTTTTTG
>NW_027532599.1:961456-1056747 GCF_008692635.1 Crocuta crocuta
TGAGGCTTTTCTTTATTCTTCTTTTAAGTCTTTCACAGCATTGCATAAAATGGGTTCTAACTACATTGGAGAGAAGAGCTACATTTTGATGAAATGATCGAAACACTTGGGCACCCATTGACCTTCTGTGCCAGGGTATAAAGTCCCCAAAATGCAGAGTATACCAAAGCAGCAAAAATTAACTTTCACTTTCTACTTTGAGGTCCTATAAGAGTCAGGGACAATTCTAGCCTTCCAGATACAATGCTGCATAATCTGATAACTTCAGACATCACAATAAGTTGCCAGGTGAAGGATTAGAGACCCATTGTGCAGTAAATAAGTTATGGAGTCAGACAACTGGGGTCTTAATCTTGGTTCTTCTCCATACTAACTGCATGGTCAATTTCCTCATTGCCCCGCCCTCCACAAGTTTCCATTTACTCATTTATAAAACTGTGATCATAATAATTCCCATTTTGTGGTGTTGAGATGAAGAATAAAGTAATGTTTGCTCAATACAGTTGATCCTCATTATTTTCAGATTCTGTATTTGCAAATTCACCTACTTGCTAAAATCTGTCTGTAACCTGCAACTCAATACTTGAAGTCATGCATGGATAGATTCATGGGAAGAGCTATGAAAAATTTGACTGGATGCCCAGGTTCCCAGCTGACACTGAATATGATAAAGGTCTGCTTTCTTGTCTCAGCTTTTGGGTTGCAAACCAGTGTCCTTTTTGTAGCCTATTTAGTGCTGTGTTTTTCACGTTTTTGTGCTTTTTGTTGGTGATTTTGCTGTTTAAAATGGGCCCTAACTGTAGGGCTTAAGTACTGTCTGGTGTCTCTCAGATCAAGAAAGGTGGGATGTGCCTTATGGAGAAAATACATTTGTTATATAAACTTCATCCAGGCATGAGTTATAGTGCTGTTGACCATGAGGTCAACATTAATGGATTAACAATATACATTAAATCAGGTGTCTTTAAGGAGAAATGTATTAAACAAGGTTAAGTATTGATTGGTTGATGAGAATGTTGTGAACACAGTCTCACAGAAACCTAACCTTGTACTTCCCCTAGGAGCAATAATTCAATGTGTGCTAATTCAGCGCTCATATGCACAGTGACTCTGTACAATGTAACTACTGTGAATAAAGAGAACTGACTGTACATAACTCAGAGCCTGACACATAATAAATGCTCACATAATGTTAATTATAATAATTATAAATAATAATTACCATTATTGCATAGATTTTGCATCAATACATTATGTTTTAAGGAAATTTACTGGACCTTTCAGAAGAAAGGGAGGAAAGTCAACTTTACTGGCTACTACATCCCCTCTCCAATAGCAGCAGCCAAACAGAAAACTGGCCTGAATCAATTAGGGCTTATTATTGAATGCCATTACTGATGATGCCCTTCTGGAATTTCAATATGGCTCTAGAGTCTGACTACAGCAGAATGTTGGAAACTGAAGTTTGTGGACAAAAATCAAGATATCTTCATTCATTGGTTTTACAAAAATTATTTGATGGTCTCAATAGTCTGAGACTTGATTAAGTATTAAACACTTTTAACTGCCCTGGGGTCATGGATATCCTAAAGTTCTCTACCCGACATGTAATTGATTTTGTCACAATTGATGAGATTATCTGCCATATTCTCCCTCGCCAGTGAAGTAAAGAACTGAAAGCATAATAGGTTCAGTCTTAATTGATTTTATGCAGCCATGCTTGAGTACTTAATAAAAGACATAGAAGTTGGCACCAGGAAGTTTCTCTGAGAAAGTCTTCCAATTCAGTTGATTTAGAACATGATTAAAAGTCCTTTGTACAGTGATCCAGGAGCTGCTGTATGCTAATGACCGTGCTCTCAAAACCCATGGGTAAGAGGACGTGAAAATGAACACCCAGCCTCCTGCAGAGTCTGCACTGCTTAGGCTGATAAGCCTGAAAGATGGATTGGGTCACAGCTTCTACCAAGGAAACCCAAAATCCAGGCAAAGGTATTCAATGATAATAGTGTAGAAGGAGAGATGCCAGTGAATTTGGCCATGTAGGTTTCACATAATCCTGTGGCTGTCTGATCTTCAGCCCTAGGAAATCAGATGGAAGGGGCTTTTATATCTTTTACGAGGTTGATAGCCAGCGGGTACCATCACCCTGGCTTCTGGATTGAGAACAGGGGCTCTCTGGTGCTTCACTGTGTTCAGATTTCTTAATTGTTATGAAACTGGATTTGCCCTAGTGCAGCAGAAGACCTCACAGAGGACTTCATAAACATCATTTATGTCTCCTATGAGAGGTCTGCCAACATTGGCAAAATGTTAACAGCACTGGGTTTAAAGGTTTAACAAAGAGAAGAATCGAGACCACTCTACTATACATAGTGGAGTTCAGTGGGCTGAACTATGGCCACACAGGAATGCTTGATGTTTGGGGTTTCTCCAAGGGATCCAAAAGGACCTTCCCATTTGCTCAGGCCCACAAATCCGAGTTCCCATGCAGTGTTAGACTCCAAAGCAAACTCAGCCAAAGAAGGCTATGCGGCCATCGCGTAATTAACTCTGGAAATGTGGAGCATGTCTCCTCTCTTCATTTTTCCCCAGTGTAGGGCACCAGGTAGTGAGGAACCACCAGCTCTGAAGTTATACAGATCTGATTTTATGGTTTATTAGCTAAGTGACCTTTGGCAGGTTACTAAATCTCTTCTGAGTAGTCATTATCTTCATCAACAAGCTATGAGGACTGTTATGCAGACTTGAGATTCTGTAGGGAAAGCAACAGTGCCTGGCACATGTTGGACTCTTCATAAACGTCAGTCTTTGCCCCTTTCTCCAAGAAGCTGATCAAACAACGATACCTGAACTAGCTTGCTCTTGTTTTTGTTCTCTACTTTGTATTGGCTAAGAGCTGGATTCAGGGTTCTGATTTGCTTCTGTTTCTGAGGTCTGGCTCATATTTTACACCTCGGGGGTGACTTAATCACCCTGGCCTTGTTTTACATGTTTTGGATCTGGTTTGTTTCCCAGATCACACATGCTTTGACACCTACGATAGCTTGCAGGCCTCTGCCCAGATTCTTGGCATCTCCCCAAATGTGAAAGGCAGAATTTCTTAGATCTGCTCATTCATCTACTTTCCCCAAGAGGGAGCATGCATGAATACCTTCAAATATCCCACTTCAATTCACGATGCATGTGATAAAGTTAGATTGGGGCTTTCTTCATAATATTCTATAAGGTGCTGCTGAGAGCTTTTCCATGACCAAATTCTGCCTCTTTCTCTAGTTAGTTAATAATTAAAAGTCATCGTTTCTCTAACTTTCCATAGTGGCTCACATTACAGTAGACTTTCTGAGAAAACTCAGCTTGCCTTTTTTTCAGGTGAAGCAATTACAAGTCTTGCTTTGGAAACACTAATAAGATAGTCTATCAAATAAAAACACATGTCCTTACTTTTATTCAGAATTCTTCACTAGGAAAATTGCTTCTTAATAAAAGGAGTTCCCAGATAAAGTCCTTCTTTTATCCTGAGAAAGTTCTCTTTTAATGATTCTTAAAGGCTCTTTAACTGGATATTGTTTTACTGGATATTGTTGCATTTTGTACAATTAGTGTTAAAATATAGGCTTATCTGATGTATAATCAATCAACTTAAGATCAACTTAAGATCCAAGTTGGAGGATCTTGCTGCATTCAGCTGGAGGAGATGGAGATCCAGGTGAGTGAGGCTGTGCAGGGAACTGGGGAAGGGACTTCTGTTCTTGGCCTCTCATGTTCTATACGCTAAATCAGATGCTTCCATCTGCCATTTTTTAAGACCTATGTTCACCTAAGGAGCCATGGTCACATATACAGATTATTTTTTCTTCATCATGAAGGAAGTGTATTTGACTGTGATTTACTTCCCACAAACTCCTGTGCAATACCAGAAAGCCCAGGCCACTATTCCACTCCACAGCCACACTCTCACATCGGCCACCTGCTTTCTGTCCCCGTAGGAGGACAACCCATTTCATGTGTACACCACCCTCTCCGTCACCTACTCTAGTACTCAAGATAGAACATGGGGAGATGCGTGCTTCACAAATGTTGTTGAGCATAACAGTTTGAGCATGTTTATTGAATTCCCTTCCTAAAGCTTTTTGAAATTAAAAATGCAGCTAAGTGGCTAGGTCAAATGGATAAGGCATTTTTTAAAAAATTCACAGAAGCAGAGTCTGTTCTCATGAATCTCTAATCTAGAACCAAAAAGAAAAGAAAGAAAAAAGAAAAGAAAGAAGGTGACTATTCAGTGTTTTTATAGAAGAAAAGGAGGAGTATCTTGCCCAAGCATCCATTAAAAGAAATTACTTTTTAAGAGCTAAGGACTAAGTTGGTTGCATGTCATTTAACTTAAAACATCTAAGACATCTAACCAATGAAATCTCAGTGTGTGTGTGTGTGTGTGTGTGTGTGTGTGTGTGTATGTGTGAGTGTGTTAGTCAAGGACTCCACTCTCAGTTCAATGACCATATTTGCAGAGGACAAGTTACCTATTATTTCCAGGATGCTGTTTCTTGCATCTTGGACAGTGTCTACAATCTTCCCTGCCTTCTCTACACCCTCATAATGATGAAATGTGCTAATATTTGTGAAAAGTGTTTGAATTGTTGAAAAGTATACAGTCACAAAAATGTAAGATCCTCATATTGGTGGAAGGCCTTTAGTATAAGATAGAAAGACTATTTTAAGTAGCCACCTAGCCCATCTCTTGGCTTCTTGGTGTACCTCATCCTATTCAACATGCAGCTCCGTGCTAGTTTAGTCATTGAAGGTATTGCTTTGTTTTTGCCATTTTCCTGGTCAAAAGCAAAAACACACCCCTTTGACTCACAACACAAACAACAACCTTGTTATCGTAGCATTATTTAGTAGAGAAGGTAAAAATCCATGATGTGGTTTGTCCTTGACATAATTTCTCACCTCATTTGCAGTCACACCATTCTAGTCACTGCCTCTAGCCTTGTCCTGAGATTCCCAGCTTCTATGGCCCTTTCTGTGATACTTGTCTTCCAAGACTGAGCTCCAACACACCACCTTCAAGTGACTCAGCGTCATTTAGAAAGCATTGTACTAGAGTTCTGGCTCTTCTTGAACCAAATAAGCTTTGTAATCCTGTACAAATCAATCAATCTGTCCGGACTTCAACTTTATTAACTCAAGATGTGATAATAATAGTCCTGCTGTCTGGATAAAAGAATTCTACAATTTCCTTTCAACTCAAGACATTAAAAACAAACCAACCCCACAAACATTTTTGAGAGAAACTCTAAGAGTATTTTTTCTTCATCACAAATAGTGCTTACTCTCATATGAAACAGTTAACTGACATTTTAATTCATTTGCATATTACCAACTTTTGTAATTGCCGACCTGAGGTTATGAATTCATATTCTTGCAGATAATGGACCACACGAATTTCAGTTGATTTCTACCACAAATCATGGCTAAGTAAAAATTTTCATATGCCAGTTTCCTCTTTTACCAGATTACATATTTAATATTATAATTATATACATATTATTATATAACATAAATATGTATCAAATTATATATATATATATATTACTATATATAATAAAGGTACTTTACTGTAGAGAGAAGTGAAATGCTGCATGTAGCATGAGAGAAGCACAGAGAGAGAATTGGGATTCAGCAGATTTTCTCAAGATGACTCAAGTTTTGGCCTTGGATGCAAATCTTTAAAGGAAGAGGTGGCAATAACAGAGCACAGTTTCTCTGGATTTATGTGCAGTTAATAAAAATGTCCACAGAACATTTCACAAAGTGCTACAAGTATTTTCATTAATAATGGTAACTAAACAATGACATAAAATAATTTTGCTATGAAGCACAATTTATAAATCTTAGCTTCTTGGGAGATGAGAGAACTATGTCCAATACACAGTAGTAGGAGGTCTGAGTCATTGGTAATGAATGGAAAAGCCATTTTCACTTGCATGAAAAATGTTTCAGGTCATTCTTCATTCATCCAAACACTCCTCTTCTCATTTTGGATAACTAATACAGCCCTGTGCTCTGTTTATCTTTAAGTAAGTGGACAGAGTAAAGATTAATAAAAGACATTTATATCTCAGTCCTGCATTTTATCAGAAAAAAGGAAAAGATCATGAATACTAAAGCCTCCTTTTTAGTGGGGGATTCCTGGTATTCCTGTTAAGCTATCCTTGTAAGTGTTTATTAATGGGAGTCATTTATTCCTCTAATGATATATAAAATCATACCTGTTTATTTGAACTAGGACTTGAGTCAAAGTCATAACTGTTTTTGCTAATCAGAGAACTAGATCCTAAACAGATTTACTCCTTCCTTCCGCACTTACTTAATGTCTTTCAAGTGCCAGGCATTCTCCCCATCCCCAAGGCTAGAGCAGTGTTAAAAACAAAGTGCCTGACTTCATGCAACTTGCTTTTATATGGGAGTGGGGTAGACAACAAAGAAATAAAGTAAAAAATAACTTATATAATACTAAGTAGAGATAGGTGCTATAAAGAAAATCTTGAGCAAAGTAAGGGTGCTGTGTGATGGAAGGGCTATTTTTTTTTTAGATGGAGTGGTTAGATAGGCCCCTGGATATTCCATGTTAGATGACATTCCAGCAGAGACCTAAGTAGACATACCTGACAGGTCACACGTCATTGCATGACTCAGATATGTCATGGCCAATCTCTAAGCATTCTGTACTATGCTGGATTCTATTAAGAAATTCAAGGTCTGGCCCTTAAAGTACCTAAAATTTGGCCGGAAAGACTGGTTTAGCATACATGGAATTATTAGAGAATAACAGATGATAGACTGCATGTTACTGATTCTGGGTCGAGAGTGGGTTGACACATTTTCTGGGAATCTGGGGAAAGTTTCATGGAGGGCATATACTTTCAACTTCTGAAGATAAAAAG
Organism: Crocuta crocuta; assembly: GCF_008692635.1. NCBI lineage: Eukaryota > Metazoa > Chordata > Mammalia > Carnivora > Hyaenidae > Crocuta > Crocuta crocuta. The sequence goes on from NW_027532599.1 coordinate 968,407, forward strand.
AATCCAGGAACATGAAGGATGAAAGAAAAGAATTTATGAGGAACATGGGCAGAGAACGGAAAGATCAGCAAAGGCATGGGAGAGGAACAGAGAAGAAAGTTTACTGAATACCAACTGTATGCCAGGTCCTGTAGAAGGTTGCTGATGGAGGTTATTTTTTTGTATTCTTTAACTACACATGAAGTAGGTATTACTATGAGAAGAGCTGGCTAAATTTAGAGAAATTAGGTATTCCCCAGGACCATACTCTCTTTAGAGATTCACAAGAGAGAGTAAGGAAACTGCTTGCCTTATAAAGTTAATGTTTTAGAGAATGGAGGAAGATAAGGTTGGGTAGTTTGGATGGGTTCAGAGAGGGGCTGCAAAGTATCTGGAGATTAGAGTACCCAGAGCCTAAAGATGAGAAAACCAGGTAACAGGTGGCTGCAGGAACCTGAGCATGAAGTGACAGTCCTGATTTCAAGCAGAGGTAGTGGCGCTGGGGGTGAAGCGTGATCTTTAGGACATGGAGACAGGCTGGATGAAGGAGAATGAGGAGATGTCCTCTTAATGAATTTTGTAAGACAAGAAGGGAATGCAGTGGAAGTATGGAAATGGGTGGGTTGGGAAGGGTACCACAGCGTGGACAGGGTCAGTGCAGACCCTAACTACAGAGCCCTGGTTTCAGTTTGTGTGTACTAACAGGTTATTTACAACACATTGATTTTTTAAAATGTTTTTATTTTTGAGAGTGAGAGAGAGCAAGAGAGAGAGAGAGAGAGAGAGAGAGAGAGAGCGAGCAATGGAGGGGCAGAAAGTGAGGGAGACACAGAATCCAAAACGGGCTCTGGATTTCAAGCTGTCAGCACATAGCCGGACGTAGGGCTTGAACTCACGCACTGTGAGATCATGACCTGCACTGAAGTCAGACACTTAACCCACTGAGCCACCCAGGCGTCCCAGTAGCCAGATTTATTGTATAGTGTCTGGACTTAACTGGAAAGTTAAATATACGGTTGGTCTTTGCCACCTGATTCCTTCCTGCTAACCACATTTCTTTCTAGGACATATAGTTTCTTCCTCTCCAAACCCAACAGGACTATACATGGAGTGCTTTTGTGGGAACTCTGACTGCGTGTTATGAGGCACCACCTCATTCTGATCTCTCCTTCTGGTCCTTTCCTCATCACATCCCCCTCTTCCATGCCTTACTCTTGTAATATTCTGGGTGGCAGTATTTTACAGATGTCAGTGGTGGGGTGCATTGACTAGCCATTGTGACTATAACCATTTGGGTTTAAAAAGAGACACGTGGTATAGGAATTTCAGTTTGCATGACAAACCAGTGAGAGAAGAACTGAAGAGAAAATATGCTTTTTGAGCTCCAAAGAACTGCTTCCTCCAATATGGAAAACAACCATTTTGGGATGTTTCACAACTAAGCATTATTATTAGTGCCAGAAATATTTTTTGAAAAACACAATAAGCCAGTCTTAGACATGAATAGTTGACTAGTTTAAATGTGAAAAAGTCATAGATATTTCTTTAACCTCTTACTTAATTAATATTTTAAGAGTTAGTCAGCATTAATAGCAATATCTGGGTGATAATTCTGTTGCTGTGGACCAGTGTGCAATGTTTATATGTCCCCCATTAGGACTCATTACCATTTTAAATATTCAATTAAATTGTTAATTCCTATCAATGAAGTCCATCAGAAGACTCCAGGAAAACATTCTTTGGCATTGATGGGCTAAAGAAAAATAAACTGAATGTTTCCCCTCAGAATGGAGAAATTTACTAAATTGATTATCCTTCTCATTGTTACCTCTGGGTTTCTCCATTCCATTTATCTAAGGTAATGGCTAATCATCTGAAAGTCTATGAATGACTTCTCTACAGATTAATACATTGGAGTAGATTTCTCTATGTTGTTTGCTTTCATTACACAATTTATTTTTCAAATATAATTGGAATTGCTTATCAGCCTTTTCTTCAAATTCTCAGCTTTTCTATCACAATGAATCGACGAGGTCAGGGAAGGAATGAACGTCTGGGTTGGTTTAAGCACCCAGATTCACAGACCTGAATTCCCAGACACTATGCCAGTCTGTCTTTGCTCAAGAAGTTTCACCTGAGTTAGAGAGCTGAGTTCTTCAGAGATCAGATTCTGGCTTGATGAATTTCAAAGGACTGCCTCTGGTTTTCTCCTCTATGAGAAATGAGCTCTCCCTGAGATTCTTGTAAATCATTGCATTATACTCTGAAAAAGGGAAAGGACTGAAACAAATGGTATTATTTATGGCATTTTTTATGACACATTCAAATAATTAAAAAATGAAAACAGCAGGATATTCAGCCCTCTCAGTAGTCTGGATACCAAACGTATTAACCACAGACTTTATTCAATTAGCAAACAGTTGCTGTGGCATTCTTTGCGCCAGACACTGTGATATGAGCTGGCGAAGAGGATGATACTTGACTCTTTCACCCAGGGAACTAAAAAGTCTAGGGCAGGAAACAGACATGTAATAATTGCACAACAAAGTGAGGAGTACTAATGGAGACAAATTATACAATGGTTCTAGAACCCTGTGGGAGCAGCGTCTGTTATTTACCAATTGAAAATTATGTATACTGTCACGAGGAATTCAGGTACACACATATGTACAACAGAAGCTTGAACACTTGAAATGTCCTATTAGTTAGAAATATTAACGTGGAAAGCAGCTCGCAGAAACATTTTTGCATTAAGTTCACCATGGGTGAAATAAGTGTCCTCAATAAACTCAAATATATCATCTTCAGAGATCTCAGTGATGCTACAAACATTCCGAAGCATGAAGAACACCTCCGGTGTGGATCTGTTAGTACTGCTAACTAACAGCCTTTCCCTGTCTTTACACTTACCCCATCCTTTTAAACTGTCTTGTTAGAAATCTCTGAAATACCACTGTGTCTACAACTGAAGAGGAAAGACCAGAATCACAGAAGTTAATTGGCGGCTCTACCTCAAGCAATCTTAGAGCAGACCGTTCCTGGGAAAACTGTATTCATGCAAGAAATACTCTTACCCTGCTAGGATTTGAAGATTAATTATGTTTTTAGGCTGATTGTATTATCATATTCGTAAAGTGATGATGACTTCACACACCATTCATGCAGACGACTCTCTACAACCACAATTCCATGATAGATACAAAGTATTTTCCCCACAGTGTACAATGTAAGGATGTATACACATTTACAAGCGGATGAGTATATGAAGAATTTTAAGTTCTAGAAGCAAACGTAGGCCATTTATTTGTGGACCAGCTTTTACCTTTTTTTTTTAATGTTTTTATTTATTTCTAGGAGAGAGAGAGAGAGAGAGAGAGAGAGAGACAGCGTGAGCAGGGGAGGGTCAGAGAGAGAGGGAATCACAGACTCTGAAACAGGCTCCAGGCTCTGAGCTGGCAGTCAGCACAGAGCCCGACGCGGGGCTCGAACCCACGAACCGCGAGATCATGACTCAAGCAAAAGTCGGACGCTTAACCGACTAAGCCACCCAGGTGCCCTGCAGCTTTTACATTTTTAATAACCACCTCAATTCTGGAAAGAGGCTAAAATTTCCAATTTTCCTCAATTTTATTCGTTGTACCACATTCACATGTCACACTGGATTCATTGTGATATAATCAACATTTAACCAAGGAAAGCATACATAAATTGTAGTGAGATGATATTCTTGTTTCTCTTATATAAGTAGGTCATCTTCCAACTCTAGGCAAAAATGTAATCATTTTGCTGACTGAACTCCAATCATTAACATTACCTTTTTACTTGCAGAGTCAGGGAATTCATCAAGCATGAATCTGGTGATGATGTGTTGGGAGCCTGATGAAGTTTGGGTAACTTTCTACTCTGCTTCCCCTTCAACTCTGAGCACCAAAGAACAACCATTGGTGAGGTCAAGGGCATGCAAAACCTATTTGCTATTTTAGGGGCATAAAATTCAATGGACATAATGTCAAGTAGAGGCATCCTGAGGGGGAGGAGATTTGGAAAGCTGTGGGTTAGCAAGAGGGGTTCAAGCTGTTGAAAACCAATGTGATTTTAAAAATTGGTTGAAAACTACTTTTTCTTTAAAAACTTTTTATGTTTACATATTTTTGAGAGAGAGAGAGAGAGAGAGAGAGAATATGAGCAGGGGAGGGGCAGAGAGAGAAGGAGATACAGAATCCGAAGCAGATTCCAGGCTCTGAGCTATCAGCACAGAGCCCTACATGGGGCTTCAACCCACAAACTGCGAAATCATGACCTGAGCTGAAGTTGGATCTGATTGCACCACCCAGGTGCCCTGGTTGCAAACCATTTTAAAATCTTCATTGTAATGTTTAAAACATAACCTCATTTATACTGCATATAATATTCTTCTGAAAATATTATACCACATATACAAAAGTAGTATTTTTGGTGACCTACTGAGTATGGGTTATTTAATCTGTACTTTCACATGATCATTGCTATCCTGAAAAAAATGCAGTTGCTGTTGAAGATCTTTCTCAAATAAAATCTGATGATATTTTTACAGTTAATTATAACTGGGAAAATATGCAAACTGCTAATGTATGGGTCTCTAATATGCATTGGTTTCTAAAACACCAAGAACCTGATCAAATTCACAGACTGTGCTTAAATTCTAACATATAGCTCTGTCTTTATTTTTATTTTTTTATAAGTTAATTTTGACAGAGAGGGAGAGAGGGAGAGAGGAAGCAGGGGAGGGGCAGGAAGTGAGAGAATCCCAAGCAGGCTCTGCACTGTCAACACAGAGTCCCACGCAGGGCTCCAATGTATGAACCATGAGATTGCAAACTGAGCTGAAATCAAGAATCAAGGCTTTAGCCACCCAGGCACTCCTCATCTTCATTTTTAAATGAAAACATTATTGTATCTATTCTTGCAAATAGTATGATTTCCTGGTGGCAAAGAGATGGACACAATGCAGTAATGATATATCATTATTTATAAGTCATAAATTTGCTCTCAAAGTTAAAGAAGTCTGTAGTGAAAAGTCCAAGGTTATTTAAAGGCTTGTGCTGGAGGGTCTCCAGGCCACTTAGTGGCTCAGGAGAGAAAGAGTGCAACCTGGAAACACAGCCATCTGACATTTGGACCTGTCTTTCAGGAGTATCCATGTGATCTGAAACATTATCCCCAATGACCACGTATCCTAATCTGGACTCCACATTGGGAAAGATATCTTCCTATTGCCAAGAAAGCCATGGTGAGGGGAACGAAGAATGAGGATGTTAAATCATAAAATAACTTATTCATAGAGGGTCAGAGCTCTTCCTCATGCTAGGTGTAGACAAATGGAAATCTAATCAGTGGCCCCTAAAAAAATGTCTAACCAGAGAATTCCTCCATTTGTAACACATGTGACCACATTCTTGCTGACATTATGGTAGCTCCATTTTGTGCTGAGCATGGTCACAGCAAAATCTTGAACGTATTTTATTTTAAGTAGATTGGGAGACGGGATCAAAGAAATGATTTTTTTTAAAAAGCTTATATAAAGAGCACTGCACATTTCACTAGTGCACTGCTTTCATCTGCGAGTACTTTAGGAGAGGGTAATGATGATGGTAGTCTTGGATCGGAATCAAACAATTGTTTTGGTTCAAAATCATTACTAAAGTACTTATTGTAGTGCAGAGCTGGCACTCACGTTTATGGCCATTCGATGCTGAAGTCAAGGAGGAAGAGAACTGTCTGGAGAGTTCATGTGTGCGTTAGAAAGTAATTAGATGTAGACATGACTGTCTTCCTCTCTCCAACGTGGAGATATTTTTTTTCTTATAGTCAGTTTCCTGAATAGAGCCCAGCATTTTTATCTTTTAAGCTTATTTATTTAGTGTGTGTGTGTGTGTGTGTGTGTGTGTGTGTGTGAGAGAGAGAGAGAGAGAGAGAGAGAATCCCAAGAAGGCTGCATACTGTCAGTGTAGAGCCTGATGCAAGGCTTGATCTCACAAACTATTGAGATCACAAGCTGAAGCCAAGAGTCAGGAACTTAACCAGCTGAGCCACCCAGGTGCCTCGGGCCCAGCATTTTTAAACTCAAAGCCTGTGCACAAGTGATTCCTTCTCTGCACACATTCTACTCTCCTGACCTCACTCACCCTTCATCTCACTCACAAGTATTGTCCTTCTGGTAGCGCCAGACCCTGGATATCACCTCTCTGGTCTGGTGTAGATGGTATCCTACGGTTTTCAATGTACATGAAACACGCACCTCACTGTCCTGTTACTGCTGTCTGTCTGTCTCCCCCATTGAGACTGCAAACATCTTGAGATCAGGAACTAGTGAATGGGCAGAATTTGCTTCTTTGGTGTCCAGCACAAGAGCTTTCTCACCCCACTCAGGAGAAGGTAAGAAGGATTTGAAGCAAGTCATGTGATGTTCTAACACATTCATGGTATGATTTTCAATCTGCATTAAAGATTTATTTTAGGAAAGTTATGCACAAGTTATATATAAGATGTTAAAAACAGACACATGTAAACTATTAGTGACACAGTTAGATAGTAATTTTTAATAAAACTCAAATCAGTGGGCCCTCCTTGTTTTTGAGGTTCTGTTTAATTTATTACCATCTTTGTTTAAGGTCTCAGAGGGAAAAAAGAATCACTAGAGAGCATGGTCAAAATAAATATACTTAGAAGGGGAAATAAATGGAAGAAAAAGACATTAATCATGCTTGACATTGAATAAATGCTTAACTGTGTACAAATATCTGCAAAAATCACTTAGGAAAGTTCATCTATATGAAAATTCAAACTGTACAATTCTCTCAAGGTCATTAGGCTCTTGGATGTATTTTTGGCGAAAATGAAAATACTGGCAATTATTGTTACCTTTTTAATTTTTAAATTTTATGTTTTACGGCGGCCGCACAATATACCAATTTGCATATACTTCATTTCATTATTTTTAAGACAAGAAGATTTAATTAGGGGGAAAAAAGTCATGCAGGTGTTGTCGCTTTCCGGAAGCAGAAGCTCTCTCAAATTTTGTTTTCTTTTCTGAAGATTTAGACTAAGGGGAGTCACCGCCAGTATTTGTGGATGTATGAATTTATATTCCAGACCATGGGACTTCTTTATCACCTCTGTTGGAGTTCCAGATAAAACCACTGATACAGCTTCCTGATTGTCAGAGCACATTTGTAATTGAGCTCTGCACTGAATAATTTCCTTTAAGCCAGGCAAACTTGAAAAAGAACAAAGGGCATGTGTAAGTCAGACACAAAACTCCCCAAAACATGAAGCCAGATAGATTTTCAATAATTTAAATGACCAATTTGGATAAAACTTTATATTAGCTAAATCTTCTGATTGTTCATTAAAATCCTTAATCAAATCATAAGTCATCAGAAAGGGGATGATAACATACACCACATGCTTTATTCTAACTTATAAATGTATAATTTTCAGTTAATTTAAAAAATCCTCTACATGGGAGACTATTCATCACTGAAATTTCAAAGTCGAGTTAACCAAATATGCTCAGGTGCATGAAGAACAGAGGGATGATGAATATCAAAGGCTATAAAAAGCACAAAAGACAGATGGCCTTTTAAGATCAAGATGGCACATGTCAAACATGTGTGCCCAAAAGAAATCATTTCTTCACTCCTTTCTCCACGCAGCACCATTAATTCATTACAGTGTTCATTCATAGTGAGCCCAGAGGTGATCTCAGGCTCCCGCTCAGCACAGAATTCCAGGCAGCCACAACCATTCTATTGGATCAATGAAACCATCTTTGTTTTTAGACTTCCTTTGTACTTCCAATTGGCATAATTACCAAATAATGTCTTAGCACAGTTACACATTCACTGTTAAAAGGGACTAGAGGTCATCTGGTTCAAACAACTGTTGCAGAAGCATCCAGAAAAGGTGTAACCTCTGTTTAAAACGTTTGGGGGCAGAACCCTGGCCTCATTAGTTGCCCACATCACTTTCAGACAACCAACTTTTAGAAAGGTTAGAAATTTGTTCCTTACGTTAAATCAAAATACCTTTTTCTGTTCCTCACAGAGTGAATCGAATTCCATTAAAAAAGATAGACTGTAAATATTCAACACTGAGCTATCTCATAGAGTCTCCTTCTAGGGGAAACGCTTCTAGGCTTCTCTTTGCTAAAAACATATTTAAATAACGGGGCATCTGGGTGGCACAGTTGGTTAAGCCTGTGCTGACAGCGCGGAGCCTGCTTTCCCAAGCTTTCGTTCTCTTTCTCCCTCTCTCTGTGCCCCTTTCCTGCTAGTGCGTGCTCTCTCTCTCTCTCTCTAAATAAATAAATGAATATTTAAAAATTAATAAATGCTTTGCTAGTATATCATGTGGCATAGTTTCCAGGTCCTTTGTCAAGGAAAAAGAAAGACAATTACTCTTTTAAATTATTAGTTACAATTAATGTTTTAATTATTATACTCCCATCTGATGAAATAAATCTATTTTAAGTGGGAAAAAAGACAAAAGCTAAACATAATATCATCTGAGTTTTCTCTGCATTTAGAGATACCAGAGCTTTTTAAAATGATTAAATCTTAGTTGATTTTGCTTATCAATGTACATCACCTAAAAATGGTTTGGGAAGCATCTACCACTGAGGAATACACACATACTTATTTTTCTTTCAAGAAACTGAACACAGTGGTGTGTCTGAGGTTAAGTTAGATCATTTTGTTCTCTACGTTTACCTGTGTCCCTGTGTAATTCCCATCTTTGGATGCAACTGGAAAATCAGAGGATTGTGTGTGCTCTGCTTCCAACCTTTTGACCATTAAGGTGGACTGTTTCATATCTACTGTTTCCAACATGCAAGCATGCTGACATCTCTCATTCTTCAGACGCCAACAGGTTATCTGCTTCATTTTAAATGGTTATGAGAACGTATAGACAGTAAATATGGACACAATATATGACGGTATAGATGTAGATACAGATAGAGAAATATATCTGTGTTTCATGACCTCTCACAGTTCTGGTATTAGAATAAGGCATATTAAAAAGAGTATCACGTGGGAAGAGGGAATGTAGATTTAGTGTTCATTTTTTCATAGATCTTGGGCAAATATCTTTGCTTCAAAAGATCTCCTTTTCCTCAGAAGTAAAATAAAATTCTAATTCCCAATTTTATTACTTTCTTAAAAGTGCTCTCCACGTTCTAATTTGATATCTAATCAGTTATTATATACTACACATTCACCCTGATATCTTAATCTAGTACTTGATAACTTAGGAACTTGAGTAGAAGATATTTTTTCAGTCAAGAAGAATTTGTCAGTTGTGCAGTATACACTAGTTACAAAGAAAGTCTAGTGGTCTAATTTACAATCTAAAAGTGATTACACCTTAATTCACATTATAATTCAAAATATTTTGAAAGCGAAGAAAACCAGTGCAATTAATGTTTTGCCAGGTAACTTTTCCAGAAAGAAAATTAATATTTATATCTATATATTTAGCTTTTATACCCACATTATCAAGGAAAAGTGGTCAGTGGTTAAATAAAACTGTGAATTCCTTGCAGAACCTGTCATATTCACCTCTGGCTTCTCAGAGCCTATAGTGCAAGACTTACGGTAGACACTCAAAAGATATTTATGAGTGAGTGCTGATTGGTTACATGCACCTCAGTCTTCTTGACTGGCCTTGACAATCTCCTACGAGCCCACAAAACTGGCTCCGTAAAGACAAAATCATCTTAGATGAGTTACACTTAAAAATACTCCTTTCATTAAAAGTTGCATGCTAAACGTACTTCAATCCCAAATGCCTGCCTATTAGCACCCAACAGCTTATGAACTAGGGGGAGAAAAAGAGCACAATGATTTTGAAAAACAGGGGTTTGAACTGTGTGAAACCAATTATCAACTTATACATGGATTCTCCCCCCGCCCCAATAAACACAGTATAGTACTATAAATGTATTTCCTCTTCCTTATGATTTTCTTAACAGCATTTTCCCCCTCTAGCTCATTTTATTTTAAGAATGTAGTATATAATACATATAACATACAAAATATATGGTAACTGACTTTGTGTTATCAGTAAGGCTTTTGGTCAACACTAGGCTATTCAGTTAAGTTTGGGAGGAGTAAAAAGTTATACATGGATTTTCAATGGCACAGGGTTGGGGGGTTGGTGCCCCTTATGCCGTTTAAGGGTTAACTGTGTGTTATATTGCCCTATTAATTTTTATTATCTAAAAAATCAGAGCATTGAAAAAGTATATACAAATTATATACTGACAATAGAGAAAGGAGAACAATCATGGAAATTACCTCTGCTATTATTCTTTCTGGTAAATACAATGAACCAACATTAAGGAACACAGCTATAAACATTTATGTACCTATGAACAGCATGGGGTGAATAATTGGATAATAAGGCTATACAAATCCAATTTAAAAATATAATTACAAGATTAGACCATGAATATCTACAATGGGTATAATAATATATCTTGATTTTACTGAAGTATTTGATATAGTGTCTCATAAAATTTTATTCACAAAATTAATTTATACTGTCTATTATAATTCACTGAGCACCGTCCGAGAAACCAGACTTGATCATGTGTAGGAAATAAGATAAAAAGCAAATAACAAAGGTTAGGGAATAACAAGGAGTTATGCCTCCTGAAAAATCTAATAAAATATCTCAAGCACTCAGCCCTGCTTAACCCTTTGCGGATTCATCAAAATGTCAATGCTGTTTTAGTGAGTAATTCAAAGTACCTGGGAAGATCAAAGAATGCTCAGCCCAGCTCATTTTACTGCAAACAGTGGCTGCCTTACAATAGACACTCAACAGATACTGAATGAACAAATTAATAGGATCTCAAACTAGGATATCATGACTTAACCTGGAGAGAGAGATGGTGCAATGTAATAAGGTTAGGTCATCTGCCTAAAGCCACGATTAGTCAGCATTAGAACCTGGACTGTAACTTGGGTTTCTTAAGTCATGAGAAGCACTAACCTTGCTAGGTGGTCAAAATTCAGAGCTCCTGCCTATAATATATATAAACGTTAAGGTGTTATTCAGCAGTGTCAGAAAATAAGAGAAGAGCAAAATCATAGCACTATCTAGTGCTGTTTGTTGCAGGAAATGCATTTAATTGTGCATGATTTCTGTCACGTGTAATAATGATATTTGAGCTACTCTTTACACCTAACACAAGAATGCCATGCAAGAGTTCCCATCAGATTTTGCAAACGACTGCTTTGGTCAGTTAACCCTGATCATGGATTTCATCTCAGTTCTCTAAGGCATTCAGGGTTCATTTTTAAATCCATTTCTCTCTGATCTAATAACTTAGACTGATCATACTACCTTGGTTTCTTTATTGTAAAACCTGGCTAACGCTTACTCCTTTTACATTGCAGATTGGCAGAAGAAAGATTCATGGGTGAGCTAGATGTCATGTGTTTTATTAGTGTATCACTTTCAAAGCCATGTGAACATTTACTATAGAGGTGACACGTCACAAAAAAAATAGGCACAAAGATCAAAAGTTGTTATATTTCTCAAGATTAGAATCACCTAATCCCCATTTCCTTAGGTGTCTGTGAAAATGCTAAAATTCCCTGATCCCATTTTTGTGATGTCTCAGAACCATGCTTAAATATCACAAGGTAAATGAGAAGTAAATCGTGCCTACTTATAAAGATTTATTTGGGAACATAGCAGAATGTGAACATCTGAAGATACCAGAAGCACCTGGGACGTTTAGGGAATGATAAATAAATTATGACAGTGTCTATTTGAACTAGTCTTGCAACTTAGTTTGTAGCAGACATTGAGGTAGGAGTCAGGTAAGAACTGCAAGGTGCATGCTAGAGAAGGGGGGGCTTTTAATCCCCTAGAACTCGGGGTTGTAACCCACCCTCAGCACGGATTTTGAACAATATAAGCAAAAAATGACTACATCAGAAGGCTCTGGGGAGGAAGGCTTTGAGAATGGTGCATTAGTGGCTTTGAAATAAACTTGAGTGGGGCCACTTTGGAAATTCAAGAGTAGTCCTGATCATCTACAGAGGAAAGGTTTCCCTCTTACTCATAATGGACAACACAGTCCAGTGATCCTTAATGAGCTGAATCAGAGAGCAGACTTAACTCAGTACACATTCCCTTCCTCCAACCAAAATGTTGATGCTTGCCAGTTAGCAGGCTGTACCCATTGTGGAGAGAGGGAGCCAATGTCTCTGATGGGAGAGTATCACCTTTCTCAGCTGTGTTAGGATCGGAATGAGAGGCAGAAGTACCAACAGAGGTAAATAAGGACATTAAATTAAAAAAAATAAACAAAGCTCACTATTTGAAATGTCTTTTTTCCAAAAGGCCAAACAAGCAAGGTAAGTATGTGTTACATAGATGTGAATAGAGTAGCTAGTTTGAGCTTAGAAAATGGTTTAGGTAATTTAGTACAATCCCCTCGTTAACATATGAAATAAAAGTGGTCCAGGATAGCTAAATTATTTGGCTGAGATAGCACAGCAGGAGTCAAAGCTGAAGTTCACACCAGGTCCCCTGATTACCATTTACTGTCAACTCACTACCAAGTGAGCCAAGACACAAGTCCTGTGACAGGCATTACTCAACCGAAGTCCTCAGCTCCCCATCGCACATGTCGTTACGCCATCAAGAAAATTCTTCCAACCACAAGAACTCCAAGGAAATTGGTGGAAGCATCTCTTTTTGAAGGAATTAAAGGCAAATGAGGCAATGATATAAACAAACTGGGGATAAAACGCTGAAATTTGAGAATGCTTTCATCCATATTTTGTATAACTGTTAACGACTCCAGAGAAAACAATTTCAGTGACGCCTCTCTTTGCTTGTAGTTCTGAATAATGCGTCTTCCGGATGGAAGTATCTGTTCTCTTAGCATGAAAACATGAGCTGCGAGGGGTGAGGCTTTGGGAAAGGACAAACTGATCCTGATTTTTCTTTCTGTAGTTGTTACTTCATGGACACATGTGAGGTTTAGAAGGACTCTAAAATACCCAACGTAGACAGACAAACAAGTGCAGATCAAAGCACAAAGAAGGCAATTTGGCCTGAGAATAATATTTCACAGTCATGTTTCTAAAAATTCCTACTTTCGTAGTCTCAGGAAATAGAATCTGTTGTTTTCACTCCCTAGCATTCAACAGCACGGCTAAGCTCAATTGCATGGAAAAACATAACTGCACTCCCCTTGCAACAACATCCAAATGTTTTGTTGAGAAACTCTGTGTTTCGATCACAAAGGGATTCCGAGGCAGAGCCTAGGTGCTGCAAAATCTACTTCCTCAGAGTCCAGCATGTTTTACATTTGCTGATCATGTGAGTTGTTCATGGCTGCTGGAGAAATTATTTCATTTTTGAAAAGACCTCCTTCATGATTGTTCTGGGAAGTTGGGAGAGCCAGTGAAGGTCTAAAAGTTAAGACTTTCTAAATGCTCATCACAGAAGCAAGCAATGACATCATGGAAAACAAAGGAGTCTGATACCAACACGCCAAATCAATCAGATTGCATGCAGCAATCAGATGCATGGGAGAAATGGTACATGCACATTACAGCATCCAGAATTCACTGAGAGCCAGAAGAAAACATCCGATGACATTATTCCATTTCTCTTGTAAAAATGGTAGTATTTCAACCCCAGTAAATTATTTAGGTATTAGCCGATAACTATAGGGGATCTATTAGGTTAAGTATTTCAGAAATGGTTTGTATCCATGCTTATCTATAGGTACTGCACTCGGTGATGTTAGAATATCCATGATTCTAACTTAACTGAAGAGAGGCTTGAGTAGCCTCAGCTTAATGATGCATAATTGTAGACACGCTGTCATACAATTGGCCATTTTATTAGTCAATATAGGTGTGCATGTGTTAGACAATGCATTCCCTCCATAAATGACTTAGCCTTATTTTCAAAACTACATAAAATAAGTAAAGTAAGACTGAAAACAATCAAGCCAAATGGTGAATGGTAGGATATTTGGATGAAAACACAGGAGAAACCGTACATAGAAATTCAATGGGAAGATCTTATAGACTTTGCAAATCTGGGATGCAAATTTTGCCACTCCAAGTTTTCTGGTGCCCAAAACAAAACAAAACAAAACAAAAAAAACAAAACAAAACAAAACAAAACAAATGATTAGTTCAGAAGACTGACCAGTTGCTTAGGAAATCTGATTAACATTTCTTTTATGGTATTTCTATATTGCTCAGTAGACAAGATCTCTGCAGTAAATTGAAAGCCAAAATGATTTTTGGCTTTCAATGTAAAATGAAGGGATACTTGCACTAGAGTAAAAGAATCAAGATCTGTCAGCATCAAGCCTGTCCACAGACTGTATAAAACACACATTTTTTGGGGCACCTGGGTGGCTCAGTCGGTTAAGCATCTGACTTCAGCCCAGGTCATGATCTCACGTCAGGCTCTGTGCTGACGGCTAGCTCAGAGCCTGGAGCCTGCTTCAGATTCTGTATCTCCCTCTCTCTCTGACCCTCCCCTGCTCATGCTGTCTCTCACTCTCTCTCTCTCTCAGAAATAAATAAAACACATTTTTTTTTTTAGCTTCAATGAGTATAATTCACCAAGGCCTGATTGCTCTTAAAATTGGGCAGGTTTCTTGCAGACAGCCTCAGGNTTTATTTTAAGGCAAGAGAGGAGAGTTAATGGCATCAGCAGGGCATATCTGAAAGATTTCACCTCATGTGAGTCAAGGACACTGCAAAATCACCCAGTAATGCCACTCCTTCTGGATGAGAGATTTCAGCATGGCATTGCCTAGGGCTTCTGAGCCGGTTTGTGTTGGACAGTGGAACCCGGATTCATCCTCTGCTAGCCATGTGCTGCAAACATAGATGCCCTCTCGCTGCTCCTTGGGCAGGCACAGTTATGAATATTTATTGCAGTCACAATTCTGGCTTCCATGTCTGTCACTGTCGTTCATCTGCTGAAAGCCAGAGTGCAAATCACTGCAAATCTGGCCTTCAGTATGGCAGACAACTGCTTTCTTGTCTTGTTTAATAAATTGTATTTCTTTCATATGAAAATGAACGAAGTTAAAATGCTCCCTGTTTTATGGGGTAGTGATTTTGTAGTATTAAGATAGAATAAAAACAGAGTAACAAGGGTTGTTTGAAGGCATGCTGAGAATACTTCCTCCCATGGATTTCAAAATGAATGTGTTAATCCATGCTAATCTGGTTCAATCTTTGAAAACAATTACATTTATTTTACAACCCACCTGGCATTCTGACTAGTATTATAAATATGCTCCGTTGCTTACAGATTTTCACTTTATTGTACCTGCAGGCAGCGTAAAAGCAAATAAAAAGATAATAATGCTGAATTTGATTAAAGTCACTCAATAGTATATTCGACAGTCTCAGATAGATCCAGTTCAATGTCTGATTTTTAATCAAGTTTAGAAAATTATCCTTTTACAAGATGGAAAAAAAATACTCTGTAAGTGGTGAATGTACAATTACTTTCAACAGCTCTTTGCAAAAGGAAATTACTTATTCATTTTATTCGGAAAGTTTGCCAAATTAAAAAAAAGTTACTATGATATTAATACACTCTCAGGAAGACACTTGACTGTATTATTACTGTTAAATATTAGTCTTTAAGATTAGTGCAGGATGACACCTGGTTGAGTGATGCTCTCTAAGGCCTTAATTATCAAAGATAGTCTTCAGATGCACCGTGAGGTTTGGTTTTGTACTCTTCCTTCTTGTTGGCTTTTAAGCTCTACTAGAAGCTCAAACATATGGGGTGTCTGTGGTGAGGCTACCTATTACAGTACAGATATAATCATCCTTTTGGGTTATGGTGGTTACTGAGAGGTTACTACGATTACTGGGCTCTTGAATGGCCTAACATAGAAAATAACATGAACAACAGAGATAATCACTCACATTCAACCCAGGAATGAATGCCCTTCACTTCACATCAGCACATCTTGCCTGAGCACCTACTCTATATGCCAGGCAGTGTTTTAGATTCTTCCTCTTGTGAAGCTTACATGTTAGCAGCAGTGAGAGGTAATGGACACTCAAAATAAGGAATAAATAAGTGATAGAGACTGGTAGGAGGAAAAACAATGGAGCAGGCTACAGGGAATTGGAGGCAGGCAACAATTTTTAATAGATGGGTTCTCATGTTATCTGTTAGGTTAAAATCACTGAGTCGGCCCCTCCTTATGGGACACATAAGGGTGTTCTCCCCATCCACCTCCAACTTTTTAAAACCATCAACAGAAGGTCCAAACATTCTTTTTTCAGTAAGAAAAGGATAATTCCAAAGAAGAAAGTGAATAGAGCAAATTAATGGAAACAGAACTGTTTTCAACATTTCTTTGGTTGGTTTGAAAGAAGATTGTATTTGGGAAGAGGTAGTAAGATGAATAACGATATAGTAGAGATGCTCATACATGGGTATTGTGGCCTCCCTGAAGGTTGACAGGCTTCGTTAGCAGTTGGGAGTAAGGAAGGTGGTTGAAGAGAAACCAGGCCATACACGTGTTTGGCTTTAGACTCATTCCCACCTTTAACTCTCTTCCTCCTTCTTCATCTCTGTAGCCACAGCCTTGCTGTGGGTATTACAAGGAACACTTCTGAGATGCTGCCAAGATGAAGGGGATGAGTAGGTGAAGAAGGGCAAGCACTGGAAAATGACAGAAGAGGCAAGAAGGAAAGGTAAGCAGAAAACACACTGTCTTTCCTTATGTAGGGATTCCTTTGAGAGAAATAACAAATGTGGAAACAGTGCACATTAATCCACAACCAGTAATTGTTATTTTGCCTAAACAACAGTATCTGATTACCGAAAAAAAGAAAAATGCTTTTCTGGCTGCAGGCATATTTGTGTAAGTGAACAAAATGTTAATGCCCAATCCTGAGTTTAGCCTTCCAAGTTAAGCTGAGTAAGAGATTTTGCCTTAAAAAAAATACACACACACAGCTCTAAACACAAAATGTACGGCTCTTTTTGGGTTCAGTCTTAAACCTTTAATCTGGAGAACACTGAGGCTCAGCCAAGAATGTTGGCTAAAACTTGAGCTCAAAATTCTTTAAAGTGTTTTTTAACTGTTTTATTTGTTTACTTTTGAGAGATAGATGGATGTATAGAGAGTGAGCCAGGGAGAGGCAGGGAGAGAGAGGGAGACAGAAGCCCAAGCAGACTCTATGCCATCAGCACAGAGCCTGATGGGCTTGAACCCATGAACCTTGAGATCATGACCTGAGCCGAAATCAAGAGTTGGATGCTTAAGCAACTGAGCCACCCAGGTGCCCCTAGAGCTCAAATTCTAAAACACTTTGGATCACTGACTTTGGATAGAAAAGGCATGAACGGGGGCACCTCAGTTGGTTAAGCATCCAACTCCGGCTTCATGATCTCGTGGTTTGAGTTTGAGCCCCACATCAGGCTTGCTGCCCTCAGAACACAGCCCACTTCAGATCGTCTGCCCCCCTCTCTCTGCCCTTTCCCACTGTGCCTTCTCTCAAAAATAAACAAACATTTTTGAAAAAAAGAAAGAGCATGATCAAAGGAATGCTGAAGAAAGTATTAAGTAGCACACATATTGGGACTTGTCTGCATTATTATAATTTCTCCGGATCCACAACTGCTTGATGTGTGGCATCACTTGCCCCCACCCTGTCCTAAATATTCAATGAAAGAGAAACATAAGAAGGAAACTCAACAGCCAGTGAAAGTGACCACTTAGCTTTCATCAATTCTTCTTCCTTTTCTTCAACTATCATCCCCCTTCAGTGCCTCAGAGATCATCAACTGCCCTAATTAGTCTTACCAAAAATTTCAATTATTTATCAACTTGAGGGTTTACTTTCTTCTTTTGCTCATCATGTACACATAGGACCCAGTGCTGTCCCTGCCATCTAGGAGAGTCTAATATTTAGCTAGTACTTTAATTAAAAATTGGTGCAGTGTATATGTACAAGTTAATTTTAATCTTTTATCTACAAACTAGAGACAGTAGTTAGTATTTGAAGTACCCTCGTTGGGAACCAACATCCAGAGGTAGCTTTTTCAGCATCAAACATCATTACTGAAATCCACACCAGAGAGTTGGGTAATGAGCATAGATGGGTTTTCTAAGTAATTTTGTTGCTGGGGAAATGAGTGTTCAGAATATGAGGCTGTTGAGCAACTAGCAGCCTGGATGAACACAGCTGTCCGAAGAGACGAAGTCCTAGAGCTTCACTTCTTTCCACTGCATATCTGCTGGTCTGCAGAATCCACAGAATTCTGAGGATCTCTGCTGCCTGACCCCACATAGGGCTGGATAGTCCTGCAGTCAAAATTGTGCTCTATATACTTGGAGTGAGCCAGTCATGCAAGAAACTGCTGAGTCTTCTGAGAACAGAAAGAAGGGCTACCTCAGGCTTGTAAGGATAGGCTGTGTGATTTTTTTATTCCTGTTTGATAATAAGTGTAGTTTGTCGGAACGTGGGGTGCTGCTGGCTTTGATTGCAGCCACCAAGGGGCCAGGATATGGGAAGGGTCTAATGAACCTCCACAATTTTTAGTTTTTGGTAGCCATCAAACAACCTGACAATCATGGCATAGCCAAACTAGCTTGGGTCAGTTCAAGAATGTTAATGTATATCTGTAGATGAATGAATGATGATCCTTACCTAGCAGATAAGCAATTAAAAGTTAAGTGAACGTTTCCATTGGACTAGGTCTCTCTATTGCCAGATGGGGAAAATAGAGGCCAAGAATCATCTTGATTTCCCTACTTTAAATATTTATGTTCCAACACTCTAGGATTAAGCTTATAAAATCAAGTAAAATCAAGTATGCACACACACACACACACACACACACACACATATATTGTAGTATATATAATTTATATATATATACACACTTATATATAAATTGAATACAATTGCTGATTTTCTAAAATAAGTTGTTTGAGCTGGGAAAGTCTTCAGTGTTAGGCTCTTAATTCCCTCAAAGGCAAATGTTTTCTGTAATAATTGTCTACATTTGTTTTCCTGTCATTTAAGAAATAGCTGGACTCTTACTAAGTCTTTCCTTAAGTTGCTTATGATATTAATTAAGTTCTGCTTATAGAGTTTAGGGGGTAATGAGCAGAATCACTGAGAGTATATTTCAGATACTGAGTGCAGTCACAAAATTAATTTATTCTCAAGATAAATCTAGGGTAGGTTTGATTATAGCATGTTTTCTTTTTAAATCTATACAGCTGAATGATCTTCTGTCTTTTATCAGCTGTCCTGTTTAATTTCTGCTGGTCTTTTCTTGATTAAGACCATGTGCTCTCTCAGAAACACTTGGTTTCTGTCAACTCTCTTTCATCCAATAAGTCTGCTTCTTTTGAAGGTTACACATTCAAACACTTATTAGAAAACCTTCAAGTAAACTACACATATGTGAAACAGTAGTAGAATTATGGCACGTACTTCCCCGTGATAGTTTCTAGTAGAGATGTGTCCTTTCTAGAAGATACCTCCTCTCTTTTACTTCCTGGCAATTCTTTCATTTCTGCTACTTACCATTTTAAATGAACCAATGACAGAGGAAAATACAATCCAACGTAGCAAACACTGAGATTGCCAAATATTTAGATGCTGTGGTAATAGTCTCAATGGGCATTGGATAATGATCTTCAGATAAAATTAGAAGTTTCAATATTCTGAATGTTTTCATCCCTGAACAGAACTTTTTTGGAAGAATTTTTAAAAAATCTGTATACCAGATAATTCCTATCAGCAACAATAGGCTGACATTTGACCCAAATACCCCAAATAGGACATTCTTTTCTTCAATTATTTTGTTAACAATAATGCCAATAATTTGAATTCGAACATAACCAACTTCTAAGCTCTCTTAAATATTTCATATAGGGTTTACTTTTCAAATTGCAAACAACAAGTTTGAATATGTCAAGTGCAAAAGCTAAAAGGGAATAGATTAAAAAAACCCAACAACTCTTGCATGCCAATCTAATAACTTTGTTTTTTCTCTCCTAGGGATGTAAATATGAGTGGTCATGACAGAAGATTGCAACATAGTAAGTTCATGAGGAGCATAAGCATCTTTTTCCCATTACTGAAATTTCAGGTAATGCTAATGACATCCAGAGCAGGCTATGGCCATTTTGCTTTTGATTGTTCTGTCTCATCAAGAATAATGGTTTTGGATGAAAGTGAGAAGAACTGCTGACTTAGAAGACATTTGTTATGTTTTAACTACATGACCACACAGATTGGATTTAAGTGTTATGGGAGAAATTATCATTGGACTAATGGTTTTTCCAATATTGATCATTAGTACCTCTAGTGAATTTCTCAGTAATTAAATATACATCTACTACTCATGAGAATAATTATAATAACTATAGGAGATTTGTTTATCTTAACTAGATTTTACTGTTAAAATTTGATCTGCTTCTTCCAGATTCTCAGACACTGACTTCATCATCTAGCTCCCTGGGCTTCTGGTAGAAATCCTCAGAGATTTACTCAGAAGGCACAAGCTATCACTTTTCGGCGCCTAGTCTGTAATGGATCATAATTACTCATTAACATGATTTCAGTGTGCACTGAATTTGGTCACAAAATTTCTTAATTATATGTTCATTTTTGTTACTCTTTGAGTACCTTTCCAAATGTTTTCTAATATCTATATTCATTCAAATATGTGTGAATATATTTATTACTAATATACTTGAAAACAGAGTACCACGTGCCAAGCACTGTTCTAGGATTTTGTTATTTGTCAGTGAATACAGCAGACGAAAAGATCACTGGAGAAAAGTTTATTGAGCTGTTTCTCCATTCTTTTTATGACTTGACCAGTCATAATTATAGGGATATTTTAGTAAATATTACTGGTAATATTTAGAGCATCTCTTAAGTACCCATTCTTGAAATTAAAAGGGGAATGTGTAGAGTCTGCAGGAATTCACCCTTCCTTGGTAGAGACAGAAGGAAAAACTAATAGTTTCAAACAGCATACTAAGATTTAAAGCAGAGGGAACCCTGGGTGGCTCAGTCAATTAAGCGTCCGACTCTTGATTTTGGCTCACGTCATGATCTCATGGTTCATGGGTTCGAGACCTGTGTCAGGCTCTGCATTGACAGCATGGAGCCTCCTTGAAATTCTCTTTCTCCCCCCCCCCACCCCCCATCTGCCTGGTCCCTGCTTGTGTGTTCTCTTTCTCTAAATAAATAAATAAGATTAATAGCAGAAGTATCAGAAAAATGCAAAGGTCCATGAAAGAAGTAAGCAACTTCAGGGTTTTGAAAAGGCTTTAGAGCATTTTTGAAAAGTACTATTTAGGACAAGGTTCCTCTGAGGTGCAACCTCCTCACGCCCCAGTTCACAGTGTGTCCCCAAAGAGTTCTCTTCTTTTCACTGTTTTGTCATTGTTTCTTTTATCTTTTCTACTGTTCAATTAGCTTTCTCTATCAAAATCCTTTTTTGTTCCTTAAGAAGCAACATTAAAATATGTATTTTAAAAATCATAATGTAATAGAAAAGCTTCATAGAATATAAGTGACTTGGTTTGTACAATCTTCAGTTAACATAAACTAACTTCTGTTGAATGAGTTAGCTCTCCATCCATCTTCTTTTATTGAAGTTTGAGGCAAGAAAGTCCCCAACCAACCTGACCTACATCAGGTCCAGGGAAGCATCTGGGGAGTTGGGGTTGTCCTTTCTTCCTTTAAAATGCTCTGTATCAAAAGTTTGATCTTGTGTAGACAGAAGAAAGCTGTGGAGTGAGGGAATGATAGAAAGAAGAATTTCTGTAAATTAATGAAAGAAAGGATTTAGGGGGAGTCAAAGGGATATGGGCCCAAAACTCTAGAAACAGCTGTGGAAAGAAGGAACAAATAAATAGAAAAGAACCAGCCTTTAGGATTCAACCAGAGAGCTGATGATCACATATTTGGAGATGAGGGGCCAAAACAGTCCTCTGGACCAGCTTCTCCTTGTAAATGATGAGGAGGGGTGCATTGGCGAGGTCAGATAGCTGGTTGGTGCTGTGATGAGGAAGAAGTCAAACAGGACAACTAACTTCAAGTTCGGCCTCCTTCTTGTAACCCTAGGCAAGATCCTCAACCAGGGACTCATCATTGGGTTTTAGGGCATCGAAGAACACTCTCCTGCATCTTCAAAATTCTATGTCTGTGTAGTAACATTTATTTCTCTAGGGAGAGGGAGTCTGGCTTTCAAAGACTCCTCAAAGGGAACAATGATTCAAAACTATTAGACCTACTAGGCTAGGTTTATTAGAGAACCAGTCAAATTCCAGGCTTTAAAAAACATATTTGAATACAATAACAATTTTTGCTGAGAATCCAAGTGACAATTGTTCTTTGCTAATGTACACACGTTAATTTGCTTTACTAATATAATATAATATAATATAATATAATATAATATGTTAAATGACAAGTCTATCTTCAGGCCATAAATTGTTATTTTCAAACAGTCCAAAAAGCTTTAAGTCAAGAGTAGGTCAGAACACCTAAAAATTAAGTAAAATGTCAAATTGAATTTTACTAGGTTTAAATTTAAATTTAAAACATTTGGGACCTTTTAATTAATTAGTTTATTATTTTTTTATTTTAGAGAGAGAGAGTATGAGTGATGGGGCAGAGGGGGAGAGAGAGAACCTTAACAGGCTCCATGCTCAGTGTAGATGGGTGCCTAGGTGACTCAGTTGAGCATCCCACCCTTGATTTGGGCTCAGGTCATGATCCCAGGGTTGGGGATCAAGTTCCATGTGAAGCCCCATCAGGCTCTGCACTACGAGCCTGGAGCGTTTTGATTCTGTCTCTCGGAGCACCTGGCTGGCTCAGCTGGTTGTGTCTGACTCTTGATATCGGTTCAGGTCATGATCTCATAGTTTGGTTCCTGAGTTGGAGCCCTGATTTGGGCTTTGTGCTGGCAGTGCGGAGTCTGCTTAGGATTCTCTGTCTCTCTGTCTCTGTCTTTCTCTCTGCACCTCCCATGCTTGTACTCTCTCTCAAAATAAATAAACTTAAAAATTAAAAAGAAAGATTCTGTCTGTATGTCTGTCTCTGTCTCTCTGCCCCTCTCCCCTGCTTTCTTACACACACTCTCTCTAGCATAAAACAAATTAAAAAAAAAAAAGTCAGACACTCATCCAACTCAGCCACCCAGGCAACCCCGGATATTTTTAGAGTGATTTGCTCTAATCTTTTGGTGAGCAGGATATTTGGCCAGTTCTACTCTTGATGACTGTCTCTTTTGTTCTATCTCCTTTCTTTGCTAGCAACTGGAGATGGCAATATTACTCGTGTTACTTCTGCTAACATAGAACTGTAACTAATACATTTAAAGTACCTACCTGCTTCATCCAGGTTTTAATTAAAGGATTCTGTATGTGGATTAGAATGACCCTTCCTGAAACAGACCCTCATGATTTCATTAGGGCTGATTCTCCACTTCCTCACTGTCTTCACTCAGAGGTCACCTTCCCAGGCATCTAGGCAGCAATGAACATTAGGAAAGTCTGGCTACTTTCTGCCCATGTCAGATGACAATATCCAAACTGTGAGAAGTATAAAGCTGGCCTAGAACTTGAGTTATACAAACCTTCTGAGATGCATGGTGATTTTCATTTTCTAATCATTTGTGTACTTTTGTTTTTTTTTTAATTTTTAATGTTTTATTTATTTCTGAGAGAGAGAAAGAGAGAGCATGAGCAGGGGAGGGTCAGAGAGAGAGGGAGACACAGAATCTGAAGCAGGCTCCAGGCTCTGACCTAGCTGTCAGCACAGAGCCCGACATGGGGCTCGAACCCATGAACTGTGAGATCATGACCTGAGCCGAAGTCGGATGCTTAACTGACTGAGCCACCCAGGCACCCCTAATTATTTGTGAACTTTTGGGATATGAATTTTATAGAATGCGGATGTGTGCATATGTACATCAGTGTATGTATGTCCATGAGAGTGTTTGAAGAGCAGAAGATGAGCAGAAGGGTCTCACACTGAGATCACCTCACAGATCTCTAAAATACAGTGTACAAGAAGGGCTTGCTTTAAGGTCAAAACCACTCCCCTGTGGTTTGCACTAAGAAATGAAGATGAGAAATTCTGTGGATTTCCCACAGGTCTCCTCACCCACATGATAAATGCATTTGTACAAAGTACAGACAAATGATGACACAATTGAGTTTGTAAGCCATGGACATGGATTAGATGCACTATTTGGAACTGTCTTTTCTACAAGACAGGTTTGAAGTCAGGTAAGCTGATTACTGGGGATCCAAATAGAAGGAAAGGTAGACCAAGGCTCTGGGGAGGCCAGCAGCTAGCTGCCAAGGTATCAAAAGGTGAGATTATTTGGATGAGTGGTTATCAAACTATAGACCAGCGTCAGGAGCACTTGGGGGCTTATTAGAATTGTACATTCCCCATGCCAGACAAACTGAATTAGAAGATCTGGGAGTGGCCCTCTGGGCTCTGTGTCTTAACAAGTCCTCCAGCTGATTTCAAAGCTCCCCAAAGCTTGAGATCCACTGACCTGTGCCAATGGTAACTGGCCACCCTCACTGAGATGGGTCCTAACCACAACCATATGGGCTGATGTATTAAACCAAAATGTAAGGCTCAGTTTCTTTGTTGAGATTCCTCCCATCTTTTGATCATCAGACCTAAACAATTCATATCAGGACTCAGAATGTCATCTGGTGAGCAAAGAATTCAAAGAAACTAAGACAGATGACATATAGGATTGCTTATCCTTTCTATTATTAGCAGGATGTGGATGTCCCTCTAATTTAGCATCTTTTTCACCAAGGCATACGCTGACCACATTGGTTTTTCTGAGCCCTTTTTTTAAAAAAAAACTTGACCATTTACTTCAGCGAATACTTCTTTTTGATAGATGTATTAAAATACTTGATTAAGCTAGGCAGTTTTTGTAAATATAAGTATCTGAACCTCTGAAATAAGAAACTAGTTTGTGTTGATTTATTAGTTTAACAGCTAGAAAGCTACTTTGTTTCCCTTTCCTCTTGGCCTTTATAATAAAAGGGTGTCTCAATGTTCCCTCAAGTATCAAATACATAGCAAATGGGCTCTTAGAGCCCAGGAGTCAAATACAGATAGAACTATTGTCCAAACAGGAAGACTTTTGGAAGTGAAAGGGGGTCTACTTATAATTGTGCTGGGACAGCAAGGACTGTCTTGAGCTAATTGGACACGTGTTCAGATTTACACATGATCCTGGTTTCCTGTAGCTTCTATTTCTTTCTTAGAGTCAGAGTCTCTTGTGAATTTGTTGGGTAACACCCAAAGGGATGTGGAAGAAAATTTAAAACATTATTTAGACACTTATTATCTTTGGTTTTTTGACAACCAAAAAAGCATACCATCCTACATAGAGTGTGACAGTTATGGTGCCTAGTACATTTCAAAAGTAGCGCTCACTTTCTAATCTGGAGTTTAAAAAATACTAGTGATCTTCTAGAGTCCCAATTCAGGAAGTAGGGTTGAAAAACACGAATCACATGTCCCCTGAAAGTAGCTCCAGAATTTATCTATACAGAGTGGCAAAAACAATTAGCTTCCGCATGATTTCCAATGCTTCTGTAATTAAGATGTAGGAATTCTGTCAACTATCCATGGAAGCCATTCTCTTCAAAAACGAAGTCGCTGATTTTAAGTGCCCTTAAAACCTTATTGACATGCTTATCTGGTAGATGCCGAGCACCGAGAAAATGGGAGATGACATGTTGGTTGCTTAAGGTGACTGTATGTGGAAGACGCCACCTGAGGGAGAGTTGATCCCTGTGAACAGTGGCATCATGGTGGTGACGGTGAGGAAAAGATGGAGAAGGAGAGAGAGGTTCCATCTCCAGTTTTCCTTAAGGATCCCCTGAGATCCCAAAACCAGAGACCCCTAGGGACATAGCTATGGCGGAGAGCCCTTCACAAGGGGGCATCCAACCTCAGCTTTGGTGAGGTGATAAAGACCCACATAATTGATTGCTTGGCTTACACAGGTCTCCAAGAAGCTTAAACTCAAGTTTGAAAGAGCTTGATAGGGGCAAAGAATGACATAAATGAGAAAGAAATAACCTGTACAAATCAGTGTTCAGTTTGTGTTGAACTGTGTGGAGCAGAGACTGAGGGGTATAGCAACTGAGAGTTTAGGAGAGCTGAAACCGTTAAAGAAATTTTAAAGGAGAGGCACTGGATTGGTGCCAGAATATATCAATATTCTGAGTACAATGAATTGAGCTCTGTACTGGTAGCTCAGAGCCTGGAGCCTGCTTCGGATTCTGCGTCTCCATCTCTCTCTCTGCTCCTCCCTTGTTCATACTCTGTATCTCTGTCTCTCTTTCTCTCTCTCTCTCTCAAAATTAAGTAAACATTAAAAAATAATGTTGAATCAAAAAACCTGTTACATGATTGATGGTGTTTATGAGATCTTCAATGAGAAATAATAAACTTATAAATGTCTAAAATTTATTGAAAGTTGTTTCTATAGCTTATATTACTTTAAGTTCCCATTTTATGCAGCAACATTCAAGGGTGAGGCAAAAATCTCCTTGAATTTATGTTGAATATGGCATGGAATCCATAAGATCGCTATCTTAAAAAAGTTATACCTTCTAAATAAGAGTCCGTTAATGTCATATAATTGTTAAACATTCTTTTAAGAATAACTTCTTATACTTTCCTTTGAGTATGCCTATTAATCTTGAAACACGTTTGAATGTATCTAGCAATAAGGAATTTGTCAACAAACATCTATTTTTGTAAAGTACTCTTCATCTTGGGGAAGATAAACCAAGCTCAGTGATTGTCATAGAGAAAATGCAAAAAATAACAAGAGGCTATGCCTAGATGTACACGGACACATCCAGATAAGTGAATTTTGAAATAAAATATGTAGCACAAAGTGCAAAATAACTTATTGAGCTGTGGAATTGCCTTAAGGTTTAGAAACTGGGTTGGCAAGATATGCTGTTTAAAATAAGATGCGACTGCGGTGATGTTTTAAGTGACAGATAACGGATAGGTTTAAAGAATTGTGTTGTGCTAAGATTGTATTAGAAAAGTTGACACTTCAACCTCATTAGTCCACAGCAAGTGTGGTGGTTTCAACAATCCTATTTATCAAGGGTAAACAGCTTATTAAGACCTAATTATTGAGGCAGAGTGATCAATCCAGTAATATTCCATTACAGAGCTCTAAGCCCTTGAGAAAGCAGGGCTCACTTTAGACAGCCAATATACCACCTATTTGGGTCTGAACTCACATATGTGAACTAAATAAATATTTCTCACCCTCAGTCAATGATGATAGTGTTTGGAGTTGGATTATTTGGTAGGGGCATTAGACTTACTAGGGTCGGTATGTGTCCAGTAGGATATATTTACAAAACTACTAGCTAGGTCATGGATGCCATTTGTGTTGTTGGTTGCAAAATACTCTGGCTGGTTCCTCCTGGCCTGTCTCCCTGAGTAGATGAGCAAAGTAGAATAAGTATGTTGCTTTTATTTTTTTAATTTTCATTATTTTTTTATAGCTAATTTATTTTTGAGACAGAGGAGACAGAGCATAAGCCAGAGGAAGGGCAGGGAGAGAGGGAGACACAGAATCTGAAGCAGGCTCCAGGCTCTGAGCTAGCTGTCAGCACAGAACCCAATGCGGGGCTCGAACCCACAAACCATGTAATCATGACCTGAGCTGAAGTCGGACACTTAACCAACTGAGACACCCAGGCGCCCCAGCATGTTGCTTTTAGAAAGCCAGCCTGGGGGCTCAGCCTTGGTTCTCGAAGGTGACCCAGCAGTCAGGGTCCCTCAGTGACTGCTCGTTGGTGCACATTCTCTCCTCTCCTTAACAGTTTAGCTTTTGCTCCTCACAGTCTCATAATGTGATGGTGCTATATTCTAGAATAGCATGCTATGCCAGCTAGAACAGCCAGAAATCTCATAGGACATCAGGGAGATTAGAAAGTTATAATAATGTTGAAGGTAATGGTAATTCTGCTACTATTAATCATAATAGCACGGAAAAGCACTATAGAGTTTTCATACAGGCATCTATAATTTTATCTGATTATCAGCAGTAATTTGTGATGCAGGCAGTTCAAGTGTTGTTAAATCCACACTATGGAGGAGAAAGCAGAAGCTAACAGCACTCTGTTATTCACAGTTTATTTAACAACTATTCAGCACCTACTGAATGCTAGGAATTGTTGGTGGGAATGGAACTGAGGGATAGAGCAAAACAAAACAGAGGGCTCCCGTTGGTGAAACGGACCCAAAATACCCAAACAGATCAGTAAAATACACTGATAAATGAAGAAGAGAAGCAGAATGTGAAGGGTTGGTGGGAAGAAAGGTTAAGTTATTAATTTTTTAATTTTATTTTTTAAACCTTGATTTAATATTTATTTGAGAGAGAAAGAGAGAGAGAGAGCAAGAGAGGGGGGGGAGGGGCAGAGGAGAGGGGGGACAAAGAATCTGAAGAAGGCTC
The DNA here is from genome assembly GCF_008692635.1 of Crocuta crocuta. Taxonomy (NCBI): domain Eukaryota; kingdom Metazoa; phylum Chordata; class Mammalia; order Carnivora; family Hyaenidae; genus Crocuta; species Crocuta crocuta. The sequence goes on from NW_027532599.1 coordinate 996,979, forward strand.
CAGGCTCTGACTATCAGCACAGAGCCCAAAAAGGGCTTGAACTGTGAGATATGATGACTTGAGCTTAACCAACTGAGCCACCCAAGTGCCCCTAGATTTCATTTGATTTTTTAAAGTTTATTTATTTTGGGAGACAGAGAGAGAGAGGGAGAGAGCCAGAGAGCGAGCGAGCTGGGAAGGGGCAGAGAGATAGAGGGGGAGAGAGAGAATCCCAAGAAGGCTCTCTGTCAGTGCAGAGCCTGATGTGGGGCTCCATCCCACGGACCGTGAGATCACGACCCGAGCTGAAAATCAAAAGTAGGATGCTCAATCAACTGAGCCACCCAGTGACCCTGGAAGGTTAAACTTTTAAACCAATAACAAGGGAAAGCCTCACTGAGAAGGTGTGCTTTGAGTGACAACTTCAATAGAGGAAGATAAGGTGCTATTTGGAAACTGGCTGGAAGAGCAATACAGGAGAGGGAACAGCAGGTGCAAGAGCCCTAGGTGATCATATGTCTGGATGGTCTGAGCAATAGTGAGGATGGCTGTGTATTGAGAGGAGCCAAGTGGATCTCTCAGCCTTGTTTGCGCAGCCAGAACTTAGGTGTTATGTGCAAATTGTGTGTTATCATCACAGGGTATCTTTGATCTCCTCAATCGGCACAAGACACTCTTAAAACAGTAAATTATTGCTCATAATTATGAATTCATCAATGCACAATGTGGAGGACACTGTTCGGGTCAGCTGGGGGAGACCACAGTGCTGATATACACATGCGTATGACATCCTGGCCAGAGACGAGCACAGGACACAAGACACGGGGGAAATATCACCACAAGAAGGTCTAGAGGAACACAGAGCGAGAAGCAATGTAAGGGCAGTGGGGCCCAGGGATGGAAGGTCACAGCAGCAGGGGACAAGTCAAGGACTTTTAAAGACACACTCACTACCTGTTGCCATCAGGCAGCCTTACCACCTGTTGCAGACTCAGACACTCTCTGGGGATGCCTTGGTTGGGCTGCCTCCAAAGCTCTGAGGTCCCTGATGCTGAGATTTCTCTTTCTTTCCCTTTTGCTCAGTCCCACAGCACCGAGCCCAGTGCCAGGCATAGAGGAAAGGGCTAAAGAAGCTTTAATAGATCAATGATTAATTGGGGAGCTAATGGGTTAATGTTGCCCAGAGAGGAAGCAAAAGGCACTCATTGCTCATCCTAAACTTACTTCCTTTCTTCCTTTTTACTTGCAAGGCAGGCTTTTCAAGTGTCACCTAACACTAACTTCATTTATCCCGGTTTCTAGTTTCTGAGCCTCTAGTTCTATGGAAAAATCAATGCCATTTCTTAATCAACTGCTATTTTTGACACCACCATTTCATTCTCACTCTTCCCAAGACTGCAAAATTATATCTATAATGCTTTATTTTTGCACTCAATACTGTTTTCTGCTCACAAGTCCTTTGCATATTCTTACGCCTGAAGGTATGCAAAGGTTCCTCACCTTTTTCTTTCTTTGCACATTACTCGTCTCAGTGTTTTTCCCCAGCTCTAGTATCTTTCTTTCCTTCCTACAGAGAAGCCTAACATCAACAACAACAACCCCCCAAAACAAAACAGAACAATCCCCCTCCCAAAACAAAAACACAAAGCAAAAATTGCCCACTTTTCTAGAGAGAAAACTTGACATTTTCTCAATAGTGTTACTTCCTCTTACATTTGAAATAGATCTGTAAAGTAAATATTCATTTCAAAAATGCCTTAACTAAATTTGGAGATTATCTATCAGTTGTACATTTGGAGTCAGATGCTGTGATTTGGCCAAACATGAAAACTCAGAAGCCCTGTTATTTTACGGACTTGAGAAGACAATGAAGAAATGTCGGTAGACAAAATGTCTTATACAAGTGTAAGGTTTATATTTTAATGACATCTGGTATGATAATTTAAAGAACCCTTCAAGTAACGCTGATTAAATTGTTTGGTAAAGGCCATTCACACCTTGCAAAACAGTTTTCTTTATTATAATGAGTGTATATAATTACGACATTGGTATGTGTCCAGCAATACTTGCAAATTTAAATGGAAAATTCTCAACTCAGATTATTCCCAAACACACTGTATATTATTTGCTTTAGAGGAATCATTAAGGCCCTTGATGTTTTGAGTGTCTTCCAAACTACTTGGCTTTGCAAGGTGAAAGGGAGAAATCACGTTCTCGTCCCTTCCAGGGAAAGAAGGTAAAAGGATACTGAATAGAAAGGAAAGAAGGGTATCACTGATTTTGAGATGGTTCACATATTCTGTACTCAGTGCATTAACAAACCAGGTTCAATGAACAGGAAGAGACCCTGCTGTATCCCACTCACCTGATCTCGGAGCACTGGGAAGAGCTATGCATTCATATATTTTGGTCATATTTAATTGCGGGTTTGCCATTTGGCATTTGTGTTTTTTTTTTTTTTTTTTTTTAGAAATTCTTAGTGCTGTTTCCTCATTTATAATCCCTTAACATTATCCAAGAATAACATCACATTTAAAAAGTATTCAAAGGCATACTAAAGTGGACCTAATGGGTACTCAGAAATAGAGGAACTAGTACCTGGGCTCCTAATTAGGCTTCCACATTCATTAATACTACTCAAATAGATGATATTATAGTATCATTAATACCAAATTAATGAGAATATCATTATGAATTATATTATCCTCCATATTACTACAGATTTTAAGTTCTTTAAACTTGCTTTAAACCTTTAAACTTGCTTTTAGGGGCATCTGGCTGGCTCAGTTGGTTAAGTATCCGACTTCAGCTCAGGTCATGATCTCGCAGTTGGTGGGTTTGAGCCCCGCATCAGGTTCTGTGCAGGCAGCTCAGAGCCTGGAGCCTGTTTCAGATTCTGTGTCTCCTTCTCTCTCTGCCCCTCCCCCGCTCATGCTCTGTCTCTCTCTGTTTCAAAAATAAATAAAAAACTATAAAAAATTATAAACTTGCTTTTAACCCACATCAGGCTCTGCACTGATAGCATGGAGACTCTTTGGGATTCTTTCTCTCCCTCTCTCTCCATCCCTCCCATGCTCATCCTCCCCTTCTTTCTCAAAATAAATAAATACACTTAAAAAAAGAACCAAAAAAAAAAAACGAGGTCCTAGTTATTGCCATGGATAGATAGGACATGAACATCAATCATGCTAGGTCTCTGGTTCACAGCTGATCTATTTTTTTTTTAATGTTTATATATGTTTGGCGGGGGCCGGGGGGAGAGAAAGAGAGAGAGAGCACATGTGTGTGTGGGAGGAGAAGAGAGAGAGGGAGACAGAATCCCAGGCAGGCTTGGATCTGTCAGCACAGAGCCTGAGCAGGGCTTGATCCCTTGAGCCTTGGGATTATGACCTGCACTGAAATCAAGGGTCAGATGTTCAACAGACTGAGACACCAAGGTGCCCCACAGCAGATCTCTTTTCTTTGGCACTCCTCTGGGTGGAGTATACAGTTGGATAGAGGGAAGTTCTAGCCTACAGTTTAAAACATGGGCTTTGCTTTGGATAAACCTGACATAGAACCTTGGCTTCACCGCTTAATGGCAGCATGAACTTGAGCTCTCTGACACTCATTTTCCTGCTCTATAAAATGGAGACAATAATTCCACCTGTCTTTTGGGATTGTTTTGGTGGTATTTTTTTTAATGTAAAAGAACGTATCATAATTAATGTTATCAACATCCACTTCTGAAACAGGGTCTACTGGAAGTTTATTTGAACAGATGTGAGCACAGTGATAGTAGAAGGTATATTTCACAATAGGGTTATTTTCGCGGAAAATCACCTAGTTTTAGTATAAGAACCTGTGACTGTTGGTGGCAGATTACTGTACAACTAACAAGTGGCCAAGTAGGAGCTATACCTCAGGTCTCTTTTGAACTAAAGTCCCTGACCTTTCCCCTCTACTTTGCTCCTCACTCTTGCAAATATTTTTATCATAGTCCACAATAATTCATTCCCAGCAGGGCTCTAACATTTCTAACCTTAAGAAGAATTCTGTAAGGTTTTTTTTTTTTTTGCTTAATTTTAACCCAATTATCACAAAATGAAAGGTTGTTTTTTTTTTGTTTTTTTGTTTTTTTTAAGGTATCCCATATCTACCAGATGGACAAGAGGAAGAATGATACGTGCAAACACTTGATCATCTTAGCATCTATTTGATTTTTCTAATTAAAAAACCCCATATGTTTTTTAGTTTAAAAAAACTAAATTATATAAATGTTAACAAAGCATTTACATTTGGTATGTGCATTTACCCAGCAATTTCCTAGCTCCCAAAATATTTATTTTCAATATCCTGTTTGCTTTTTATGGCCTATCCACTCTATTTGAAATCTGTTGAATTTATACAGCCAGTAAATTACTTTTCCATAATTGCAGTAATTACAGTCCTCTTCATATGCTCATACTTATTTCTCAGATTTCTACTACAGGAAATCATTTGTGATGAAGTCCAGATACATTATGAGAATTTAGGAACCAATAAAAATGTTTCCCTAACATTAAAAATATTATTAAAGAATAAATCTGCTCTGTCTTTCATAGGTTAACGTATATCTCACTCATATTTAACCTGTTAGGAAGTTTGTTGAGTTATCTTAATAAGAATATCTCAGTAAAGAAAAATCCTCATGAAAAAGGTTGTTAATTTCTCTTGCTAAACAATGTCAAAATGATACGAGAGAAACATAAATTAAAAAATTATTTGATAGAGTTTCTCATCTACAGATTGACAAAAATTTTAAAAAAAAGTATGAAAACACATTCTCTTGGTGAGGATGTAGGGGGAAAAGTGATGACACCAGTGCCAAACGGAAATGCAAATGGGTGCCAGCCTTCAGGAGAAAAATGTGCAATGTCAAATCAAACCACGTACGCACTTAGGTTTTGACTCACAATCCCATTCCTAGGACTCTGTCCATAAGCTAGCACCTACAAAAGCACATTTGCACTACATTACACACTGTAGCATCATTTCCAATAGCATGAGGCACTTCCAGGCAATGGAATACCAAGCAGCTGAAAAAACCAAATGAGGATAATCTCTATGAACCTATTTGGAACAATTTCCACAATTAAGTAAAAACAGTTTGTGTAAAAGAGTACAGTATGCTACCCTGCATGTAAGAAAATATATATATAAGAAAAGACACATATATCTGATCATTCCTGCAAAAGATGTACGGAAAAGATAAGCCAGAAATGATGTGGATTGAGCAACTTACAAATGGTAGGTGGGAGTGGGATGAAAAGAAGAGGGGATGGCCATGGATTACTATGGATAAGGAGGGAACAACACTTTTCAGAACATACATTTTGTGTATAGTGTCGGGACTTAGAACCAGAATAGGTTGGTGTACCTGGGTGGCTCAGTTGGTTAAGCATCTGATTTAGGATCAGGTCATGACCTCACGGTTTGCGGGTTCAAGCCCTGTGACTGGCTCTGTGCTGACACTTGGAGCCTGGAGCCTGCTTCAGATTCTGTCTCCCTCTCACTCTGCCCCTCCTCTGCTTGCACTCTTTCTAGTCCCTCTCTCTCCCTCTCTCTCAAAACTATACATTAAAAAATAAAAAGAATATAGTAGGAATTCACATTCTACCCCCAAATAATGCAATAATTGAAATAAATGATGCAGAAGAAGTTAAATGAAATACAAACTATAACAGAAAACTTAATTGTTACCAAAAAATAATATATCACTTTTAGGAAGACAGAGAGGAAAATAATCTAAATAACTTTGAAAAACAGCATTTTGGAGTGTTTTTGGCTGTAAAGCCAAAAAGAATTGTATACAGATACTGTACATCTAGATATGTTTCTTAAAGAGTTGTGAGTTAGCAACTCTAACATTTGTATATGCTAGGGTTGGGTAAATATGTTAACATATTGAAGATCATGAGAGCCAGGATTCTCACTGTTGGATATAGAATGAACTTTGTGGTGTGGAAGTGGACTCAGTAGAAACTCCAGTATATATATATCCATTGGGGTTAGGGAGATGGAGAGATAGGCAAACATAAACTCCCAGCTCTGTGCACAGAAAGGGTCTAGCAGCAGTAACACTCCGAAAGCAATGAGCACATTTAGTGCCCAGATCTTGATTTCTAATTTCATCCTTCAGTCGGAGGAACGAGTGCTCCTTGGACAAGAGGTGGATTCCAGGACTGGAGTAAGGAAAATAAAGTAAGATTATGAGATAACCTGTGATGGCAAAAGTAAAGAAGTGCCCAAAAAAGATTGGAGAGCATGTCAGAACAGTCCAGTAACCAACTAGAAGGAGACTCCAATACACGAACTGGAAGAAATTGAACAACAAAGAAAATAATCATAATTATTGGATTATATCCATAGAATAAAATCCATATCCATGAGTCTTTACTGACACAAATGAATAATTGAATAAATAAGTAGTTGGAAGAGAAAAAAGTCCAATTTTTGAAAAGATGCCAATTAATACATATAGAAGGAAAAAGGGAAATACAAAATCACCTTTATGCAGATCGTAACACTACTGTGGGCAAGATTTTCTTATGTATGTTACAGTGGCATAAGTAGTCAAAAGTTTGAGGACAACCAGGATGTTAGCATAGACTTCAAGTAAGGTCTCTAAAATATGTATTACAGATACAGGGAAAAATAGCAACTTGACAGCAGAAAAACCCAGCAGATACTGCAATGCATACTCTAATATGATATATGAGAAGGACACATCATTTCTGTAATATCCTCACCAAATGCATAACCTCAATCTAATCACGAGAGAACATCAGACAAATCCAAATTGAAAGACATTCTGCACAATAACTGACTAGTCCTCATCGGAAGTGTAGAGGTCATAAAAGATAAAGTAAATTGAGAAAGTGTCACAGATTGAAGGAGACTAAGGAGATAAAAGACATAAATGCATGTGGGATCCTGAATTGGATCCTGAAATATGAAAACAGATAAACGAGTGAAATTAGAATAAGACCTGTACCTTAGTTAATAACATTGTATCAGTGTTAATTTCCTGTTTTTGTTTATTGTATTATGTTTACATATGTATGCTGTTAACATCAGGATAAACTGAGTAGAGGGTGCTATATATGTACATCCTGTACTATTTTTGCAACTTTTCTATAAGTCAAAAATCATTTCAAAATAAACACTAAAGTATAACTGATTTCAAGCAGATCAAGATTGGAGATTAACTGTTTGTAAAAAACTTTCTTTATTATCATATTTTGGATATAAAACCTCTATGTCAAACTTAATGTGTGTATATTAAACCCCTGGTAGTAAGTATCCTCAGATTTTAAATTTTATTCATCCAGATAAGGGCATGGCTAAAAGCGTTTCTTTAAATGATCAACAAAAAGATTGTGTATGTTTAGGAGGATCTTAAGATATTTAAATGAAATAGAGGAACACTATGTAAGCAAAAATGATATACTAATTACAACTCGTTATTATTTCTTGAAGCATAAAAATATCATATATGATATCACCTGGCAGACAATGCATATTCAAGGAAAAGTCAAGCCTAAATATTAAAATAAGGCCCTGAATGCCTTCCAGCACAAAATAATTTGATGTTGCTGTCCTTACTCTCTCAATTAGTACAGATTACTGTGACTTTTCTGGATAAATGGACACAGATTTATCAGAGAGGATCGTGGGCACCTTCCTAAACCACAACCCTAGCTCCCAAGTAGCTCTTTCTCTGACAGGTCAGACAATTCTGATTAAAGATTTGATTTTTGTCTTTTAATCAATTTGTCGATTGAGGCTTATTCTTTATCATTTTGTATTTCCAAACTGTTAACTTCTGCATCTTAAACAAATGCCTGGGTGCAGCTTTAAATTAAACGCTTCTTGTCTTGCATTTTAAAGGTTGATTGGCTGATTTAACAAGTGTATGATGACCACTAGCAATCCGATGCCCAGTGATCAGAGATCAGATGGATAGGGATCGAGGCAAGGCACAATGGAATTAAAATGATTTTTTAAAGATCCTGAGGCACTCGGGAGAGATGCAATTTAATATCTACCAATTCCGTATGGAAATTAAATGTATCCTGTAACATTTGTACATCCATTGTAACTTCTCCAAATGGAATTCAAAGGAAATGCAATAACTATTCAACACAATTCATTGTCAGATTTTATTTTTAAAATGTTGCATGGCCACTATTAAACTGTTTGAAATTTTGATCTCAAAACCTGGGACTCCCATGTGGGTTAAGAAAAATAAATGTAAATCCTCCTGGAAAGACTGGAAGCCTGAATGCAGCCCATAGGCTCAACCTTTGATCAGAGCCACATGCGGCAACCTCAAATTATTGTTCTCAGACTTAACCTTTCCTCTCACTTTGTTCTGGCCGTTTTCCAAAGAAGGACAGGTGGTTTTAGGGCATTTTCTTGAGTTACAAATCAAATAATATTTCACAGTTTTCACCTTTAATGGGCTAAGCAGAAGCCATTTGACAAAAGTCACTCTAGAGGTTGGGAGAAATAATTTATACTCTAGGGCATTCTTAAATCAGTTAACTTGGCAATATGAGATTCAGAAAAAAAATCTCACTGCTCCTTGCAATGTTGCATTGCAAAAGCTTCATCGTGTCTGTTTGTCTCTCTCCTTGGGTGGGTCAGTGTGTGTGTGTATGTGTGGGACTCCATGTTCAGAAACCAACGAATGGATTTTATGGGTCCTCACATGTTCAGTTTTCATTGGAGACAATGGTGCCACACGGCAGGCAATGAAATCGTGGGCTGCTTTCTCCTACATGGTATTCTGGCCAGGGAAGAAAACGAACGCCCTGGGGCAAGTTTTTTAATAAAATTAACAAATTTCATGCCTCAACCTGAAATCCAGAACTTGGCAGTGGCCAGAAATGAACAAAGTAATCCTAGATTTCATGCATTGAGGACTGCAAAAGCCAAAGCTGATAGAAAATAAATTTCTTCTTGGATTGACTGCAGTTACAAATGTCAATGCATGTGATAAACACGACCATCAAGGGGTTCTTGAATCTTGAGGAAATATATTTGGGGGAGCAATCTAAGCCTGTCTCCATGGAATCATTATGTTAATAAGCATTCTTATGTTTGCACAGTTGACATTCTGACTACACTTAATTAAAGAGGTTGGGGATTATAGATATAGGCTCATTTTGAGAATACCTACTGATGAGCAGGCTGTTAAATATTTAACGTGTAGAGGTAAAGACAGTATAATTACACAGGGAAGGAACATGTGGGCACTGTGTGGTACCCCAGAGAGAGGATTCTGGGCACAATCTGTTGGAGTTGATTAGGAAAGTTGGCCACAGATCCATTTGGGCTATGGAAAACCTCCAATGGTTCTTGGCATCCCCAGCTCCTGTTTTGTGAACACTACTACAGAACAGTACTATTTTTGGCATCCAATTGGATGTGCCCAATTTTTGATACCACTGTTTCTCAAATCCATCAAACCGTAAACAGACTGAAGAAATCCATGGTTGCCAGACTCCAAACCAGCTTCTGTATTTGCTGACAGCACCATCTTTCTTTCATATGCTTATCTCACTCACAACAATGGATTTCTTTTCTTGCCCTCTATATCCAGTCACCTAGATATTCAGACATGGAGTCCTATACATGTTTTTCCAACTCTGCCATGAGTGCTATCTTCCTTTCTCCTTCCATGCTGAGATAACCCCTCCACTAGTTTCATTCATCTGAAACCATCCTTTACCTGGCCTTCAGATTAATACCAAGATCTGCCCTTCCCTGAATAAAATACCTTGTGACCTGTCATGGCCTATTTGGGCTTCCTTTCAAAGCATAAACAGTCCAATCAAGACCAATCTTAGCTCCCAGTACATACGAGCAAGTACCTCAAGTACCTTTTTGTTCAGCGTGGTTTACTCACAGGTACCTGAGCACTTCATGCTTATTAGAACTTACATACTACTATTTGTCCAACCTGGTCTCACCAAGTGCTTATTCACTTGAGCAGAGGCAAGTTTATTTCTCCTGGGATCAGTCCCATCTCTCAGGAACTTAGGAGAATCCTGAGCAGGGATGAGAAGAAGCTGGCTTGATTAGAGGAAATGCACTTCCTTTCATCTTGTACCTTCTGCTTATGCTCTGGCTTGCTCAAAAATAAATAAACATTAAAAAAACATTTTTAATTTCTATTTTCTTTTCATACTTTCACAGGTTTTTCACTTGAATAGGGAACCACAGTGCTTTTCCTTCAGTGCTATCTCTGTGGCCACGTCTAAATCCCTCAGATTTCCATGCTTTATCTAGTTTAACCCACACAATGCTAAGAGGTAGGTACTATTATCTCAGGTTTATGGATGAGAAAAGTGAGATTTATGAAGGTTAATGCTCCCCAAGTAACACACAGGTAATAAATGATGAAGTCAGGATTCGAACTCATGCAGCGATTTTAGGACTGTTGCTCTTAATGATGTTGTCTTCACTGCACCAAACTCCCACTTTGCAAACACACATTTCATCTCTTTGGAAAATTATAATTGCCCAGGATCTGGTGGTACAGTTTTAATTTCTTTTATGTCCACCATATGCTTAGTCTAGATCTAAGCACCAAAAAGACATGTAAGAAAAATATCTTTTTGAAGAGAATCAGATACATTCAGGTGCTGAACTATGCCATAGAGACTTTAGATGTTTTAATGGTCTGAACCTGCAGCGTCCAACACCATAGCTGCTGGCCATCTATAGTGATTAAAATGTAGATTAATTAAAAATAAGTGAAAAACCTAGCTCCTCGGATACATGAACTATATTTTAGTTGCTCCATAGCTGCTAGTTTTATTTACTTAAAATTAAATAAAATAAAAACTGTTCTTTAGTCTCACTAGATATATTTCAAGTGCTTAGCAGCCCATGTGGCTAGTGGCTACTATCTTAGAGAATAGACACAAAACATTTCCATTGTTTACAGAAGATTCTATTAGACAGTGCTGGCAATATTCTATGTCCCCCAATATATCCCATCAACCTATGTAGCCAGAGACTAGGGATACCTTTCTAAATACTTAGTAGGAATTAATTTATGTAGTGGTTAAGAACCTGGGCTCTGAAGTTAAATCCTGGCATTGAAACTTACAAGTTATATGATCTTGGGCATGTCACTTATCTGGTCTCAGTTTTCTCTTCTGTACAATAGGGATCATAATATGAACTACTACATAGGATCATTTTAAGGATTAAAAGTATAAAGTGATTACAGTACTGTCTGGTTAAAGTAAGTAACCAAAGTGCTGTTAGCTATTATTGCTACAGATGTTAATATTCTCTGAACGGAAGTCCGAACCATAGAAATAGGTGAATAAAGTTTCTTATAACTTTCTCATGGTTTTAGAAGTTGGATACTATGGTTGTAATTGAGTGCAAGACACACTTAAGCATTCTCTCATGGCCAACTTCAGGAAATATATAACTGGATCTTTAGTCAATAAAGGTAGTATTAGGCACATATTAAATTGGGTCTCCAAAAACTTGCCAAATATTTTATTCAATCAACACGGTGATTCAATAAAAAATACTTTCAGGCTGATTAATGAAGGGACATGTGTATTTCACTTTGTGGAATTACCTTTTAGAGGTCAGGTCCTGTGCATGACCTGAACCCTCAAAATGCACTGTGTATTAGTACTTGTAGAATTAGTCCTAACATTCTTAGGAATGTTAACATGGACAATTTCAGTTCTCCCATCTGGTTGGGTATTGCATATAGATATTGGATGATGGAATATGTTACTATGACTATGTTAACACAGAAGAGTTTAAACACTATGCTGTTTTAAAAATAAGGAACTAATCTAACAATAATCAAGAACATTGGATTTGGAATACCATGGAGACACATGCCTAAGTGATAATATCAGGGGCTCCAAACAGCTTTCACCAGCTAATGGTTGTGGATTGTGAGAATACTCTTTGTTTTAAAGTCAGTGAATTATCTTATGGAAGCACGGTCCTGCTTCCCTGAGAGAAAAGACTTCAAACTGGCGTGTAACTACCAGAGAGATAGATGTAGGGCTGAGATAGGGCAGGACCACTTACTGATTCAGTCAATCTGAAAACCACATCGGCTCTGGCAATCATTGTTACATCCCACAGTCTCTCACATCCACTAACTTATTCATGCCATCCAATAGTATTCTCAGGCCTCTCATTACATTGCTCTAATTGCTCTATTTCCTAAGTATTGAGATTTTGGTAGTGAATACTGACTTTTTTGACATTTAATTATCAGTGTTATCTTTCTAGAAGATCCTGCACCTTAAAGAATAAAAATGTGATGCATGTAGATACGTCCCTTCTTGTGTAATGTCATATATTCACTGACTTATTTTCATTTCTTTTTGTAATTCTCACTTCTTCAGAGGTTATAATAAAGAACATTCTTAGCGTAGCAAATTATTTAAATCCATGCAGAGAAAAAAAATCGAGGACATATCTTTTTATATGTGGGATTTATATATAAGCTGTTATTTGAAGGACAAGGAATATTTCATGCTCTATTTTAGTTTAAATTCTCTCCTGGCCACCTTACCAAGTATCTGTAGGCATGATATTTTTAAATGAATTATAAGCTCAAAGTTTTCATATATCATGAAGGTTCTCAAAGTTTAAATTACTCCCAAGGACATTTATATCCATTTCCCTTTTAGAGTAACCAATGAAAACATGCCTTTACCCATCAGAATAATTCATGGGACCATCTCTTCTAACCTGGCTTCCACCTCTGGATCCTTGGAGGGTTGTTCATAATAAACAAACCACGAAGACAACATGACGAAGATAATAAGATTCTAAAAGTCTCTGTAATTGTTAAAGAAACAAGCCTGAGGAAAATTAAAGCAAGTTTCAAAAATGACTCAAACATAAATACAAAATCAGCAGTTCTGGTTTTGAGACAATCGTGAATTAAAGGAGGTTTTAGAGTAATTGGAAGATATAGATAGATAGGTGATAGATAGGTAGATATTTAATTATTCATATATGCATAAATGTAAATGTGACATTTAGGGGAAAAGAAATCTAAGCACCCTCATTAACACTACTATTAAGACATTTTAATATAGCATTGCAATGTCACACAAGTATTTATTATTTCGGTTAAAACAAAGATTTTCACTTCAGCTAGTAATCAGGATTTAACAGTGATCTAATTGTCTCAGAAGGTAAACCACTTCCTTATTCTGTTAAATCAGTCACCTCATGAAGGCCTCTTGGGTTATGGCAGCCCTGGGACTTGCAAGTTTGTTATTTGTGAATGGCCACACAGTTTAGTGCTTTCTTTAACAATCCACTTTATTAGCTCTATTTACATTTCTTATGTTCTAGTTTCTACAACACAACAATTTCTTCTACCTCGTGCTCCTCTTAATTCCTGGAATTGAAACTGCTAAAAAGTCATCAGGCTCATGTTTCGAGTGTTGAATTTTACCTGGGTTTCTGGACCTTTTGTTTTGGAATCTATTTAATTCCATTCTAAGGAATCATCAAATATTTTCTCTTGGGATGCCAAAAGCCAGACTTCCTGTGTTTTAGCTTAAAGCTGAGACATAACAGTGAAAACTAGCGGAATTTATTAAAATCAGATGTCCATCATTATAAACAAAGTCCTTTGGATATAATTATCAAATTAAACCACTTGCCCATAGAAAACACTGAAATTGAAGTGTAAATTAAAAGCAAAATCCCCAATACAAAGGCAATTCTCATCATCTGTGACATGGTCTGCTTTCTCCTGGTAAACTAAGCCTTTCCATTGCTGGTTCTCAAAGAAATTGGAGAGCTTAATAAGGTATAAGAGGAATTTCAGTGAACTTCCTATTATAAATGGAATATCTTGTATCGTAAAGAATGTTAGACTTGCAAAAATAGTTATGCCTCGTTACAGGCCATTGGTTGGGGTCATCTTATACAGCACCATGAATTCCACCATGAAAGTCTAGTTCAGAATAGCATACTTGCAGTCATTAGTAATTATAAATTCTATAGAAGTCGAGTGTGTGGGAGATAGGACAGATGTTCGTGCAAGAGTTGGCACTGAGGGCAAAGGAAATGCACATGCACCTATGAATGACTACTTGTCTACTGCCCCAAATAATTTTAGGATTGATGTGTCATGACTGCTTTGATCCATGGGAAAATTTGCCTGATGCAGAACAGAAACTGCAGCCCTATGAATTGAGTTGTTGCCCCAAGATGGACACTAGCGAGTGTTCAGAGGTTAAGAAATGCCTGCCGCAGTGTCTGTTGAATAGCCTCATACATTTTACCACCCTAACGGCATTAACCCTATTGCACCACATAAAAACACTTTCACATATGCAGAGTTCAGAAGTAAACCGTTTTCTAAGTGGAGTAAATTGATAACAAATGCAGCTCGTGACAGGCTGCTGGGTCCCAGCCAACTGTTTTCTTTCGCACTTTCTTCTTCTTCTTTCTTTCTTTTTTTTTTTTTTCTCTCTCTCACTGAGTAGTTAGTACTGCTTGTGGATTCTGCCAGCATCACAGAGAGAGCACAGCATATGATAAATATCCATGAGAAATGAGAAATATTGAATCAATGACTATAAAAGGAAGGCAGGGACCTGGGTGGGGTTAGATTTCAGCTGATAGAAAATAAAGTGTATTTTTTTTTAAAATATCCCTCTTGCTGCTTTTAGGAATGCACGTGAGCAAAAGCAAGTGCTGCAGCTAATGGTGAGATCAGATTCTAAAATAATTGCTTTGGCTTTTGTTCCTCAGGGTAAGAGTTGTGTTTCTAGACTGTATTTTCGAATAAGCTCTTGTCTTATACAAAGTGGAGACCAAGAAACCTTGAAGCTTGCTGCTAAATACAATTCTTAAATTTTTCTTTTTCTTTGGCTGAAAGGGATTGATTTTCTATGTTTAGGGTCTAGGAGGTTTTAAAAACATGGCATTTCAGGATCTATTAGCTGGAGTCCTATCATATTTACTATGGAATTCTCTGTGAGTAAAAACTTATCAGATTTATATTATAGAACTTCCTGCTTAAGAAAGACTTTGAAAGAGGTGGATCTTATACAAATGCTTGAAATAGCTCCTTGTGCTGATTTTATATCCTGCTGAACTGTAACATCACACAGTCCTATGTGTTTTATGAAAAGAGAACCGGAGTTTATTTACTAGAAACAATATATGTTTACTAGCAACATTTCCCCCAAACACAAAGTTGTGAATATTCTAACTACCTTGAGGATAAACAACTCTTTCAGGTCCTAAGAAAGTAACTTATGCACCAAGGTATCCATTTATTACATGACACTAGTCATTTGACTGACCTAACACAGCTTCCTTGCGGCTGGCTCTAATTTACAACTTGATAGCAGCTGTCACGATGAAGGAACCAGGTTCATTATCTGATTTGTTTCTGCCATCCCTGCACTCACGAGTCCATTAACATCAGGGATATGTGTTTTTTAAATTACTGAATTAGTCATACTTCCATTAAAAGAGTAGACTTGCGAAGTAAAATAGAACAGCCTCTTACTACGTTCCCTTCCATTTCTCTGTCTAGTTGTTTCCATTTATTGCATCAGAGGACACACGGCGAGCCCTGTTCTCAGTGGGCGGGGCCTCACCTGCTCTATCCTCATGCACAAACCAGAACAAGGTCCAGACCAGCCACTCAGTAAACATGTGTTGTATTAATGAATTTCAGAAGATGCATGGATAATACCCACTGCAGGGTCTGTTGGCCAGGCACAGGTGAGGTGCCCACCTTGCACCTCATGTTAATACTTTCATGCCAGTTGTCTTGTCTTTAGGATGTTTTAGATTTAATAACTGGCAGGTTTGAGAGGAGTCAGGAAGCCCAGGAAGTCTGATATCACTGGATTGTCTGGACTACAAGTGCTCAAGACCTAAACTAAAAATCAAGCTGCTTTGCCAGCTTTTCCCTCCTTCCCTCCCTCCCTCTCTCCCTCCCTGCCTTCTTTCCTCCCCTCTTTCCTTTCCCTCCCTCTCTTTCTTTCTTTCTTTCTTTCTTTCTTTCTTTCTTTCTTTCTTTCTTTCTTTCTTTCTTTCTTTCTTTCTTTCTTTCTTTTTCTTTCCTTCCTTCCTTCCTTCCTTCCTTCTCTCCTCCTCCTCCTTCTTCTCCTTTTTACATTGGAGAGTATCTATATATCAGGGACCTGAACCTTCTCTTGACAAAAATTAACACAAATTCTCTGAGTCTTCTCAGTTCCAGTCTGTAACACTGACTTGATGAGACTTGATCACAAAACATTTAAAAAATAAATCAAATAAGTATTTATGAATCACTGACCAATCATACTAGACCCATTGAAATTGTCACAGGCAACTTGTAAATATTTGGGGCCTATACAGTATTCCAGCAATTCTGTATGTTATGGCCATTCAACATCATCAATTGTTTGACAACACTAATTCAATACAGTCTTATTTACTATTTTATTCTATATTTACCAAGGTACGGCTTCCCTGACATCTTGGACTAGACTAAGTCTTCCTGCTCAGTAGTTACTTATCATCCTGTGCTTCTATTTTCCTAACACTTTATCACAGATGATTATAATTAATGTAACTACATTAAGTTCCCCCGGCATAAAAAAAAGCATGTGTCTAGCTTATTCAATATGGCGAGCTCAATTAATAGGTTAAGATTATTAGAGTCTTGCTAACTGGGACAGTCTAAACTATTAGGCTGCAAGGTTGGGACACAAACATCTTTAGGTCTCACTTTTACGAAACTATAGTGATAAGTTTCTCTTATACTTGCAGTAATAAACATCCTCTAGTAGTTCAGTGATTAAAAAAAATTACAAAACAAACAGAATTTTTTGCCTGTCGTCTCATCAGCACATTTTTTCCCACACACTTGTTTTCTTTGACCATTTTTTACAGTCTATTAAGTCTTAGAAGGTACCAGATGTTTGGAGGAGGCTATCACACATACCCTAGATTTTAAAGTAGATGCATGATTTACTGCAGCCACATAAACATAATTTCAGCCTTAACTTTTGTGCTCATGAGCTAGGTGTAATCTACAACATGGCCCCTTGTCAAGTAGAATAGCTTTTATCTGTGCAGTATTGATATCAATGCCAAACACTCAAAATAACCACAGGATATCACTGAACACAAATTCTGCCCTCAAACTGTTGCCCTTTAGGAAACTTTAATCTACATAAACATTTTCCAAGGAAATACTTTTGCATCCAGGCAACATTCAAAGGTGAGGCTGGAATAAGCTGAGGACGAATTTCGAGCAACACCTGGGGTAAGCGCGTAAGCGGCGCCTGTCAATGCTCTCTCTTCCGAAGTCAAATCTGGTCTTGCTAACCTAGAAATCTCTCTGCCTTAACCCAGAAGTACTCATTTTCATAACAAAAGGGTTTTGACTATAAATGCAGTTTTAATTTTTTTCAATTTAAATAAAAGTTATTTGAATTTCAAACATAAAAAAAAAGAAAAAAGAAAGCATGGCTCCGAGGAGGGAGAGCCGACTGCAAACCACTCTTGTGTTTCCCGGGTCCTGCTTCCATCAGAGGTGTAGCCAAGCCCACCTGTCCAAATAGGTGCAGCAAGTTGAGGCTGGGCTGGGCTTGGCCCTGAGGAATCCTACGGCTTCTAGAAAGCAGCTGAAAAGTTCTGGCAGAGGCGATCTGAGACTTTCACGTTCTCTAAAATGGGTCTGCCAGCATCTTCTTCAAAGTTGTCGGCAAGTTTTCAAAAATACAAAAAAGCTCTTTATCCAAAGCTCTTTTTTCCTGCCATAGCTAATTTATAAAAATCTTTTGGGCACCTACCCTGTGCAGGGCACCAAGTTAAGTTTCCTAAAGGAAAATGAGAGAAATGCATCCTAAGTAGACTCTTGATTTTTGTCTAGGATTACAACAAAATGAAAATCAAAAAACTATGGAACTTCAGAAGTGAATGGAATACCATTGGGGTTTTTAGCTGAACACTTAGAACATTTTATTTTGTCAGTGAATTAACCTATTTATTGACGAATCCACACAACAACTGAATTCAAAGTAATTACAGTTCACTTTCTTTTTGAGAGAGAGAGACACAGAGAGAGAGAGATGGAGAGAGAATGAGCAGGGGAGAGGGGCAGAGGGAGAGAGAGAGAATCTGAAGCAGGCTCTATGCTCAGCACAGAACCTGGTGCAGGGCTCAAACCCACGACCCTGGGATCATGACTTGAGATGAAATCAAGAGTTGGATGCTCAACCGACTGAAACACCAGGCACCCCATAACTCACTTTCAATTAATTTGTGGAACAGTAAAAATCATGAGAAGGTAACACAAGTTAGATTCTTGTCTTTATTGACCGTTGATTGCATCCATTGTTAACATTTACAAAGAGGACATAATAAAGAAGCATAAAAATGTATAAACTGGGGCATGAATGCAGCAGATAGAGATGGCACATGTGACTGACAGCACAGGAGTAAGGAACTAATGGAAAAATGCTAGAAGTCCAAGAGTGATGGGCTACAGATGCCAACCAGAGAAAGGGCTTTATAGATTACTGTTTGATTATTGATTTGCTCACTGGTCTTCCCTGCTGCATTCGTGAACCCTGTGACACTGTAATCTTGGATGCATATGTGGAAAACAGAGGTGGCACATTTGCCTGATCTATGTAACAAGTTTGTGAATTGATACTTCACATCGGGACAAGTATCAGCAAGAACATATTTTGCTCCAAAAGTCTATGTTGGGGGTCAATTCTTAGTCCCTGAGCAGAACCAGAGGAAACAAAAAAGGAAGAATTTTCTCACTGATATCCAAGACTAATAAAAAATGAGATATGGGAGCAAAGGGTATATGAAATATATTCATGTAGGAGTAACCACCAGGTTCTCTTTTAATTAAAGTACATCCAACACATGGTGGGTTCAGATTTTGGTTTTCAAATCAAATGGTTTTCTAGACATTCAATTTCACATCTAATTGGCATCCAGGAAAGCCATCTGATTGAAGGTATAAAGATTTGTTTTATGTTAAAGTAGCCAACGAGCACTGAAGAGAAAAAGCCAATAAGGGAGTCGCGGCTGCTCTTCTAAGTTAAAAGCCTCATAGTCTCATTCGTAATCACGTCCTGCTCAAAGTAACAAAACCCACATGTCCACCTTCCTCAATAAGGTGCAGGCTGGGCAAAGACAATTTAACTGCGCTATAAATTAGGGTAGTTTCAACCAAAACACATGAACAATCTAGATGACTCAAAGCGATGCAATGAGGTTTAATCTGGTTTTAAAATGTGGCAATATTTTTAGATTTCTTGATGAGAGTACTTTTTAATTAGCATTATTTGGAGAGTGTCTTTGCCAAAATTAATCTAAATTCATATTTTAGAAGATCGAGTTATTCTTATTACCTTTTTAAAAAATTCATACTCCCGTCCAAAATCTTAGCAAAGAATCATATCATTTCTGAGTTAGAAGGGTACCTTAATGATTAAACTTTTTAAATACTTCCTCATTTTTCAAATAAAGTAACCCAAGATCATGCAAACAGATTTTGTACTCCCACTAAAGGGAAAGAGAACAGCATTTCAATTTATTCTCCCTGAAATGATTTCTGGGATTAAAAAAAAATTTTTTTAATGTTTTATTTATTTCTGGGAGAGAGAGACAGCATGAGCAGGGAGAAAGCGAGACACAGAATCTGAAACAGGCTCCAGGCTCCGAGCTAGCTGTCAGCACAGAGCCCGATGTGGGGCTCGAACCCACGAACCATGAGATCATGACCTGAGCCGAAGTCGGACACTCAACCGACCTAGCCACCCAGGCGCCCCTCTGGGATTTTGTTAGATGAGTTCCGTTGGAATCTACCCACTCTAAAATCGTTTTTTAAAACTTCCAAACCATTGTCCCTGGCCTTCCTAAGCATAATAGCGTGTTAGCTGGGTTTCACTGACCAAGGAAGGGCAAGGCTTGCAACCGAATCCCATCTTTTGCACCATGAGCTTAGGGTTTGCCGCATTCCAACCCATCTTAGGTCTTTTTCCTACCCTACCCCAATCTTAGATGTCAGAAGACTTGACGCCATGCCTTCTGGTTTAGAGGTCTGCATAAACGATGAGGGCCATCCCCACCCCCGAAGCTGAGGAACTGCGTTGTGATGTGCACACTCTTCCTGTCACCACGAAATTGCAGTAAATACAATTGAAAGTACTTTTATTTGAAGGCCGTTTGTCAGAGGGGAAGAAAACACATTTACTCTTTCAAGGCCTGTGTATTTTCCAGGAAGAATCCAGCCTGTAAAATGTGTCCTTTAATCCCTGGATAGCAATTAGGGAAATATCCTTTGGCAGCGCGCACTGCCTCCTGAGCGATTTCTGCAACTCAAGACCAGAGCCGTGACTCACAGACCTTCCCTACTTCTTCCTCACCTTTCATCCTACCTTCTAAAGGCAGGAAGGCTGTCTGTCTCAGCCAGCACACTGGACGCCCCCTTCGCCACAGAACAAGGAAGACTTGCATATTTTTGCAAAAATACTGAGCTATTTTCATCATGGATATCTAAGGAAGGAGTGTTGTACTACTATTTGTGACAATGTTGAGGTACTAGAAATAAGAACTAGTGCTGTGGATTTTCTTTTTAAGGAGATTTTTTCCCCCCTAACTTGTCCCTTTCCATGGGAAAGCACAGAGACTCAACAAGAGTACTTTTATCTTTGTCAGAGAGAGCAGCTAATTCACTACGGCTGGCTGGTGCCATCTTTACCAGGACCGGCCCTCGCAAACATACGGGGTACCCTGTTTTTCAGGATTTAAGCAAAAAAGAAGAAAAATGCAGCGTCCTGTTTATAATTTGCTAAAAGCTGTTTTCTGTTTTTGTTTTCGCATTTAATCCTCTTTTGCATCGGAATCGCCACAACTTTGGACCTGCCCCATACACGTGGGCCTCTCCCACATCTCCTTCTGGTTACCTAAGTCTTTGTAATCTAGGTCTCAGATGCATTTAAAGCCTCCTTACCTATAAACAGATTCCATTCCGTGTCCAGATCAGCCTGATTGGCCAGGCAGCCCTTCATGACATTCAGGCAGTAGTTGTTACAGGGTCTCACGGTGGGAAGGCCCCGGCAATATGGGCAGTACAGCATCTTCATGAGAGCTCGGAGGCAACCCGGGGCCGGGCTGACCTACAGATTGATGCACAAGAAGAAAAAAAATCAGAAATAAGAAGGACGGAAGTAAAAGATGTAACTCATTTTCTCCTTGAAACAAAAACAAAACAAAACAAAAACAAAACAAAAAAACAAAAAGGAGAAATGACTTTGAAAACCTCCCGCAGTAGAGCAAAGACACTAGTAGAATCTTAACCCTCGGTAGTGCCTGAGCTCGAAGCCAGTCCATTCCTGTCGACTTGGTCGACATCATAATAATCAATTTTCATCAAAGGTCCCCATCAACATTTGGATATCTATGTCATCGTAATTCGGCCCTAAAACCTGGACACTGTTTCATTGCAACAGAACGTGAAATGACATAATGCACATGAAAGCAATTTGCCAAGTTAAAGGCTCCATAAAAATGTAGGTATGATTAAAGTTTAATGTGACACCTTTAGAAAATTTTCCAACTGGTTATTTGACCCTCTTTCTAAAGGAGGCTGGCAGATACACTTCCTTTGTACCTAACTTTTTAAAAAGGATCAATAGCAACTTGTCTGGCATTTCTAAGATCCAGTCCTGCTTCGAAGCAATGAAACTGCCAAGGCAATGTCTTCAGGCATTTGAAGCTTTGCAGTTCTGGGAACTTTGTGGAAAATGGACCCCAGTGTGGATGTGAGGAGAAATCCTTGAAGTAATTCAACCAACGACGGAGTGGCATTTGCCTTGAATGAGAAAAGCTGAGTCCATCGGTTCTAAGCCACTAAAATCTCCTCTGGACTCACTGAAAATTCTAAGTTGACTTCAAGAGGAAAGACTATTTAAAACGAACCAACAACTGAAAAGTCTTTATTATGACTAGTCGCAAAATTATTACCATATTTATTTGGTTGGTTCCACATAATTTCGGTGTTTTCGTCAATTAGCCAAATGATGCTGTTCTTGTGTTACACACATGAGGACAAGCCTAACTTGTGTCATTTGGATCTCGTGGAGACAACACTCTTATCACACAGAGCTGAGCCCATTATGTGTCAAGGACATTTAGGTATTGACAAAGCATAACATCAATGTAAAGGTGTGCCAATAAAGGGTAGTTCTGCATAAATAGGTACTTTCCACTACTCTACCTATTCTCTGTCATTTCATCCTTTGCCTAGAAACCACATTTGCATTTTGTTTTGTTTTTAGTTTTTAGTTTTTGTTTTTTTACTTCAGTGTATTTGACACACAATGTTACATTAGTTTTGGGTGTACAACATTGTGATTCAACCTCTCTATATGTTACGTTGTGTTCATTGTTAGTGTAGCTATCATCTGTCATCACACAACGCTATTACAATACTAGTGACTACACTCCCTATGCTGTACCTTTAATCCCCGTGACTTATTCATTCCCTAACTAGAAGCCTGTATCTCCCTTCCCCCTCCCCCATATTGCCCATTCTCCCTGTTGCCTTCTGGGAACCATCTGTTCGCTGTCATTATAGGTAGGATTCTGCTTTTTGTTTGTTTGTTTATTCATTTGCTTTGTTTTTTAGATTCCACGTATGAGTGAAACCACAGGGTATTTGTCTTCCTACACGTTTGCGGTTTTCAACGCAAGGCTTTGTTTTTTGTAATGTTTCCTTACTTTTATGATATATACTGCCAAATGGCTTAATCCATTGTTTCAGAAAACAAAGCTATTTATTTATTTATTGAGGCACTGAAGACTCTGGTGGTTCTTTTGAATTTGTTTGCATTTTATTTCCAAAATGTTATACAAGTTTTCAAACATACAGAAAAGTTGAAAGGCTGTTA
The DNA here is from genome assembly GCF_008692635.1 of Crocuta crocuta. Taxonomy (NCBI): domain Eukaryota; kingdom Metazoa; phylum Chordata; class Mammalia; order Carnivora; family Hyaenidae; genus Crocuta; species Crocuta crocuta. The sequence continues at coordinate 1,019,931 of NW_027532599.1, forward strand.
TAATGTATAATACCCTGGCTCCTAGATTCTCCACTTTCCTATACTTCCTTTTTCGAATATCCACCCATCCTTCTATCTACCCATTAATCACTTTACTTTGTATGCATTCAAAGTAATATCCTTTTGGTTTTTACTTTTCCTTGTAGGTTAATGTTGGCTTTGATAAAAGAGGATTTTATTAAAAAGATCAACAATAGAAAGTTAGTGTATTAAGTACTTCAAATCAAATAAGTGAAGTAAAATATAATTGGCCTTACTTTATAAAAATACTTAGAGAATGGTTTAATATCCATTAATTTTAAAATTTACTTTCTAACAACAAATGAAAACAAAAAAAATGGTACCAAAATTGAGGAGTCTGGTGACTTAATTTTTTTAAAACATTTATTTATTATAGAGAGACAGAGTACAAGTGGGGGAGGGTCAGAGACAGAGGGACACAGAATTCAAAGCAGGCTCCAGGCTCTGAGCTGTCAGCATAGAGCCCAACCTAGGGCTTAAACCCATGAACTGTGAGATCATGACCTGAGCCCAAGTTGGGAACATAAACTGACTGAGCCACCCAGGGAAGCCTGGTGACTTTTAACTTGAGCGCACATTTGTGTCATGGTATCTTCTCCAGATAGGCTATTTTGTGAATATGGTAAATTCTACCCACAACTGAACAATACTGTCTTAAAAATTTCTTTTATCTATATATATACATATATGTCTATATATATATCTATATATATCTTTTATCTATATATAGCCAGTCACAGAAAATAGAGAAAATAATTCTGTATCCTCCATACAAAATTTATGTGGAATTTCAAATTCTTATGCATTTTACGTATTTGATATGGTTGCAATCCTACAAACTTGTGTCAACAGAATTTTGTTTTCCATAGCCTTGTGACTTCAGCCATGACCCTGATGCCTTTCTCCAGAGACCAACTCTATTCTCACCTGACCTGGCTAAGCAATTGCATCCTCAGACTGTGTTGGATTTTTGGTTTTCTCTCTATTGGTATTGTAGGATGCTTTGCTTGTTCTCACTCAGTATTCCAGGATCAATGTAGAGCCTGTGTCCATACCTGGGATGCAAATTTGAGATCTCTTAGGCAGTAGGGACTCTGTCACCTTTATAACCTGCATGGGTCCGCAAAACATGCACATCATTAAAAGGCATTGTGATTATGATTTAGGCCCTCAGGAAGTGCTTTGTGAATTGAAGTCTCTAGTGTGTTCCTCAATTTCTTGGCCACTTTGAGATTCAAGGAAAAAAGGAAAAAACCGTTTTATACATCTTAGCATTCAACTGTTACTTTTAAAGTTTGTTTTCAAAGAGGCTATTGATCGCACTAATTCCTAAGCTTTTTTATTTTTTTTTTAATTGTGCTGGAACCAGTACAATTTTCAGTCTGACATTTTAGAAGAGTCTCCTCTCCAACTCAGGGTAGCGACGAACAGAGAAAATTGAACAGCCTTAATAACCTACAAGAACAATGTTGTTCACGTTAAATGTGGCTCTCTCAGTACCTTCGGAAATGACATCCCTCCTGGTCAAATAAAGGGCATCTGGAGAAGAAGAAAAGGAGTGTGGAGTATCAAAGTTTAAGCTTTCATGTTCACAGACCCATAGTTTTTGAATTGACACAACTGCATGCTTGAATTAAAATAAAAAAGAAATCATCACTTCAAACTGAAGACTTAGAAGTAAGCCTCTGAAAAGAAGGTTGCTTTAAATGCCAATGGTGTGAAGGATATTTCTAACCATTGAATACTGTTTTATAATTGTTCTACAGCAATTACAAAAAATAAAATATTTTTTATTTTTAAATATAGACTCACAAGATGATGCAGAAAGAGTGGAGTCCTGGGTATGCCTCACTCACCAATGTCACTTGATGGTGACATTTCAAATAGCTGTGGTAGGAATTTCTAAACCAGGAAATTGATGCTAGTATGTTACCATGAACTGGTCTGTAGCCCTTCTTCAGTGTCCATGAGGTTTTCAACCTCCATTTATTTGTCTGTGTGTGTGTGTGCGTGCGTGTGTGTGCACGCGCACATCTGTGCAATTTTATTCCATGCACGGATTTGTGCAATGATACCATAATCAACATAAAGAACTTTTCATCACCACAAAAAACTCCTTTGTGCTCCCTCCACCCTAGCCTCTGTTTCTGTCACCTTCCAATAATCTATTTTTCATCTGTATAATTTTATCATTTCAAGACTGTTATATAAATGGAATCATATAATATGTACCCTCTGGAGCTTCACTTTTTTTTTTTAAACTGAGCATAATGCCCGTGAGGTCCAAGTTGTTCTGTGTATTATACACTGCATTCCTTTTTATTACTGAGTAGTATTCCTTTGTTTGGATGTAACAGAATTTAACTCTTCATCCACTGAAGGCTATCTGGGCTGCTCCAGTACTTTACTATTAGACATAATGTTTCTATGAGCATTCATGCACAAGTTTTTGCATGAACATAATTTTTCATCTCTCTGGAATAAATGCTCAAGAGTGCAGTTGATGGGTCACATGGTTAGTGCATGCTTAGTTTTGTAAGAAATGGCCAAACTATTTTCCAAGGGGCGTTTGAACATGTTACATTTCCACAGGCAGTGTGTGAGATATCCAAGTTCCCTTGCCAGTGTTTTGTACTATCACTGTTTCTTATTTTAGTCTTTCTAGTAGATACATTATCTGTTTTTAAATTTATGGTGAGGCTCTTCTGAGTAGTATCCATACTAGTATTCCAGCCTCAGTAGGTTGGAACAAGACTTAGATCTAAAATCATGCACCAGCCGGTTCTCAGAAAATATGCAACATTAAAAACAATTCTGAGTTAGTAAATAAAGTTTATGTTTAGCGAAAACAAAATTAAGGGGTTCTAAAAACTCACATTTAAAATTTAGAATGGTGTAATATCTCAAACATATAGTGTGGCAAATTTTAAAAAATTGCAAACTATTAGACAAAAATTTTCTCACTAAAGAGAATGTGTTCATTTAGCAAAAATAAAGAATAAAATCCATGTTGAGAAACAAGATGTCAAATTTTTTTAGTTAATGTGGATATTTTACTATTTTTGAAAAACATAGCTGTAACTTCTTAGATATTGAAAGTAGACCGGGAAAGGGCACCTGGGTGGCTCAGTCAGTTACGTGTCTGGCTTTGGTTCAGGTTATGATCTCTGGGTTCATGGGTTCAAGCCCCACATTGAGCTCTGTGCTGACAGCTCAGAGCCTGGAGCCTGCTTCATATTCTGTGTTTCCCTCTCTCTCTGCCCCTCCCCTGCTCTCTGTCTCTGTCTCTCAAAAATAAATTAACACTAAAATAATAAAAAAAAGAAAGTAGACTGGGAAATAAACTTAGGTAAATCAGTAAGTTGAGAGGTGTATAAAAGTGGTATCCACTTAGTATGAATATTTATTTGTGCTGTCACCTAACTTTTACTGTCCTTCACCACCAGTATCCCTTTGTCAAGAATGCACAACACGGGGTGGGGGGAGGGGGGCTGGATAGTCAATGGTTCCTACTCCATTATCCTACTATTGAAAAGATGGACACAAGTTTGTGAGCCTACCAAGTAAGATTCCAATATCAGTTCCTTGCATCTTGGTTTTAGTTCTTCTATTAATTTCTTTTGATGATGTTTATATATAATGACATTAATAATCATTTTATAGTTGGTATTATAATTGACTAGTTTTAATAATCATATAATTTATAACTTAGCTTTCTAGTAAAATAACAGAAAAATAAAATAACATAGAAATAATTGAGCTTTTGGAACCTTGTGGTTTTCTGTCATTGTTGTTTGTTTCTTTTTTAAAAGGTGAAAGCAAGATACACTGAAACATGGCAATAAATATAAAAAGAACCCTTAATAAAACTGTATTGGGAGAGAAGAATAAGACTTATTTACCTGGCTTCATCACGTGTATCAGGATGTTATAGCAAATAATTCTTACATTTTCTAAAAGTGATTTAAGGCATAGCACACCCATAACCAAAAAATTGAAATTCATTTCACATCCTTAATATATGTAAGATTTTTTGTATCTGGACCATCGTTTATGCATTAATGTTCATGTTAGCTATTTTTAATAGTATCCAATGTAAAACAAGTCTATTACTTAAAATATTTTTAGAAAACAAGACATGTCAAAGTTATAAATCTATATTTATACACAATGAACATATACCTAGCGAGTGCTTGTTTCTATGGAAATCATATAGCCAAAATAATCCAATAAATCTATTTGTCTTCTGTTCCCAAAAGATAAACAAGTTAATGTAAATAAATTATTTAACAAATTAAAAACGTGTTTTGAGCAAGACTCCATGCTATTCTCCACAGTTTCTAATCTACGGTTGTATGAAATGATGAGATATTTCTACTCATCATCTTAACATATCATAAAATTCTGAAGTGCCTTCTGAGGCCCTCAAGAAAAATTAGATTACATTCATAGTAGTTTCATGTTAGGTAATTTTAATTTTTTTACACAATCTATAACCTCTAAAGAGGCTCTGTAAGAAGTTCATGAGAACTTAAATCTGTTTCTTCTTTGTTCAGTCATGCAACTTTTATTTATCGAGTACTTAATGGGGATGAATAAAGAGATCTCAAACCAATGTCAAGATGCTCAGAATACATTCATTTCCAGATCACGTCAGAGAAAAACTTATGTGTCTTGAGGAAGTGCAGTGGAAAGGGGACCCAGGAAAGGGCATTTAGTGTAGAAGGGGTGTAAAAACTCCCTTGGGCCAAAAGGTGAGGGGCTTGCAAATGAGGATACCAACCATCGTTTGATCTCAAACTCTGTTCAGGCAAAAGGTCAGGGGTTGAGCAACCTAGCGCCTCCTGGCTGCAGCAAGCCCCTGAGACGTGAATCTTTAGTAAACATTGTGATTAGAATGGTCAAATATGTTCTTCAAGCAACTGTTAAGCAACCTCCACCTCTAACCGCAAAATCCTCTCGCTTCTGTACACTGGCTTCACCCCTCTCCCTATATAAACCCTGAGCTATGGCTCGGCGGGGCGCTCTTCTGAGGACTCTTTGGGTGCTTGGGGGGGGGGGCGTCCGGCCGGACTAAAATAAACCTGAATAATCAACTCCTTTTGTGTTTGTGGGCTTTGTCCTCGGTGATTCTCCTTTGGAAAAGGTGGTCTAACAGTGGGAAGCAGGAGTCCGCAGGGAACGCTTCTGAAAGAAGTCAGGGAACAGACATCTGTAAGGTCACCACAGGAGGTGGATGACATCAGAGAAACGGTAGAGCTGGGGATGCTGAGAACAGTCCTTCCACTGAAGCAACCAATAAGCAAAAAATGACAGACTTGGCTTTCTCAGAATTTTGAGATTTAGTTAAAAAACAAACAACTTAGCGGCCAGGAGAGTGCTTAATAAAGACAGAAACTGCTAAATTTCAGTAAAAGTCACTGCTGAACCTCCAGCCTTAAGATATTTACAAAGGGTAGCATGAGGCTGGAAATTGGTATCAGAAGGAAAAGTAGAAAATCCACAAATATGTGGAAAGTAAACCATACTTCTTGTATAACCGATAGGTTAAAGATGAAATCAGTAGGGAAATTAGAAAATACTTAGGTGAATAAAAATGAAAACACAGATACAAAAACTTATTGCCATAAATGCCTCCATTTAAAAGAGAATATCTCAAATCAATAACTTCATGCTATACATAAAGGATTTAAAAAAGAAGAGCAAACTGAAAGGAAAGTTAGCAAAAGAAAGGAAATGATGAAGATTAGAGTGGAGGAGAAGCTTGGGTTTTAGTCTGTTCTTTTTCCAGTTCCTTAAGGTATAAAGTTAAGTTATTGATTTGAGATGTTTCCCCTCCCAGAAGTTGGGAGAAAGGTGTGGGATCATCTCTTCCTCTGAGCCTCTAAAAAGAATCAAAATGGCCAATACCTTGGTCTCAGACTTCTGGCCTACTGAACTGTGAGGGAATAAATTTCTGTGGTTTTAAATCACGGGTGGTAAGTTATGGTGGCCAAGAAAACTAATGAACACACCAACAAATAGGTAACCTTGATAAAATAGACACATTACTAGAAACATAACCTACCAAGACTGAATCATGAAAAATTATAAAATATGAATAGATCTATAATAAGGAAAGAGATTGAATTGGTCATCAAAAGCCTCCCAATAAACTCTGGGATGGCTTCACTGGTGAATTCTATTAAACATTTAAAGAAGAATTAACAAAATCCTTCCTAAACTCTTCCAAATACATAAGATGAGGAACATTCTTCCTCTAACTCATTCTAAGAGACCACCATTACTTGATAGCAAAACCAGACAAAGACATAGGAGAAAAAGAAAACTGTAGACTGATATCCCTTTATAAATGTAGATGAAAAAAAAATCCTCAACAAAAAACTAGCAATGAATCCAACAATACATTAAAAAAATTATACAGCACAACCAATGGAATTTATCCCAGGAATGCAAGGGAGGTTCAAGGTAAGAAAAACCAATCAATATTATAAATCATATTCATAGAATAAAGGGAGAACAATACACATGGTAATCTCAGTTGATGCAGAAAAAGCATTTGACAAAATCTGCCACTCATTCATAATAAGTACATATGGAAAACTAGGAATCGTATAGACAAGCACTTCCTAAACATGATAGACAGTGTTTATGAAAAACCCACAGATGACATCATTCTCAATGGTGTAAGATTGAAAGATTTCCCCTACGATCAAAAACAAGACAAGAAGGCCTGCTTTCACCACTGCTTTTCAAGATAGTACTGAAAATTCTAGCTAGAGTCATTAAGCAAGATAAAGAAATAAAAGTTGTCAATTTGAAAAGGAAGAACTAAAACTACCTCTATTCGCAGATGACATGATCCTACATCTAGGAAATCCCAAAGCATTCACAAATAATACCTTATCAGAGTTAATAAATGAATTCAGCAAAGCTGCAGGGTACAAGATGAACACACAAACATCCACTGAGTTTTTAATACTAGCAATAAACAATCTGAGAAAGGAAATTAAGACAAAAAATTCAGGGGTACCTGGGTAGCTCAGTAGGCTAAGTGTCCTACTCTTGATTTTGGCTTAGGTAATGATCTCATGGTCCGCGAGATTGAGCCCTGAGTTGGGCTCTGTGCTGTCAGAGTGAAGCCTGCTTGGGATTCTTGCTCTCCCTCACTCTCTGCCCCTCCCCTTCTCACTCACATGCTCTCTCTCTCAAAATAAATGAATGAATGAATGAATAAATGAATGAATACTTAAAGAAAAAAGAAGATAATTTCATTTACGTTAGTATCTAAAATACTTAGGAATAAATTTAACCAAAAAGATGATAGAATTTTACACTGAAAACTATTAAGCATTGTTGAAAAAAATTAAAGAAGACCTAAATCAATGTAAAGATACCTTGCATTCATGTACTGGAAGACTTACTATTGTTAGGGTAGCAGTACTAGTCAAAGTGGTTTATAGATTCATTGCAAACCTTATGAAAATTCTAACAGTTTTTCCTTGTGGAATTGGAAACGCCAACCCTCAAATTCATATGGAATTTCAAGGGACCCAAAGAGTCAAAAAAATTGAAAAAAGAGGAACAAATTTGGAGCAATTGCATTTTCTGATTTTAAAAAGTACTACAACTTGATACAAAGCTAAAGTAATCAAGACACTGTGGTACTATCCAGCAATCTCACCTCTAGGTACTTATTCCCCCCTAAACTGGAAATGTTCTGGAAGAGATATTTGCACTTCCATGTTAATTGCAGCATTAGTCACAGTAACCAAGAGGCAGAAACTTCCTAAACATCAGTTCATTGACTGATGGGTGGTTAAGGGAAATGAGGTTTGTGCATACAATGGAGTATTATTCATTTCTTTTGTTGCATATTGCAACAACATGGATAAACCTTGAGTACATTATACTAAGTGAAATAAGCCGGTTACTGAAGGACAAATACTACAAAATTCTACTGACATGAAAAATCTAAAAGTAGTCAAACTCATAGGAGCAGAAAGCAAAATGGTGGTTGCTGGGGCTGTGAGGGGGAGGGAAACAGGGCGTTGCTAATCAAAGGACACAGAGTTTCAGTCATGCAAGATGATAGAGTTCCCGAGATCTTTTGTACAACTATATGCATATAGTCAACAATACATACTGAACATTTAAAATTTTGTTAAGAGGGTAGATTTCATGTATTTTCTCACAATCATCATCATCATCATCATCATCAAAACTGTGGTACTGGCATAAGGGCAGACACTTAAATCAATAAAACAGAGTTAAAAGACCAGAAATAAAAATTTTTAATGTTTTATTTATTTCTGAGAGAGAGAGAGAGCGTGAACAGGGGAGGGTCAGAGAGAGAGGGAGACACAGAATCGGAAACAGAAGGCCAGAAATAAACATACATGTTTATGGGAAATTGGTTTTTACAAGGATGTGAATATCATTTAATGGATTAAGAACTGTGTCTTTAACAAATTGTATTGGAGCTACTGGATATTCTCATGAAAAACAATGAAGTTGGACCTGACTTCAGAACATGCACCAAAATTTCTCAAAATGGATGGATAACCTAAATATGAGCAAAACCTATACAGTTCATGGAAAAACCTACAAAGGGTAAATCTTAATGACCTTTGATTTGGCAATGTATTTTTAGATATCACTCCAAGGGAAATAATATATTGGGCCTCATTAAAATTAATAGCTTTGTGTATCAAAGGACATTATCATGTAAGTGAAAAGACAACCAAACAAGAGAAGACAATGTTTGCAAATTATATGTCCGATAGGGGTCTTGTATTCAGAATATATACTGGACTTCTAAAACTCAGCAACAAAGAGACAAACAACCCAATAAAAAATAAGCAAAGGATTTAAATAGATATTTCTCCAAAAATATATAAGATGTCTCAGTAGCTCATGAAAAGATGGTCAAGATCATTAGTTGCTAGAGAATGAAAATCAAATTGAGATATTACTCATACCCCTAGGATGGCTGCAATAAAAGAGGCAGACAATAAATAAGCATTGATGTGGGTGCAGAGAAATTGGAACCCTTATATATATAACTGATGGGAATGTACAATGGCAGTCACTTTGGAAACATAAAACTACCATATGACTCAGCAATTCTAGTCCTAGTTATGTACTCAAAGGAAATGAAAATATACACCATATAAAAATTTGTATATTAATGTTTATAGGAGCATCATAGCCAAGACCCGGAACTGGTGAATGGATCAACTATATGTTTTATATCCATTTAGTAAAATATCATTCAGCAATTAAAAGGAGTGAAATTCTGAGATGTTGCATCATTGATGGATGACCTTTGAAACAACATTATGTTATACTGATGAACTCTGAAACTACATAAGTCAGTTACAGGAGATCCTGTGATTCCATTTATATGCAAAATGTAATGTGTAATTCCATTTACATACAAAATGTCCAGAATATACACATCAATAGCCACAGAATGTAGTTAGTGGTTGCCAGGGGCTGGGTGAAGAATGAAAGAAACAGAGGTTGGGGGTGGAAAGTGACTGCTAACAGGTACGAGTCTTTTTGTGTGATGAAAATATTCTACAGTTAGATTTCAGAAACATTAATTCTTGCCCAATACTGTACTGGTATACTAAGTACCATTGACATTTACACTTCAGATTCCATTGATGTTTACCAGTGAACTTTATGGTATGTAAATTATATCTCAATAAAGCTGCATGAAAGGCAGATGGAAATGCCTTTAATAAATTCCTGCTACCATATTTGTAAGTTTTACAGAGGAATTACTGAGCTAGAGATACATTTCTTTATCATCTAACTAGAACTTTATTTATCCATGGGGTTATATAAAAAACTATTTAAATAATGTTAACCTTGAATTACATTATACCAAAGTTAGTTTGATGTGCATGACCTGAATGATATTTTAACACTTGCTTTCAAGAAGTCACCTATTATTTCAACTTGCTTGCTTAATGGTGGTGTGGTGGAGATGAATTACTGTGTACACAAACAGGAAACCTTTAGGCCATCCAATTCAGTTTGAATATTGATTAAAATGTGTATGCTCTAAAATCATCTTCTCTCCATCTTGTACCATTGAGAGAGAACAAGGATAAGACAGAAAGCAATCATGAATTGCAAATCAGAGCCTGAAGGAAACATATTCCCTGCGTGGATGACAAATGTTTGTAGCATCATCGTGATAAAAATTCAGCCTATTTTTAAAAAATGTAACTTACTTATTAGCTAGAAACCCCCCTAGAAAAGCATGAGGCTTATGAAGCATTCGCAAGCCATAAACGGATTGAACTTGTTGGGTCTGGGAGAAAATGAACAGAACTAATTTGCATACCTAATAGAAACTGCAGAATTTCAAAAGCCAAGTCTAAGTACCATTGATGCTGTACAACACTTACAAACAAAATCAGGACCTGGGAAGTAAAGTGAGTTAAGGTCTATGTCAGTTCTTGCCAGCCAGCTCTGTTAGTGCTTGTCAGATTATGTCACAAATTCAGTGTTACCTAGATCCGGTTCCAATGTTTACTTTTATTCCTAAAACATAAATAAAACTGTCACAGAAGTTATTAAGTAAATATTATTATTCATTTTGGAATAGTTCCAAATAGCACTTTCACGCACGTGCGCGCGCGTGCGTACACACACACACACAGAGGATATTTCTCATCATTGGAATAAAATAGCTCTTTCCACTAGTTAAAAACATCTTTCAGAAGGCTTTCTAATGTTTACCCAATAGAACACAACATCATTTTAATTTTACCTTGCTCCATCATCATGAGTTCGTGGCGATATTGCCTTTTATATGTGCAGTCGGCTTGACATTCTACACTTTGCCCAAATGTAAATTTTCAAATGTGAATACAGGATGTAAAATAAGATTCCTAAGTGTCTCATCAGGGAATAGTTGTCTGCCTCAGTCAGAAATTACAGTTTAAATATTACTTCATTTAGAAGAAACATTTTAGCAGTGACTTTCAATATGAGTCATTGATGTGAGAATCCACATTGGTAAAAGCTATGAATTCTAGCCTCTGCACAGTGGAACTAGCATATTTATAATGTTTCTGCTTTGGAATATACACAGTCTGCCCTTAAAGTAAGGGGATGTGGTATTTTTAAGAAAGTAAAACCAAATCATTCATTCTCTAATGAACATGTATAACTTTAAACGCCTAGTGTAAGGAAGTGGCATATGGTAGGAGGTGAATAATATTAAAATATGTCTGATAGATACAGGAAAATAGGCAAATACCATATTGTGTTTTGGTAATTTTGATGCACAACACATGGATATGAATTTTGTGTTAATCTTTATCTCTCTCTCTCTATCAATCTATCTTACAGTTCTCCACAAATAGTAATATGCCTTCCTGTCAGTAACACTGACGTTATCCAGCTTATGGATAATATAGTTATTAGCACACATAGAGATTCAATTAGTAATTTTATTTCCTTTTTTATTCATCACAGTTTTATTTTTTTAAAATATAATTTATTGTCAAGTTAGCTAACATACAGTGTACACGGTGTGCTCTTGGCTTCGGGAGTAGATTCCCATGGTTCATGCTTATATACAACACCCAGAGCTCATCCCAACAAGTGCCCTCCTAGTCGCCCGTCACCCATTTTCCAACTGCTGGCCCCTCATTAAACCTAGTCTCTATGGTTTTCCTCCTCCTCTGTTTGAAACTATTTTTCCCCTTTCCTTCCCCTATGGTCTTTTATGAAGTTTCTCAAATTTCACATGAGTGAAAACATATATCTTTCTCTGACTGACCTATTTCACTTAGCATAATACCCTCCAGTTCCATCCACTTGTTGCAAACAGCAAGATTTACTTTTTATTGCCAAGCAGTATTCCACTGTATATATAAACCACATCCCTATCCATTCTTCAGTTGAAGGACATTTGGGCTTTTTCCATAATTTGGCAATTGTTGATAGTGCTGCTATAAACATTGGGGGTACATGTGCCCCTATGAATCAACTCTCCTGTATCCCTTGGATAAACTCCTAGTAGTGCTATTGCTGAGTCATTGGGTAATACTATTTTTAATTTTTTGAGGAACCTCCACACTGTTTTCCAGAGCAGCGGCACCAGTTTGCAAGTGTTCTCATTTTTCCACATCCTTGCCAGCATCTATTGTTTCCTGTTGTTAATTTTAGCCACTCTGACCAGTGTGAGGTGGTATCCCATTGTGGTTTTGATTTGCATTTCCCTGATGATGAGTGATGTTGAGCATCTTTTCGTGTATCTGCTGGCCATGTGGATGTCTTTGGAAAACTGTCTATTCATGTTTTCTGCCCATGTCGTCACTGGATTATTTGTTTTTTGAGTGTTGAGTTTGGTAAGTTCTTTATAGATTTGGGATACTAATCCTTTATCCAATTTGTCATTTGCAAATATCTTCTCCCATGCTATTGGTTGCCTTATGGCTTTGTTGATTGTTTCCTTTGCTGTGTAGAAGTTTTATCTTGATGCCGTTTAAATAGTTCATTTTTGGTTTTATTTTCTTGCCTTCAGTGATGTGTCATGTAAGAAGTTGCTGTGGCTGAGGTCAAAGTCATTCTGCTTTTTTAGAATCCCTGTGGCTCAAAGCACCAGTATATTTCCATGGAAATTCCCATTCTTTACTTTATCCTGCAAAATGCCAGCATGAGCTTTTTCAGAAAAAGTCCTAAGGAGGCAATTATGCCTCACCTCCAGGTGAGAAATACCTGGAGTTCAAATGACTGGCCAAGAAATACAGAGTGGTGCCTTGGTGGCTCAGTCTGTTGAGCATCTGACTTCGGCTCAGGTCATGATCTCACCGTTTGTGGGTTCGAGTCCTGTGTTGGGCGCTGTGCTGACAGCTAGCTTAGAGCCTGGAGCCTGTTTCAGATTCTGTGTCTCCCTCACTCTCTGACCCCCCCTGCTTCCCCCTCCCCCCCGCTCATGCTCTCTCTCTCTCTCTCTCAGAAATAAGTAAAACATTAAAAAATTTAAAAAAAGAAAAAAAAAGAAATACAGGGCTAGTGAAGAACTTGATTTCACCTAAATTTAGGGGCAATTATACAACAGTAGTTTGGCCATGTTCTAATCAGCTGGCTGCCAATTGAGCCATGGACTGTCATCAGCAACAAAGAGAGTAATCAATTTGGAAATTTCTGTGGGCATGGAGGGAAACTTGTTGGGAAGAGATCCTCCAAGAGAAGCCGGTAGTGATTCTACTTTTCAAAATAATACGAAGAAAAAGAGGGAAAAGAAGAAGAAAAAGAAGTAAAAGAAGGAGAAGGAGGGGTCTGGCAAAAAAAGATAGTGGTCTTTGAGACTGAAAAAAGATAGTAATGCACAAAGAAAGTGTTTTTCTCCCCTCTTCTTCCAATATTAATGGAATGGAAGGCTATGAATGAATTGATTCTTAAGTTCATCCAATAAATATTTGATAAGAATCACCATGTACTGAAGCTGCTCGAGGTGCTATAATGAAAATGAATGGTGGATTTCAAAGTTACCAGGGAGCAGGAGTCACAGCTGAGGGAGAGCAGGTGAGAAATACCAGGAGTTCAAATGACTGGCCAAGAAACACTGAGCTAGTGAAGGATCTGATTTCACCTAAGAAAGACCAGAGGGAAGCTAAGCATCAGAAACTCCCAGGAGAATAGGAAGACAAACCAGGAGAGTCATAAAATCAGGAGCAGGAGGACTTCAGTGATCTTGAATTATTCACTGATTTAGTGTTTTTATTTTTATTGTAAGCAAACATCTTCTAAGGACAACTTGGTAAGAGTCTACACAGGGTTGCAGGGCACGCTGTGTGGTTCGGTACTTCAGATATTCCCAAATGTCCTGGGGATGGGTGAGGGAGAAGAAAATATACCAGCAAGAGCAAAACTCCATGAAATGAATTATGGGAGAATTTATAGAAGAGTGATATAAAAAAATGTTTCTAGTTTTCTTGTGTCAAGGAAGTTTAAAAGATTGTTCCCTCAAACAATCTGAATTGTTTGAGGCCACCTGAATAATTCTTCATTCTCCATAGAAGTTTACTATGAAGGATGAAACCAATGTGTAAGTTATGGTGTATTTGAAATAGTGATAAGCAATATTATGCAGCCATTAAAAAGGATGAGGCCGTGCCATTTGAGACAACACAGATGGACATAAAGGGTATTATGCTGAGTGAAATAAGTCAGAGAAAGACAAATGCTATATGATTTCACTTAAATGTGGAATCTAAAAAAAAAAAAAGCAGAATCTGATTTGTAAATACAGAAAACAAATTTGATGGTTGCCAGAGGGGAGCAGGTGGGGAGTGGGCAACATGGGTAATGGGGAGAGGGAGATACAGACTTCCAGTTATTAAATTAATAAGTCATGGGAATAAAAGGCACAGCATAGGGAACATGGCCACTGGCATTGCAATAGTGTCATGTGGTGACAAATGGCAGCTACAGTTGAGGTGAGCATAGCCTAACATAGAGAAGATGAATCGCTATGTTATATACCTGAAACTAATGTAGCAGTGCATGTCACCTATACTCAGATAAAATATTTAAAAAAGGAAATAAGCAGTATTGCTTTACAGTGATTAGTTAATAAGAATGATGAAATGTAAGAAAAAAGGAGTAAGTTTTCCTCAGTCATCTCATCTAGCATTCCTACTTTTTCCCCCACAAAAGCCTTCCCAATTCCAAGACCCTGATGGGTCTCTTCCTTCTAATAGGAATTAGTTGAAAGGAAAGTATTCTGAAGAAGTGAAACAGTGCTTCATTGAACATCATGCTAATTTATCAACAAGTATAATCTTATGTGATTGATTACTAAATTGGTGACTTTATGAACATTTGGAAAACTTTAGTACTGTGTGTGGGTCATCATTACAATGATTTCATTTCTTTCTATTATAGCCACTGAGCCCTTGATAGAAGTATGTGCCTTATAATACCATTTTCTTAAATTAAAAAAAAAAAATGTTTGTTTATTTTTGAGAGAGAAAGACAAGGTAGGAGCCGGGGAGGGGAAGACAGAGAGGGAGAGACAGAATCTGAAACAGGCTCCGGGTTCTGAGTTGTCAGCACAGAGCCCCATGTGGGGCTCAAACTCCCAGAACATGAGATCGTGACCTGCATTGAAGTTGGTTACCCCACTAACTGAGCCACCCAGGTGCCCCTCATAATACAATTTTCTTATGAAAACTCCTGTTAGATTCGTGTTATTTCAATTCACGGTTTAAATTCCAGGAATGTCATCCACCATTAATTCCTACATTTAAAAAGAATTATATAAAACCACTGATTACATTTTAGGTCAAAGCTGAAATTAACATATTAAGTACAATTTTACTGAGCTGTGAAAGATAGATCTCACATTAGCCTAAATCATGTAGATAACTAAAAAAATATAACTTATGAATGTTCCCAAGGAGTTTGCTGTGCTTCAACATTATTACGTAGTTTTCATGTTATTATAAATATATAAAAACCTAACAACAAAATCAATTAGCTTATTCCGTATTGCTGTTGGAGTGCTAATACTTAAAGGATTATTCCCCAAACTACATATGTAGAGTCTATTGGTAATTAAATGCTGGCATATAGAGTATACGTTTTAGGACAACATATTAAACGTTTGCAACTTGAAAGAGTTAATTCAGCTTCTGGAGACACCTTACTTTGTTAGTAGAGAAAACCTTAAGTGTAAGTAAAAACTGGATTTTATAATTTTTTTTGGCCAACATGTTCATTACCCTTGCCCTTCTAATGTCAATCTCCATCTAAAGAGGAAGAATATTAAATGCACTTATTGCACTAAGGAAGAAAAATTAAATTAATCTTTTCAAGTCCTTCTTGAAGAAAGTTTTAAGATTTCTAAGTTTTCAATGGCATTCACTTTTTAAACTTTTTTTTCTCCCAGACTTCATCAGAAGAGTCATGTTAGCATAATGTGTTTGACTAACTGAAAACACATTTTCTCTTTTAATATGCATAGATTATTTTACCTTCAATTTTGGTTTGTTTTTGCAGGCTGTGAAGTTATTTTAAATGATTTAAATGCTGCCTGTTTACTGTGCTACAGGGAAAATGAGTTTAGAGAACAGTAATCTATAAAGCTTTATTTCTTCTAAAATTTCTGTCAAAATATGTAACAACTTTAGTAGCAATGCCAATCGAACTCATGCTTTTGGTCATGCATAGGTGTGTCACAGGTGCTGAACTTTAGCTGTTCATGTCATGTAGACTTAGACTAGGGAAGTGGTATCTTCCCCATCAGCTGAACATGCATAATTTTCAGGACAGCCTTCCTGCATCTGGCATCCATTCTCTGCTCACCAAAGGCAGACCTCAGGCATCCATTCACTTTCTACACCCAGAGATAGGGTTTCTGGTCTCCGATCCTCTAGTCCTTAAATAAGATACACGAAGTCCTTCTTTTTTTAATTTTTAAAAAGTTTATTTATTTTTTTTGAAAAAGAGAGTGGCTCATTCCCACGAACAGTGAGATCATGATCTGAGCCAAAATCAAGAGTCAGACACTTAACTGATCGAGTCACCCAGGAGCTACCTGAGCAGAGATGGCTTTATGTGAATCCATTTCCACATCTTGAGCCTGTAGACAAGTTCCTTCCTAAACCAGACCTGCCAAAACTGAGCCTACTAGCAAGATCATCTCTTTCACCATCTATTTCGTACAAATCACAAAGACATTCTTCTTACCTATCCCTAAATATAATATGACGCGTGGCACCATGATGTAAGTACTGGAGGGCCAGAAATTGGGATGGGATGCTAGGAACAATTGAAAATATTATCTATGTAGAGAAGCAAATTATGCTAATGTCTGGGTCCTTTACAATGATCCTTTTACAAGGCAGATCATTTTTAATATTTTGCTTCCAACAAAATTGAAAGAGGACTTAGTCAAACTGTCAGCTGCTAGATTATTAAAATAGGTTTTGAAGATAGCTACTCTGTTATTTTTGGCCTCTAGCTTGGAAGAAGTTCAAAGAATTGAGTGACTTTCCACTAACAACATTCCTTTTATTACTAGCTCACCATTTATTTGAATAATGTTTCTCAGTACATACTCCATAACAATAAAAAGGAGTGGAATTGACGCAGAACTATTCTCTATATAAGAAGGAATTCATCCAAAGATTTATGAGCCAGTACAGAGTCGAGGATCCTACCATCCTATTAAGGAAAGAATTTGCAACAAAACTTTACCTTACAACTTTATTATCAAAGAATATAAGATATATATGTGTGGTTTTGATTAATTTACTACCAATAATAATTGTAATGCTAATTCAATCCAGAAGAAAATCCACTTAGAGTCTTGCAGTCATGGAAAATTTTTAAAAGGTTAATTTCACTTTACATATATGCATTTGCCACAGGAATGATAAGGTTGTTATTAATTTTTTCAAGGTATAAATATGTATTTTATTAGCATAAATTTCTATGGGGGGATTAGAATGATAATATGAGTTCAGGAGAAAGCAAAACAACCACTGAAGAAGAACTTGTTCATGCCTTTTAAAATGGATCCTAATGGATTCCACTTTGTCTGTTTTGTCTTAACTGTCAATATTACAATATAGCAGAAATTACGTTCTTTGCAATTATTTAAACTATAATAAGCATTTCAGATAACTCAGAAAGGTTTGTAAACAAAATAGATTTTTCAAAATTATTTTCGGGAGCACACAAACAAAGGCAGGGAAGACAATTACACCCCTAATTCTGTTTTTGATCGTTCCCTGAATGGACAGATCAGGACAGCATGTCAGGGTCAAAGTCACTGAGAGCTGCAATGTGGCTGTGAGTGTATGAGATGTGAGATGGACTGTGTTTCTGTGTGGAGAGTGGAAGAGAGATGCAAGGAATTGGATGTTGTTTTCATTTACCAGAAAGTAGAAAAATACAGATACATTTTGGAATGTATGTTGACAAAGACATAAATTGAGGCCAGAGAAATAAAACAGATACTCTGGGAGCTGATATTTTCATAATTTCTCTCTCTCTCTCTCTCTCTTCCTTCCTTCCTTCTTTCCTTCCTTCCTTCCTTTCTCTCTCTCTCTCTTTCTTTCTCTCTTTGTTTCTTAAGAGGTTACTTTAAGACTTTGGTCTAAAATTAAAAAAATAAAATAAAAACATCTAAATAAACTTTTTATCTAACAAATGTAAGGTAGACACACATTTAGAGAAAAACAATGTCATTTTAAACATTAAAAAAAACAACCTTACGCATAAGCTATGGACATCATTTATCCTGAGCAGATTCCGTAACTGAAGTGGGGTTAGTACTCTCAGTTGGGTGACAAGTCCTGCTACTCAAACAAAGGATTTAAACACACTGACAGGTCAGATAGATCTAATGTAGCAATGGAAATCGTTTAAACAAACAAACAAAAAAAACCCAAAAAACAAAAAACTAAGAAAACTTGAAGGGAGAAAAGATCAGCAGGCCCAATCACATAATGCTCATTTAAGGGGAGTAGAAACAGAGGAGTTTCTACTGTTTCTACTAGTAGAAACTCCGAATGAAGGGCTGCGGGCAGTGAGTATGTACTACTCTTCTCTGTATTACCTTCCAAATTCTCTCTGTGGTCAGCGGCGGCAACAGCTTGTTCGATGTGGGTAGTATGCAAAGACACTACTCAGGCAAGTGCTGGAAATATCTCTCTGTTTATTGTCTGTGCCCATGGAATGTAAGCTCCAAGGGGGGGGGGCAGGGACTCCTGCCTTGGGTTCACTATTCACTGCTGTATCTTGAAACAGCGCCTAACCACAGAAAAGGTAAATATTTGTTGAATTATTGTATGAGTGAATATTTGAATGTATGAATGGATAAAGTTCACAGTTACAGTATCACGGAAGCCAAAGGAGGAACTTCAGGAATGGTGTGGTCACACATGTCAAAAGCTGATTTGGGGAACTAGAAAGGAGACGATTGGACCTAGGACTTTGGCAGCCATTTTGGAAAATTTTAAGTTAATATTTGAGGACTATTCCTTCAAAAGTTGATTCTTCAGCACAGAAGTAGCAGAGTGACTAAGAAAGGGAATTAAGATTTAAGGAGCATGTTTTGTTTATTTACAGAAACATGATGGAAGACATGAGAATGAACATTTCTCATGCCAATATGAGTAATAAATGACTCAAATTGCTGACATAAACAAAAAAAGTAATACTTCTTTACACAGTACTTTGCAGTTTTCAAAATACTTCAATACATATGACCTCATTCAAAACTTGAAATTACCCCTTAAGATCCCCATTTCATCTCTGGAAATTGAAGTGAGAAAGGCCAAATATCTTGTCTAAAGTCATGCATCTAGTAAATGGTGGAGCCTAGAATAAATCTCCATGTTTTCACCCACTTCAATGTCAGCAAGATTAGAATACACTCAAAGAAACACGTTTTTGCTTTTCAGGAGTATGTGAGTAACATGGGTTAATTTAATGGGGATTTGGGTTTAATGTGCCAGTTTTGTCTATGTAAAAATGTTAGAACACTGAAATTTGGTGCTATCTGTCATGTTCATTTACTGTAGCTATTAACTAGAGCCAATAAACAAGTGGGTGGTTAATAGCCTTTTTTCACCCTTAGGAGAGGAGGAATTTCAATATCATTTGCATTTCAAAATCAAAGTGCTCAGCACAATATGTCTTTTTTTTTTTTAAGCAGAGAGTATTGAAGATTATTGAAAAAAAATCTTATCTAATTTAGACACTTATCAGAAATATGTCCTCGGAAAATGTTTAAGAAGATATGCAGTTTTCCTTCAGAAAATGACATAAGCAGAGGCAGGCACAGATAAGCTGGAAAATACAGGATAAGAGTAAAATAATAAGCCAGTCTAATCTTCTAATGGCTTATTTTTGTGACTGCCTACTTTGGCTAACACTTGAGAATCTAAGACTTGATACAACAAAGTACAGAATCAGGGTAATGTGGGGTGGGGGGGGTACTGAGTCTTGGGAACTAAAGTGACTTGTTCATATTTCATGACTGATTAGTGCACTGTAAGAAAGAGCCCATGTCTCCTGATCTATTTTTCCATCCGTACATCCATACAACATTACTACATCCAAGTTTCTTCTTTTTTTAATGTTTATTTATTTTTGAGAGAGACAGAATGTGAGCAGGGGAGAGGCAGAGAGTCAGAGAGAGAGTGAGACACAGAATTCAAAGCAAGCTCCAGGCTCTGAGCTGTCAGCACAGAGCCAGACATGGGGCTTGAACTCATGAGCTGTGAGATCATGACCTGAGCCAAAGGTGGACACTTAACCGAGCCACCTAGGTGCCCCACTACATCCAAATTCTAATCTTGCAAAGACCCAACTCGTAGTGACTTTGTACTACTCGACCTTATCATGTGGCGAGAGGCTTTCGGATTTGAACAAATAATTAGACTAGACAGTGAGTGAAGAAGACAGAAAAGTCTGGATTTCTAAGGGGCTGCTATTTTATGCAGTTCATCACAAAACTCCCCAACATGAAATATCATAAAAGCCTTAAATGGCTTTGGTAAACTATTGCGCCAATGTTGACCTATTAAATAATGAACGCTAACTGGGGATCATTCTCCAGGCTACGTAAATGGGGTGAAGAATATACCATGTATATAGAGAAATCTTCATAAAAATCAATTTCATCTTCTTGGAATTCTAAAGTCACTTCCCACACCACCTTAAATCCTGATTCAATTCTTTTAATTCAGACTTAAAGGGCTACAGGTCACCATGCATTGTGTGAAAACTTGGTTTGACATGGATTCTTCTGGTTATTAAATTTTACATTGTGACATAGTAAGAAGTCAAAATATACATAGAGTTTTCATTTAAAACTTGACTAACTTGATAAATCTGGTAGGAGGAAGTACAGTAAATAATTCTGAAAACAAAAGTATTAAAAAATCAGTCATTTGATCATCATAAGGCTTGTGTTCTTTAACATAAAAACGAAGAATTAGGTTCAAGTGAAATGTGTACGTGTTCCATTATGTTCTAAATGCTGTCTGCCAATTTGCCAAAAATGGAAATGGGGGGGGGTTTGAGAGGAGTGGTGCCTCTCTGGCTTACCACACAGCAAAGCAGACCTTGTAACATACTACCTACTGTCCTGTGCGATTATTTGTCTAATTATCTGACATGAATTGAGATGCAAATAGAAAAATGGGCAAACATTTTTTTGGCCTTTTCTATACAAATGCATGTTAAATTTATCTATGCTATAAATAAAAATTTCCTCTCCAAAGCAGCATTCACTATAGACGAGGGCCCAATCTATCAGCAAAATGACATGGAGGAAAATTTGAGATTACTCTATGGAAATGCTAGAATGATTAATGCAATTTTGGCTGCTAAGCTATGTGGAACAAAGTGATCCTAGGCACTACTTCATTTATTCAACTGAATAAACTAGTCCATTAATCAGTCTATATCCTTGATTTGTACTGTTAGTAATAAAATGTATTCTTCGAATGACACACCTACCGAGGGAAATCTTTTGATTCCCAGCGCAGGGCAGAGCTCAGATATACAAATTTAACATGTTTTTTTCAGCCTCATAAATGAAACTGCCAGAGGAAGACGTGCAGTGATTTTGTTGAAGCCTTTGGATTTGGTCACAAGAAGGGATAATTATGATTACCAAAGGTCTTTGATCTTTAGTACTGACTTAACTTTTATTCTATACTCTACCTACTCAATCAGCAGTGAAGTGAATTGTGTGTCCTGTTTCAATTCTCTTTCTAATATCATATAATATTTTCTTGAGTGTCAAGAAAGTTTGAATTAAGTAGACTGTATGACAGTCCATGATAGTAGACTGAGCATCTAACAAGCATAAGAATAACATTTCTGTTTATTGACTTAACACAAAAAGCCCGATTTTCATTTGTGGATCTTTAAAGGAGATAAGCTGAAATGATGTTTCAATCCTTGTGCTGATTCTCATCAAAGGGAATAACTACTGATAACTAATCATATTAGCTAATTATAGTAGTCATTCTTATCATATTAGTTATAACTAATCACAGGCCATTTTGTCTCAACCCGCCCTCAAATTACTTGCTGAAAGCAATGCCCTTCTTTGTAATGGTGACACTTCTTCCTCTCTTCTGATTGAGCTCTATTGATGCGATTGTCATCTTGTAACAGAGGAAGTCACTCACATGGCAGATTTACAATGTTCAAACTTTTTAAAGTTCTTAAACTTATAATTAGGCTATGTGCTCAATTTTTACACAAACAGTTCAGCATCTGAGTTTCTGCTTATATACACCTTTGACACACTACCTTCTTGGCAGGTTCCAATTATACTTTATTGACTGGAATTGCCAACATTGGAGAAAGCACACGCTGCTTTCTTAGCTGTGACTGGTTATTGACCACAGTTGCCAACCCTGGAAAACGAGCATGTGGCTTAGTTAGCTGTGGCTGCAGACTATTTTCGTTCACAGCTAGATGTGAATTATTCACTTCCCTTTTGTCAATTTTTCCCTCTTTCAAGATGACTGTGTTACTGCTGATTTCTTTATTTGTCTGAACCTGAAACAACAGAGAATCATGCCACATATCCAATGACAATGACTTTTCTTGAGTGCTTTGCAAAGCCATTGAGAAAAAAATTAAAGCACTTTACAGTTGGCCGTTTCTGTTTTCAGTAAAATCTGTTCAGCTCCAGCTGAGGTAACTAACTCTCAGGGTCGAACTCTACAAAGTGCCTTTGAGATCTACATGCCCCATTCAAATCTCTATTAATTAGAAAAAGAATTACAAAATTCTACTGCTAAAATTTGAAGATTTGCGATGTCTTTAGATATTTTGAGACACTGAGAACGTATGCCCCTTCTGAATATATATGGAAATATGGAACTCATAAAAACCATCAATGGGATTTAGGGTTCTTAAGCATTTTCTGCTGTAATTGGCCTTGCTTTATAACAACTCCAAGTATGCCTCTCTAATATATCGATAATTCAACAGTAATAAGGAAATGTTCTAGAAAAAGAAAAAAAAGGCTAATTTCTAGAATAAATGAAGATAAATCTAGGTGAATATTTAGGTGCTCCAAGTAGTAACTTCTGCCAATACAATCATCTGTCATGTTCTTTTCACCAGCCTCATGATGAATAGGCATACAGAAAAACTTAATCTCCTTTTGCTAACATGCTTTGACCTCTGTTCACTGCATATAGACAGTTCTGGAGAACAAAGCTGACTAAGTTTTATGGGAGGGTATTGACCACGATGAATTCAATGTTCCCCTCAGCTTGACTAAACTTTAGAAAGCTTTTCTCTTCTTCTCTGAACTCCCTTTTGTTAGAGCATTTACTTTAGAAAACTTGTGATTATAAATTCTTCCTCTACCCTTTTGATATGCATATCTTCTTTTAGCTTTTTGCCAGTTTTACAATCCAGGAATATCCTTTTCAATGACATGAGCCATCCATTTAAAAGTAATCCTCAAAAAGGTAAGGTCCTGGGGGTGCCTGGGTGGCTTTGACCATTAAGCTTCTGACTGTTGGTTTCAGCTCAGGTCAAGACCTTGCCATTCATGAGTTCATGTCCCACATGAGGAACAGTGCTGAGCATGCTTGGGATTCTGTCTCTTTCTGCCCCTCCCCCACTCGTGTATGCACATGAACTCAATCTCTCTCTCTTTCAAAATAAATCAATAAATAAACTTAAAAAAAAAAAGATAGGGTCCTTATCTCCCATTCTCAATGAAAGAGCAGGAGACTAGCTTCAATTCAATAAGCACCAATTAGCAAAAAGAAATTGCTTAATCACATTGAACAATCTTCCCCTCAACCTCCTCCAGTACTTTTCCAATAGTCCATTTCAGTGCTTAGAAACCGTTCTGCCTTTGTTTATGTGGACTTGAGTCCCATGTTTCTCCACTACTGCAAGAGCCTCCCTCCCCTTTTGCAATAGTCTTAAAAAAAATCTCCCATGCCTGTTTAACTCTGTGGGGCTGCAATTTCTCTCTGACATTTCATTGACTTTGACTTACTAAAGTAGAGTTTTGAATAAAATCATCTGCTTTTTCATTCATATAGGTAGTATATTATTTTTGAATCTCGCATTCTGTTTTGGTCCTGTTTTGACTTTTCTGGGATTCTCGTTGTGCCCTGAAATGGACAACATTGTAGAGCGGGGCACGGCATTTCGCTAGATCTGATTAAATACAGTCACACTTCTTACTCATTCGATTAAACTATAATCCTACATATAACACCAACAAAGGCTCACGTTTTATAAGATTTGAGAGTATACATGATTTGGTAAGACTGATTTAAAAGAATTCCTGAATTTACAAAAATAATCTGAAGGCATCATGGAAGCTATTTATAATCATAAAAAATACAAAAAAGATGCCATTTCTAAGAAAAAACGTAATTACTTTTTTCAACTTACACGATCTATTTAAGATATAGAATCAGTGATAATAATACAAATAACACCAGGTAAAAGGGATGTGTGGAGTGCTCTATGCTAAATCCTTTACGTTCCTTCTTCATTTAATTTATACTCAATTAATCCTCATAATAACCTCTGAGGGGGGAAAAAACTTTTCAAGTAAGGAAACTGAGGCTCAGAGAGTTTAAGGGACTTGCCTGAGGTGTTCAATAAATGTTTGCTGGATGGAATTGCAATGACTCAGGTTGTCCTCTGGGTATGAAATCAATTACTCTGCCTATTTTTTCTTCCTAAGCTGGGTAATACGCCTGCTTAAAATGTTTAGAAACCCATCTCCCATGTTGCTTCTTGGAAATAGCATCATTTCCTGTGGGAGACAAGCCCCCACAATGGAGGAGGACCAGACATCGTCGGGGAAGAGCTGTGCTGGTCCCTGGCAGTTCTCACCAGCATGTCTCCCCTGCACAGCTCAGCAAGCCAGCTCTTTGGCAGCTCGATATACTCTGTGAACAGCTGCAGGGTCCCACCCCAGAAGACACTCTTTGGGACTCAGCCAAGTGATCCTTTATGAAAGTGTTTGGCAAATTGCTTTGAAATTCATTTTGTTGCAAAGTGCTATGTAAATGCAAAGTGATTATCTTTATTATGATAACTGAATTCGTGTACCCTTTTAAGTTTCTATCCGGCCTATTCTGCACACATTTTATGATGATACACCAGCAGCAGCAAAACACCTTTTCTTAGTCTTGTCATTCCTAAGCCCTCAGCCCAAACTGTCCAACTTTGAATACAATCAAATTCATGGGGAGACATCTCATTGCTCTATACAGAAGTTTAGAAGATGTTAAAATAAAACAAATATTTATTAAATTCCTGCTATGAGTGCTAAGCACCTCAATAATTTTATACAGAAAGATGACAGCACCACTGCTCTCAAGGGGCTTATGGTTTATGCTAACACACATCCACAAAGAAGTCCTTAATTTGCAGTCTCCCAAATTTCTGTGAACCAAGGATAGATTAGAATTTGGGACCAATTGCTAGATGAAGAAAAATCAAACTTATTGACAATTTGTGAGAAAATTCAACTTTTTTGCCTTGTCAAGTAATATATATCAATAATCTATAAATGTTTTGGTTCTTCCATTTATTCTACCAAACTTCATAAGATAATGCTCCACTCCGGAATGTGGGAAAATCTCTAACATAATCTCTGTGTCAGGGGAATTGAAGTTTATTCACACAATCTCATAAGTTATACAGACTGAGTTTGTACTCTGGATAGCTAGAGTGACACCATGGTAAAAATCAACCCCTAAGTTTCCTTGACTTACAACAACAACAAAATTATTTCTTGCTCTCCATCTGTTACATGCTGTCCTCAGTCTTGGACCAGAGCTGATGCAGCAGCTTCTATCTGGAACATTTTAGCCATGATAGGAGAGGGCAGTAGTGAAAACATGCGAGCCATAGGCTTTTCCTTAAAACTTTTGTTCAGAGGCACTGGGCTCAAGTCTGCCTAAGTAGCAATGCATCAGAGTTGTCTAGTGTCAACTTCCAGGAGACAGTGTTACTTTTCTGGAAATTCGGTGAATGAGTTGTTAACAATTAAAGTATGTAAACTTCAATTTAAGTCAATGACATAAAAAACAAAGAATATATGCTCAAAACCCATCACCGATTAATCAGCCTACTGTTTCACTATCCTCTCTGATGTTAAATTTATTAACATAGATCATATCTCTAAGATGGAAATGCTATGCAATAGCATGCTACTGCACATCACTCCCAAATCCATATTCATTGCTGACTTACACCACAGAAATCAGCAAACTCTATAAACAAGGGCTTTGGTGTTGTCCAACATTTCTGGCCACATTACTTATTCACAGAGATTGACCAGAGGAAGTTCGTGTGGCTATATCTAAAATCACCAGGGCCAGAGAGTAAATCAAAGTCTAAACTTGAGATGGAAAAGGCAGAGCTAGGAAAGAAAAAAACTTATCACTGTGGCTATATCATTAACTCTCATTATTTTCCCTTGGGTTTTACTTCATTTGATAAAGCAGTAATGCCCCTGCTGGCTCCTTTCAATATCACTTAGGTATCAGCAACACTGATTGAACACTTACCATATATAAAGCAAATGCAGGGGTATTTATGCAACTCATTTTAATTATCACCTTTCTTTATTGTCCAATTTGCTAATTTTCCTTTTCTGAATGAAGATATCACCTCTCTTTCCTTTTCTCAAAATCCTGAAATGTACACATATGTATAAATTATGCACACGCATTTGTTCAGAATCATATGCCTTCTTAGGTTAGTGTGATAATAGCTAAGAAAAGAGGTCAAGACTTTCCTTTTTGTGGTTTGAAGAGTAGGCACCAAGATTTGAGCAGCCCTCAGATTTCTCCCACAGTCACTATTTTGTCCTGGGACTGATTGTTTAAAGTAGATGATTAGCTGGTGGGGTAAGATGTTCAGGGAAAAGTCCAATTTTTTCTAATAAAATAATCAAAGAGAAAAACTCAATTGCTTTTAACAGATGAAGTATCAAGCATAAAATTGCTTTTTCTTTCATGTGAAGGGCAAAAATTTGGTCTACTAGGATGCCCCCTATGGCATTTTAGAGCCATCAAGAAACATTTGTCCATTCATTCATTTGTTCATCAGGAAAACCCAGTGCTAAAAGATGTCACTGAAAAATGACATTTTTAAAAGAGAAAAAAAATGAGTTTGGATTTAAATGAAAGGAGGGGACCTGGATCATCCCTCATGAAGCTACTTACTTTTGTCTCCACACCAGGATCCTGTGGGTATTTGATGATCACAGTTTGAATACCATGCATTTAATACAACCCCTTGGTTTTATTGATGAGGAAAACTGAAGTTCACCAAAAGAGAGATGACTGTGTCAAAAAGTTAGTGGCCAACCTCAGGATCAGAAATGAGATTTCTTTGTTCTAAATTAGGATTCCCACAACTTTATTTCTAGATATATGCTATGTTTTGCGGGAAAAAATTTGCAAAATCTTACCTAAATAAACATTACAGAAAGATAAATGAGATCCTGAGAATAGATACACTTTGAAATTCATATAGGATCTTCTATTTAAATTGTTTCCTCATGATCTTCAGGAAATTTCTCCAAGAAAAAACGAGCCAGTGGCACATTACCCTCCTCCACTCCCCAGACTAAATACAAAAGCACCTGCAGACACCAGTGCAGACACTCTCCACTTTACTTGCTAACATTACCCCAACTGTGGATTCTCCTGTAGACTTGCCCCACCTAACCTACCGCTGGCAGGAGTCTACCCAAAGCCTGCAACAAGTGTGGCATTATGCAGGCAGCCCTGACAGTGGCCAGCACCACTCTGAAGCGACTCCTGCACTGGGAAGAGGGGACGATAACCACACACAGGACTGCAGCCCTAGCTGTAGTATGAGGGCAGACATCTGGTCTGACTGGAGTCCCTGCCCACCAAGGCCTCTCAGAAGAAAACAAAGGGAGTTTAGTATAATAGTAACTCTGGCAAACAGTTGGTCTGCTGCAACTCAAGCCGGAGGCAGTCCCAGGTTGGGTCATTAACAACACAGGAACCAAAAGCTTGGACTGAAGGCAAAAGAGGCTCAGCCACAACAGTATGGTGCATACAACTCAACAGAGGAGAAATCCTTGAAATGCCAGGTTCGGGTCAACAGGAGACATTACACTGCAGAGCACTATAGGACCTCTTCTTCATAAGGCTACTACTTTCCAGAAAAAGAGATGTATCTGACTTTCCTAACACACAGAAATAGATACTGAGAGTTAGACAAAGTGAGGAGACAGAGGAATATGTCTCAAATGAAAGTACAGGCTAAAACCACAGCAAGAGAGCTAAACAAAACAGAGATAAGCAATATGTCTACCAGAAAATTTAAAGTAATAGTCATAAAAATACTTACTGGACTTGAGAAAAGAGTAGAGGATGTCAGTAAAGCCCTCAACAGATACAGAAAATATTAAAATAACATCAAGCAGAGATAAAGAACTCAATATTAATTAAAAATTAAAATTACAGAGGTGCCTGAGTGGCTCAAGTCATGATCACACGGTTCAGGAGTTCGAGCCCCACACCAAGCTCTGCACTGACAGTGCAGAGCCTAGCCTGCCAGGAATCTCTCTCTCCCCCTCTCTCTTTGCTCTCCCTCTCTTAAAATTATTAAAACTTAATAATCTTTAAGAAATTAAAATTACACTAGAAGTTAAAAATACACTAAAAGGAATAAATAGTAGACTACAGGAAGCGCAAGAATAGATCAGTGACCTGGGAGACAGAGTAATGGAAAGCAATCAAGCTGAAGAGTAGAAAGAAAAAGAATAATTTAAAAAAATGAGAATGGAATAAGGGAACTCAATGATACCATTAAGCACAACAACATTTGCATTATCTCAGGATAAGGGATCCTGAGAAGGATGTCAGAGGGAGAAGAGACAGGAAAGGGGGCAGAAAATTTATGCAAAGAAATAATAACTGAAAACTTCTTGAATCTGGGGCAGGAAACACAAATCCAGATCCAGGAGTCACACAGAACCCTAACAAAATCAACCAAGGAGGTCTGCATCAAGATGCATAGTAATTAAAATGGTAAAAAGTAGTGATAAAGATAGAATTGTAAAACAAGCAAGACAAAAGAAAACAGTTACATACATGGGAAACCTCATAAGACAATCTGCTGATTTTTCAGCACAAATTTTGCAGGCCAGAAATTCAAAGTGCTAAAGGAAAAAGAAAACCTACAACCAAGAATACTCTATCCAACAGGGCTAGCATTCAGAATAGACAGATGAGTTTCCCAGACAAACAAAAGTTAAAAGGATTAATCACCACAAACCAGTCTTACAGGAAATATTAAAGAGGATTCTTTGAGTGGAAAGAAAAGATGAGAAACAGGAGTAAGAAAAGTAGAAAGCACAAAAATAGTAAAACCAAGTATGTCTATAAAAACCAGTCAAGGGATTCACAGAATAAAATGGTATGAAGTAGGACACCATATACCTAAAAGGGGAGGGTGGTAAAAATTTAGTGCTTTTAGAATGGGTTCATACTTAAGTAACCACCAACTTAATACAGACTGCTAGATGCATATGATGTTATATATTAACTTAATGGTAACCACATTAAAAAAAAACAGTAACAGATATGTAAAAAATAAAGAGAAAGAATACAAGTATTATCAGTAAAGAAAGCCAAAAAACTATGAGAAAAGACAGTGAGAGAAAAAAGGAATAGAAAAGAACTACAAAAAACAAACATAAAACAAATAAAAAATGGCAGTAAGTATATACTTATCAATAATTACTTTGAATGAAAATGGACTAAATGGTCCAATCAAAAGACAGAGTGACTGAATGGATAAAAACGCAAGCCCCTTCTATATGCTGCCCACAAGAGACTCATTTCAGAACTAAAGACACATGCAGATTGAAAATGAAGGGATAGAAAAACATTTATTATGTGAATAGGAGGGAAAAGAAAGCTGGGATAGCAATACTGACATTAGACAAAGGACTTTAAAACAAAGATTGTAACAGGAGACAAAGAAGGACACTATATAATCATAAAGGTGTATAAAATTTTATATGCTATGTTATACTGTTAGATTATGTTATGTTATAATGCATTATTATTTTTGGACTGTAAATATTTATGCACCCAACATGACAGCACCCAAATAAATAAAGCAGCCATTAACAAATGTAAAAGAAGCAACTGATAGTAACACCGTAATAGTAGGGGGCTTTAACTCTCCACTTACATCAATAGATAGATCATCCAAACAGAAAATCAACAAGCAAACAGTGGTTTTGAATGACACATTGGACCAGATGGATTTAACAGATATATTCAGGACATTCCATTCTAAAGCAATGGAATTCACATTCTTTTCAAGTGCCCAGGGAACATTCTCCAGAAGAGACCACATGTTAGGCAAGAAATTCAAAAACACTTATATCATATCATGTATCATTTCTGACCACAATACTATGAAACTAGATATCAACCACAAGAAATAATCTGGAAAAAACACAGATGCACAGAAGTCAGATAACATGCTACTAAACAATGATTCGGTCAATCAAAAAAAATCAAAGAGGAAATTAAAAAATACATGGAAAGAAATGGAAATGGAAATACAACTGTCCAAAATCTTTCAGATATAACAAAAGCTATTCTAAGTAGGAAGTTTATAGCAATATAGGCCTACATTAAGAAGCAAGAAAAATCTCAAATAAACAACCTAACCTTAACCTAAGGGAAGTAGAAAAAGAACAACTAACAAAACCTCAAACCTGTAAAAGGAAGGGAATAATAAATATTAGATCAGAAATAAATGAAATAGAAGTAAACACACACACACACACACACACACACACACACACACACACACACCAAAAAAACAAAAACCAAAAAGCTCACATTAGAACAGATCAATGATATCAGGAGTGGGTTCTCTGAAAAAAGCAACAAAATTGATAAGCCTTTTTAAAAAATGTTTATTTTTGAGAGAGACAGAGACAGAGTGCTAGTAGGGTGAGGGCAGAGAGAGGGAGACACAGAATCCAAAGCAGAATCTAGGCTCTGAGTTGTTAGCACAGAGCCCAAGGTGAGGCTTGAACCCACAAAACGTGAGGTCATGACATGAGCTGAAGTCAGATGCTTAACCGACTGAGCCACCCAGGTGCCCCAAGCCTTTTACTAGATTCATTAAAAAAAAAAAAAAAAAAAAAAAGACTCAAAGAAAATCAGTAATGCAAGGGGAGAAATAACAACCAACATTACAGAAATATGAAGGCTTATAAGAGAATATTATGGAACGTTTTATGACAACAAATTGGACAATCTAGGAGAAATAAATAAATTCATAGAAACATATAAACTTCCAAAACTAAAGCAGGAAGCAATAGAAAATTTGAACAGATCAATTACCATCAATAAAATGGAATCAGTAATTTAAAAAAACTCCCAAGAACAAGATTCCCGTACCAGATGGCTTCAGAAGGGAGTTCTAACAAATGTTTAAAGAAGAATTAATATCTATCCTTCCCAAACTATTCTAAAAATAAAAGAGCAAGGAAAGCTTCCAAATTCATTCTGTGAGCCCAGCATTACCCTGATATCAAAAGCAGATAAAGACACTATAAAAAAAGAGCACTACAGGCCAATATCTCTGATGAATATAGATGCAAAAATCTTCAACAAATTACTAGAAAACTGATTCCAACAATACATTAATAAAATCTTTCACCAGCATTAAGAAGGATTTATTCCGGGGATGCAAGGTGGTTCAATATTCCCAAATCAATCAGCATGCTATATTCCATCAACAAGAGAAAGGATAAAAACCGTATGATCATTTTGATGGATACAAAATAGCATTTGCCAAAGTACAATATCCATTCATGATAAAAACCCTCACCACAGTAAATTTAGAGTGAATATTCCTCAATAGAATAAAGGCCGTATATCCATAGCTAATACCATACTCAATGGTGAAAACCAGAGAGCTTGCCCCCTAAATCAGGAATAAGGCAAGGAAGTCTGCTCTCATTACTTTTATTCAATAATGTATTGAAAGTTCTAGCAACAGCATTCAAACAAGAAAAGGAAATAAAAGGCTTCTAAATTGGTAAGAAAGAAGTAAAACTTTTGCTATTTTCAGATGACATAGTACTATATATAAAAAACCTTAAAAACTGCACCAAAAAACTACTAGAACTCATAAGTGAATTCATTAGTCACAGGATACAAAACCAATATACAGAAATCTGTTGAATTTTTGTACATTAATAATGAAGTACTAGAAAGAGAAACATAAAAAATATATTTACAATTGCACAAAAATTATAAAATAGGAATAAACCTAACTAAGGAGGTGAAAAATTTATACTCTGAAAACTATAAAACGCTGATGAAAGAAACTGAAGATGATGCATAGACTGGGAAAACAAACAGTGTTAAAATGTCCATACTACCCAAAGCAATCTGAAGATTTCACATAATTCCTATCAAAATACCAACATAATTTTCACAGAACTAGGACAAATAATCTTAAAATTTGTATGGAACCAAAAAAGATTCCAAATAGGCAAAGCAATCTTGAAAAAGAGGAACAAAACTAGAGCCATCACAATTTCAGACTTCAAGATACACTACAAAGTTATAGTAAACAAAACAGTATGATACTGGCACAAAACAGACACACAGATCAATGGCATGGAGCAAAACCCCAGAAATAAACCCACAGTTATATGGTCAATTAATCCGTGACAAAGAAGGCAAGAATATGCAGTGGGAAAAAGAAAGTTTCTTCAACAGATGGTGTTGGGAAAACTGGACAGCAACATGTAAAGGGAGGAAACTGGACCATTTTCTTACAGCATACACAAAAATAAATTCAAAATGTATTAAAGACCTAAATGTGAGACCTGAAACCATAAAACTCTGAGAAAAGAATGAAGGCCATAATCTCTTTGGCATCAGCCATAGCAGCATTTTTCTGGATATGTCCCCTGAAGCAAGGGAGACAAATGCCAAATTAAACTATTGGGACTACATCAAAATAAAACACTTTATGCCCAGTAAAGGAAACCATCAGGAAAACAAAAGACAGCCTACTGAATGGGAGAATATATTTGGAAAAGATATATCCAATAAAAGGTTAATATTCAACATACATACAGAACTTATACAACTCAACACCAAAAAAAAAAAAAAAAAACCCAAAGCCCCACCAAACTCAAACAATCTAATTAAAAAATGGCAGCAGATCTGAATAGACATTTTCCAAAGAAGACATAGAGATGGGCAACAGACAAATGAAAAGATGGTCAACATCACTAATCATTAGAAAAGTAAATCAAAGCTTGGATGAGATATCACCTCATCTCTGTCAGAGTGCCTAAAATCAAAAACACAAGAAACAAGTATTGGCAAGGATATGGAGAAAATGAATCCTCATTAAGTGGTAACGTAAACTGATGCAGCCACTGTGGAAAGCAGTTTGGCGGTTCCTCAAAAAGTTAAAAACACAACTACCATATGATCCAGTGATTCTACCCTTGGGCATTTGCCCAAAGAACATGAAAACATCAATTCAGAAAGATATAGGGGTGCCTTATTTACATTATTTACAAGAGCCAAATTAAGGAGTAAATCCAACTGTCCATCCATAGATGTGGGATACACACACACACATACACACACACTGGAATATTACTCAGCCCCAAAAATGGAATCTTGCTATTTGCAACAACATGAAGGATCTAGTGGGTATAATGCTAGGTGACATAAGTCAGAGACAGACAAATACCATATGATTTCACTCATCTGAATTACTTAAGAAACAAAACAAGCAAAGGGAAAAAAGAGAGAGAGAAAGAAAAAAGCAAACTCTGAACTATAGAGAACAAGCTAGTAGTTACCAGAGGAGAGGTGGGTGGGAGGATGGGTGAAACAGGTGATGGGGATTAAGAGTATTCTTATGATGATGATCACCGAGTAATGCATAAAATTGCTGAATCACCATATTGCACATCTGAAACTAGCATAACACTCTGTGTTAATTACACTGGAATTAAAAATAAATTAATTTAAAAATTATTTTAAAATATTGCTCCCTCAGACCAGTTTGCATGAACTCCACAGAATTCTAAAATATCCTTTTGTGTGTAACACTGGCCTCTTGCTGGGAGCTGGAGTTCTGCTTAGGTAATCAGGGGATGAATGTGCAATGTTTTGAAAAAAATAAAGTGAGGGGAGACAACAAAGCACTAACCATTGAGGAAAATATTTTCATAGGTCCACACATCGATGGATTCCAAATGTCCTTGATGGAATGTCACTTGTGTTTCTTTGGAAAGGTAGGTCACTACACCACTGGAATAATTTTAGTGAAACTAAGTCTGATCATCTCAAGGACAGTGTGTGGCAAAAAGGAGTAAAGTTTTTTGTTTGTTTTTATTTTTGTTTACTTTTTGTACAGAATACTCAGCCACACAATAAAGCAGCTGAAATGATCAGAAGCTATTACCAATGGAGCATGCACTCATAACTCAACCTTAGTCTGTTTTCTGTAGTGTATGTACTTTGATTTTAATTACACAACCACTACAATTTCCCTTAAAATGCTTGGAATGCTAGAACAGTGATTGTTTAAACTCATTCAGCATGGACTGCATCTTCAAAGTGGTTGGGGAAAGATGTCAAATTTCAAATAAGAATAATACAAGGAGGGGTAGTCTGGGTGGCTCAGTCGGTTAAGCATCTGACTTCAGCTCAGGTCATGATCTCTCGGTTCAGGGGTTCGAGTCCCACGTCGGGCTCTGTGCTGATCGCTCAGAGCCTACAGCCTACCTGGAAGTCTCTGTCTCCCTCTCTGTGCCCCTCCCCTGCTCATGTATTAACAAAATAAAAAATATATAGTACAATAATTACAAAGAAATCACAAGGGATAGTTCCAGTGTATTGATGAAAATTTTAAGCTTGAAATTTATAAAAGCAAAATTATTCTTAAATTTTGTCCTGGAAAAAAAATCTAACTTTTCTTGGGCTTTTTCAACATGATGAAACCAACTCATAGCTATTTGTTTTTCACCCATCTTTTCTGGGAAGGATTATAGTACAGATCTACACCAGTTTGTCTAGCTGGTATCTCCAATAGCTACTGTGAAGTTAATATTTATGAGGTCTATGGAAAATATTCAGGAAATGTCACCACGAGGTTGGAGGAAAATATTTTTAACTTAAAATTGCAATTATTCTTTTACAGTCAAGAAGATACATACAGTAAAACTTCAGTTTGCGAGCAGAAGTCATCTGGAAACATGCTTATAATGCAAAGCACTTGTAAATAAAGGGAGTTTCAAGAACCACTGGCTCAGTTGTGATCGAGTGATGTTCAGTGTCAGGTACTCCTCGTATTATAAGACATCACTCATTTTTCAAGTTAAAATTCATTACAAATGTTTGCTCGTCTTGTGGAATACTCACAGAACAAGTTACTTGCAATCCAAGGTTTTACTTATATGTGTATGACTATTTGATAAATTTCTGTCAGCACTGGACACAAAGCTCCAAGAGCATTCCTGTTTGCTCACTGGTGCCTAGAAGTATTAAAAACAAATTTTAACAACTTACAGGTTAATCATACTTGATGCATGAAAAGAATCAGAGGAGCTGAGGCAATGAGCTTAATGGTAATTGCAAGCAATTAAGAATAGCTTGAGCACGGGTGCCATGTGGAAAGGGCTGGGTGAGGAACAAAAAAGTGGTCAGCAGCAGCCACAGAAGGAAGGACTTTGTAATATTTCCAAAAATAATCAACATTTATATCTAACATGTTCCAAGGAAGTAGAATCAGGCCCGAAAAGGTATTCAATATGTGTTTCCACTAAATGCCCTTCACGTTATTTACCTATTGCAAGATGAGACCTACATTACAGAACCACTAATCCGCAACTTTTGTCTGAGCATTGTTTCTGTCTGTCTTCTATCTTGTTAAATTCTCAGCATATAGTATATAACTTGACCCCTCGTAAATGTTTGATGAGTATTTGTTAAAGGAGTGAATAAATGAATGAATGTGTTCGTTTTACAATAGTACCGGGTATTGTACTAAAACTATAAATAAAGTGCAGATTGGGGAACCAAAATCACCACTCTATAAATGAGAAACACTCGTTTCCTCAAACGTAAAGGCCAGTGACAGACATGATTAGAGTCCTCCTTCCCAAACTAGTATCTCCGGTCATTGCTGGAACACCTTTAACCTTATTGCCTGGGCTTCCTTGGTGGGCCGTGACTGTTAATGATTGGCATACACTGATACCCCTCTAGCTCTAAGGAATTAAGTAAAATAGAATCAAGGACTCTCTTTTTTTAGAATTAAGAGTGATTCTTAACCTGTTTTGTGGGGGGAAAATATGGAAACTGGATTAGCAGGGCTAGAATAAAAATGTGCTCTGTCATCGAACCACAATGCCATAATTTCAAAAGGACTAACAATCCTCAGAAATATTAACTAGTCAAGATGAAATCAATTATGAGGCAATAGTATTTTTTAAAAAATTTTTATATGTTTTTATTTATTTATTTATTTATTTATTTTTGAGAGACAGAGACAGACAGCGTGAGCAGGGGAGGGGCAAAGAGAGAGAGGGAGACACAGAATCCGAAACAGGCTCCAGGCTCTGAGCTGTCAGCACAGAGCCTGATGCGGGGCTCGAACCCACGAACCATGAGATCATGACCTGAGCTGAAGCTGGACGCTTAACCAACTGAGCCACCCAGGCGCCGTGAGG
>NW_027532599.1:1056782-1185756 GCF_008692635.1 Crocuta crocuta
AATAGTAGTTTTAAAGTTTTTTTTTTTTTAGTAAAATATTCCTGTACATGCAATTAAATTCCAAGAGGAAGGAGTTATCACATTGCCCTAAACTTCACCAAGAATATGAAGAGTTAGCCTAGCGGCTAGATTAAGTTCATGCATTTACTTAAATTAAAACTTTTAATTTTCAAAGACGAAAACACAAATATGATTTTGAAATTATTCTTTAACAAATTATAATTTATTTTTGTTAATTTGAAAAAACTTTTCTCCTGTGAAAAATTTTAAAATAAAAGTTCTAATTTTTTCTGCATCTTGTAAATACACGCTTGTTTTCACTGTACCAGGCTGCTGTGTGTGACCTTTTAAATAAAATGAAGAAACAATGTACATTTTATATTGGGGGAACACAACATAAGGTGGTTTATAGACTTCAAAGTTACTGAATATTTAGAATAAAATAAATATTCCTATGTAGAGGGTATTCTTTAAAAATGCTGGCAATTTTGTCAACCTCATATAACTAATCAAGCAATAGCTACATCTGATTTAAACTAAACAGTGTAAATTATCTTAAAAATATCTATCCAACTGAACCTTCTAGCACTACTTCAGACAAAGCACAGCGGTAGTGTTTAGGAGCAAAGCAAATTGAAACCAGAAATTTCAGTAGAGAGACATGTTTACTTTTATATTTGATTGAGTAAAAAGAAAATAAATTACTTTGAAAAGAGGTAAGAATTCTCATGAATTGGAATTTTTTGTTATTGTTATTTTTTTGGTATTCTTGAAAAAAACAGATTTGTAAGAAAGACCCAGATCCAAATACATCCACTGCATAAGCAAAAGTAGCTTCTACAGAGATATATTATTTTCTTGTGTGCTGCAGTGCAGGTCAGAGGTTTCCTTATTGGCTCTCAAACTCAGCATTTTAAAACCACAGGTAAGAAAGGGAGGGATCTAACATAACACCATTTCTTTTCTTTTCTTTTTCCTTTTTTTTTTTTTTTTACAAATAGTTTATTGTCAAGTTGGTTTCCATATAACACCCAGTGCTCATCCCCACAAGTGCCCTCCTCCATGCCCATCTCCCCCCCCTCCCCCCGCCCACAGCCATCAGTCCTCAGTTTGTTCTCAGCATTCAAGAGTCTCTCATGGTTTGCCTCCCTCCCTCTCCCCCACCATTTCCCCCCTTCTTCTCCCCCACGGTCCTCCGTTAAGTTCTTCCTAATCCTCCTATACCTGCAAACATATATTTCTGAGCTCCAAGATCTTATTGCACTTGCTCCAAAGCCAATGTTAATTTCACGGAGTTGTTTCCATAAGAAAGATATCAGATGAGAGACTCTCCATGAGAATGCTGTAGAATGATCAACTAGACATGTTTATATTCACCAAGGAGTTCTGAGAGCTGATGAATCCACAGACAAACTATTTTCATTCCTCACACAGGAAATGAAGCTTAACACAGACGATTTTCCTAGGGTCTATTCTGATTTTACCATTTCTCTAAATTTCCTGTATTCACTGTCCTTTTTGGTCCCTAAGTGATAATAGAAATGCCAACATCAAAGCTAAGGACAGTCTAGTCTGAGAAGCATTTATTATTATAATGAAAAGTCTAATTAAAGAATGACTTCATTTCACCACGATCCCATGATAAGAATCAATATCCAGGCCACTGATCTTGCATTAATTTGCCCCTGTCATCACTACATCTTGTCACAGTCACACCTTCTTGATACCTTGAATTAACCTTGAGTGCAACCACAGGTTAAAAATAAAAGCAAGGAACATATTCTCTGTTAAGATATGAAATAAAGTTTCCTAATTACTTTGATGGGGACTATACCAAAGGCAACATATTATGTAAAATGATTTATACAATTATATAAAATGTATCTCAAATCTTCATGTTGTACACTTTGAATATATGCAATTTTATTTGGCAATTACATCTCAACAAAGCTTGAGAAAAAATGATAAAAAAGGCGCTGCCTTCACAAAAAAGGACCTAATTAAATACATCTAATCAGAAAAGCTATACTTTTATGTGAAGGAACAAACTGTACCCTTCTATTTCACTGAAAAGACATGTTCTTTCACACCTTATAAGTTTGCATAGCAGATTCTAGTTTTAATAATTAACATTAATCTTCAAATATATCCTACATCAAAATGGAACTTATAAAATAAAGTTCGCTGATCTAACACAGGATCTGTAAAAAACAAAACTTATAACACATACACACACAGATATACATACACACATAAATAAAACAAATATATCTACATATAAATATATTTTTAAAAATTTTTCAATGTTTATTTATTTTTGAGAGAGAGAGAGAGCACGAGCAGGGGAGGGGCAGAGAGAGAGGGAGACACAGAATCCGAAGCAGGCTCCAGGCTCTGAGCTGTCAGCACAGAGCCCAATGCACGCTCAAACCCATAAACTGTGAGATGATGACCTGAGCTGAAGTTGGACAGTTACCCGACTAAGCCACTCAGGTGTCCCTACATATAAATATAAATGTATATACTATATAATATAAATTATGTGAACAATATATGTATATAAAGTGGAATATGTGTATGAAAATACTTGATATGTATCTATATATACCATATAAATATGATTATATGTTATGTTCATTTGTATGTTTTATGAAAATATACAAATCTAGCTCTAAGACATAAGTATAGAGAAAATTTTTTTTAAAACTTCAGATTTAAGAAATTAAAACACATATCAATTCTAAAGTTTAATATTGATAAAGAGTGATGTGACATCATTAAACAAACCCAGGCATCCATTATTCCATAAGTGATGTGTAATGGTGATTTATTGAAGCAATTTCACTTGACAGAACTCAAGAGCATACTTCAGCAGAGGCTGTTCTTTTTCTCCACCACTTCCTGGATGTTGAAAAGTGCTCTCCCACCTATAGCTGCTTTGCATTTACGTTATAACCTTGGAGCCATACCCTAAAACCTACCTACTGCTTTAGAATTACATAAAGACATTTCATGGATCTTCCTATATATTGAGTGTGAGTAGAATTTAAGAAAACATGCTTGGAATTCAAAAGCAGGGAAAAGTGTATTGATATACAATTGGAAAAGCCTTTAACAAGTTATAAAATAATTTCTGTTGGATGTCTAGTTTTGAATGGAAGACACATGGTGTGGTAGCGAAAACACCGGTTGTGGTGTTTTATTTATTTATATATTTATTTATTATTTATTTTTAATTTTTTATATTTATTTTTGAGAGAGACAGAGACAAAGTATCAGCAGGGAAGGGGTAAAGAGAGAGGGAGATACAGAATCTGAAACAGGCTCCAGGCCCCGAGCTGTCAGCACAGAGCCTTATGCGGGGCTCGAACTCCAGAATGGAGAGATCATGACCTGAGCTGAAGTCAGACATTTAACCGAGCCACCCAGGCACCCTTGGTTGTGGTGTTTTATTAATGGTTAAAGATACTGGGGATAAAGTACTGTGATCTGATAGGAGATGAATTTGTAATGCCAATTACTTTCCCCAGAAGACAGCAGTAGAAAACATTTAATACATGTATGTGTGTATATGTTTCTTTTTCAGAAGGAATATTTCATAAATTAACTGAGAGAATAAAACAAGAGCATTTTATAATAGTTTTATTATGTAGTTCCCATTTAGTATATGAAATGTGATATTTGATTTGGGACTTTTCACTGTACGACATTGAGTGTTACAGAAAGCTTAGCTGAGATGTTCATGCTAATGCTCTCAATATTTCCTCCTTTTGTGTCCACTCTGATTTTGCTAAAGAAGAAAAAAATATCAATGAGCCAATGAACTTTTAAGACATCACTAAAGTATTGAGCTGTTATATATTTTTGATTTCTATACTAACAAGATAATATAGGGCACATCTCCACTTAGAAAAGATACGTACATACTGCCTCCTGTGACGCTGCACAAAATTTCAAATCCTCTGTTTTCTTCCCAACTCTACGTCTTATCCTTATGAAATATTACCCTAGATGTGTCCCTAAAGGCTTGGCCTAATTCACACACAAGCAGGACTTGAAAGTCACAATGTTTCATCACAAAATAGCAATTTCCTTTCTTTGCTCCTGTGGAAATATCAAGTATCACTGTATATGAAGATAAGTACTGAGAAGAAACTAAATTCTAGCAGGAGGCAGACACTACCATTCTTCCCATATTGTTAGATTAGACTTATTTTTCTTTCCTAAATACCATAATTCAAGCTCGCTCTTAATTAATGAAATAGCTCTAGAATCCAGTGGGCAGTAGAATGATTATTACCTTTTGTCAATGATAGTATCAAGCACATTTTCTGTGATGTGTTTGAAGATGATCGTCTATACTTTCATGAGATAAAAGTTCATTGTGTGTGTGTGTGTGTATCTTTTGAAGCTGTGCTTTTTACTTTTACTTTTCCCTTTCCTTTCCCATATTATTTGTTTTCACATAGTAAATAAAAGAGGAAAAGTTTAGTTCTGTGGAAAACTGACCCTTAGTATTTATGTTCTTTAAATTCTATTTCACTTAGGTATGGCACCAAACATATATGAAAGATTGGGTCTTACTCAACCACGTCTTAAACAAAGAGCAGTGAATCTAGTGAGCACTGCTGTGCTGCTCTATCTAAAGTCATTTAACATTCAGTCTAGTGTTATTACTGATTTTCAGTCTGACTGTAAAAGGATGACAATTACATAGCATCCATATCTCCACATTCCTTCTCCTGAGACCATAGGTGATGTGGTGATGGTTCTCTGGCCCTGAGCCTACACTTTAATTCAGATTCTTTTTTTAAAATTTTAATGTTTATTTAGTTTATTTTGAGAGAGAGAGAGAGAAAGAGAGAGAGAGGGAGAGAGAGAGCGATAGAAAAAGTGAGAGTGAGCAGGGGAGGGGCAGAAAGAGAGAGAATCCCAAGCAGGCTTTGTGCTGACTGATGTGGGGCTCAAACCCATGAACATGAGATCATGACTTGAGCCAAAATCAAGAGTTGGATGCTTAACCAACTGAGTCACCCAGGTGCTCCCTAATTCTGTCTTCTCACCACTGTGCTGGGGAAAGCCATCAAATGACTGAAGTTCCTGTGAGGATGGAGTCTCTTTACTTTCTTTCTTTCTTTCTTTCTTTTAAATTTTTTTAATGTCTTACTTATTTCTGAGAGAGAGAGAGAGCACGTGAGCAGGGGAGGGTCAGAGAGAGAGGGAAATACAGAATCTGAAACAGGCTCCAGGCTCTGAGCTAGCTGTCAGTACAGAGCCCTACAGGGCTCGAACCCACGAACCGTGAGATCATGACCTGAGCCGAAGTCGGGCGCTTAACCCACTGAGCCACCCAGGTGCTCTGGCAGAGTCTCTTTTTATTGTCCTTGTGCTAGAGGAACCTCTTCCTGAGGGTCTGTGCCTGAGATCCCACTAGTTACCACAGGGTGCACGGCAGCGGTTTGCAGAGTGGGTTCCTTCTTTTATTGAATCACTGAACACTAGCCATGTGTCAGATTCCGTGTGAGTCCTGGCAATGCATCTATCATGAACACGACTCCTGAGCTCAAGGAATTTAAAATCCATTTGGCAAAGCCAATGGGTAATGACAGATGATGACAACCAGTGATGTGTGAATAGGGAATACAATGAGAACATGTGTCAGGGATTTCGGGTTGGGGGATACAGTACATCAGTTCCCTTCCTCACCAAAGTGAGAGAAATCATGACACACTCAAGAAATTACAAATTGGGTTTACCCTTTTCCACTTCTTTGAATAAGTTTTCTAGTCTGTAAAGTGAAGAAAATAATGGTATTGAACTCCCAGGGTTGCTATGAGGATTAACTAAAATAATACATGCCATTAAGATAAAAGAGATGAGATAAGTGTGGGTGATGATGTAGTGAAAAGGGAGCCCTTGTATATTGTTGGTGGGAATGTAAAGGGGTTCAATCACTGTGGAAAATAATATGAAGGGTCCTTAAAAAAATTAGAAATAGAGCTACCACATGATCCAGCAATCCCACTTCTGGGAATATATCCAAAGGAAATGAAATCACTACTTTGAAGACATATCTGCACCCTGCCACACCCTTGTGTTCACTGTAGCATTATTTACAATAGCCAAGACACGGGAAGTCCCTGTGTCTACAATGGATGAAAGGATAAATAAAATGTGTGTATGGAATTATTCAGCCATAAACAAGGAAGAAGTCCTGCCA
The DNA here is from genome assembly GCF_008692635.1 of Crocuta crocuta. Taxonomy (NCBI): domain Eukaryota; kingdom Metazoa; phylum Chordata; class Mammalia; order Carnivora; family Hyaenidae; genus Crocuta; species Crocuta crocuta. Next base: position 1,063,003 of record NW_027532599.1, read on the forward strand.
TGTGAGACTTGAGAGCATATACAGAGTGAAATAAATTAGAGAAGGGCAAATACTGTGTGATTTCACTTACAGGCGGAATGTAAAAAAGCCAAACTCATGGAAACAGAGAGTAGGTTGATTATTGCCAGAGGCTGGGGATTGGGAGAAGTGGAGATGCGTTGTTCAAAGGGTACAAACTCCTAGTTATAAGATGAATAACATCTGGGGTCTTGTGTACAACACAGTGACAATAATTAAAATATTATATTGTATACTTTAAAGTCGCTCTAAGAGCGAACCTTAAATGTTCTCACCACACACACATAAATGGTAATTATATGAGGTGATGGATGTGTTAACTCACATTGATAATCACTTCACAACATATATGAACATCAGATCTATAAGTTCTATACCTTAAACATACACAGTGTTATATGTTGATTATATGTCAACAAAGCTCAGTAAAATAAGCCGTGAGCTATCTATTTTTAATATGTAATTATAGACATAATTCATTAACATTCACTATGTACTTTCCATGCGTCAGACATGGTTCTAACACATCATATATGTGTCATTAAATATTATGCATTAAATATATTAAAACTTATATTTAAAATTTTTAACGCTTATTTTATTTTTGAGAGAGACAGAGCATGAGCAGGGGAGAGACAAAGAGAGAGGGAGATGCAGAATCTGAAGCAGGCTCCAGGCTCCAAGCTGTCAGCACAGAGCTCCATGCGGGACATGAACTCACGAACTGCGAGATCATGACTTGAGCCAAAGTCAGACGCTCTTCTGACTGAGTTGCCCAGGTGCTCTTGTGCATTAAACATATTAACTGCTTTAGTTCTTCTAAATAGTAGAAGGCCCATCATGAAAGAACATTTGATAAATGTCATTTGTCATCACTGAGGCTGGAAAGTGGCATACAAAGGGGCCTGAGACAGCAACAGATGAGATAGAGGGAGGCAGGGCCCAGGTCATGCTGGGGCATGGGTTAATGTGGGGAGCACATCACAGACCCTGACAACAGGCCAAGAGTTTCCAAATGTTGGTCTTTGGACTGCATCAGAATCACCCAGAAAACATTTAGAAACTAGCAATCCTCAAGTCCCACACACAGATGTTTCTGATTTAGTGTTTCTGGTGGGGAACTCAGGGATCTGTATTTTTATAAACCGCCCCTGGTAATTATGAGCCCAAGTCAGATTTTGGAATCAGTGAGAGAGACTGTGAAGATGGAGTAGATGGGGACCTCAGAGGAGAGTCAAGGGAAAGATCTGAGATTCAGGAAGACCCTCTTCCATGTGGGAGAGGCCTGGAAGGGTAAGAGGCGGGGAGAGGGGTTGACCCTTGGCAGATGGGACTGGCACCATCATTCTATGGTCCTTTATTCATTATGAACATTTTACCTCCTGAGATCTAGCCAGATCTCTGCAAATCCTCTAAAGGAACTGTCACTAAACAAAAATGAAACCAAACAAAAAACAACAACAAAAAGCAGTGAATAAATGTACTACCGCTGACTCGTTTATCTTGACAGCGCCTTCCAACAAACCATCAGGACAAGTAAGGAAGGGGTGCACAGTGTTTAAGCTCCAAGGGATTATGGTTGTGCAGAAACAGCTTTGAAAGTGACACATTTTCTCTTACTGATTTTGCCCCTACAGGTAGGAAAGTGGCACTTATTTCATCTGAATGATCAAAACAAGAATTTTAATATTGGGAAATCTCTGCGGAAAGAATATTATCATAGTTCTAGTCAAATTTTTAAAATCACTTTGACCTTCCTAGACTCTTATCTTCTCATAGAATCTTTACTGGATGCTTTAAATAGCACTCACTTGAACAGTTAACACTGCAATAATCACAGCTACAAGTTTTAGCCAAAACTATAGTAACTCATTCTTACTGGGCACACAATAAAGAGGCTCATTATAAAATTGAAGAGTCCCTGGTGAGTGGTGACTGTCCAATAAATGTTTCTTAAATGAGGGACTGAATGCATGTATGTATGATTGAACAAAATGATAATTTATATCTTACCCAACAATATTGGGTCAACAGTTGTTTAGGCTAACAGAAAATTAGAAATATTCTAATGTCCAGTAAAACTTGTTGTTCGGTCTTGAATCCTTACTATGAGTTAGGCACCTCTTTTGGATCCTTTCATACACTTGTGAGGTAGGTACTAATATTTATCCTACTTTATACATTTAACAAAAGATTAAATTTAATAGAAAATTATTTAAAGAAAAGGCATCAAGATTAAAACATAGGGAAGTCTGGGGCAGTGCATGCGTTCTAAACACATACAGTTTCTCTGATATTGGACTGGTTAAATTATGGAAAAATCACATGAAAAGATATTATTCAACCATCCACGTCATGCTTTACAAGATAACTTGGTACTACATTTCAAGCATCTTCTCATCTTAATTGGAAAAAAAAGCAATTTGCAAATGAGTAGGTGATTCGCAATGCAGTGTGTAAAATATTAACCCAGTGAGAAAATACATGCAATTGTAAATGTATGTAAAACATTAAAGTAGCACACAATATAATACCAGTAGTTAGTATTTTTTTCTCTGGTGATAAAACACAGAATAATAAACATTTTATTCTTTGTACCCTTCCATAGATGTTGCTACAATTAACAGGTGCTAATATTATAAAAGGAAAAAGATTTCAAGTATATTAGTTCTTTCAACAAGTAGATAATTGATAGTTTACTATCATCTTCACTTTCCTGCTCTCTGCCATCTTTGGAAATATATCTGAATTTTAAAGTTATTCCAAAGTCACCCAAATCTCTCTTGACTTGTTGCTGGTTTTCCATCATTTCTTATGACCTACATAGTCACCCCCAAGGGTTGCATGGACTGTACTTCATCTTTGTTCAAAATAAATTTTCCTGTGAAATTATAACACCAGCCTTGATTTTTGTTTTATCTTTCACTGGCCTTGAAAATATATTTGGTGAGGAACTCTGTACTATCACAGAGCTGAACATCTCAATTTCACAGAATGAAATTTTCAAATTACTAGATGTCATTAGCTGATGGATCAAAAAATGAAAAAGTGGATGGGATAGCTTTAGAAGCCAAAGAGCTCTTTATATGCATTTAATCCTGATGAAACTGAAATGTTATCTCAAGATGACAAAACTGAATGTTTGATTTCGGAACCTCTTGGTGTAAATAAAAGACAAAATGAATGTTGTGGTTCAAACTTTATCACACAGTATTTAAACATGGTTTCTTCTTTAAACTGAAACTAAATTGAGTAATGGTTCAGTTCATGCCTTTATCCTACAAGGATCTGTGTCTATATGGTAATAATAATAACTACTAATATTATTATATTATTATAATCATTATCTAATCCTATTTTTCCTTAGTAGCAGAACCCCCACTTTTCAGATAAGCACATGGTTGGTTAAAATAAAGACTACATATTCCTGGATCAAATGTGAATGGCCATCACAGGCTACAAGAAATCCAGGGATATGTAGTCTTTATTTTAAGCAACCATGTGCTTAAAGGTAGGGATGACCTCCTTTGAGCTTTCTTTTACTTTTAGGTGGGAAGGAGATGTGACGTCTGAGCTTCATCAGTCTCTTGGGCACTCGGGCAGTCCTGTGTTGATGGCAGAGAAATGAGATGGACAGATCTTAGGTTCTTATTGTTAAGAGACTTACCATATCAGCCCTGTGCTGTGAACTGCTGGGCTTTATTTATATAAGATCAATACATTTTATTTGGATTGAGTTGCTGCTTTTTGTTTCCTGTTCTTTGGAGACAGGAAATGTTATTCAATTGGAGAAGCCATTTTTTTAGGCTACACTTATTAAAATGAAGTTGAAGACAGTGATCTAGGTATTGTCCTTTGTCTCACTCAAAAAACTATATATGTGCAGAGAGTAATATAAAGAAGGAGACTTTGTTTAGTTTTTCCTTTAATTTGTAGGGATAATTTTTAAGTACATCCTTGAGTTTGTACATGTAGATGCAACTTAACAATATTTTTTTCCTCCTCTATCACCACATTGACCTAGTTTCATTGGAATTATACTTGAGAGTTCTTTAAGAAAAAATAAAATTACATGTTTAATTTCTTTGCTCATATTCTTCACTTCATGTGATCATTCTTTTTGACACAAATATCTTAATGTGCATTGAAGGAAAATTACAATAAATTTGATTCTCTTTCTTTATTATAAAAAGAAACTGTCACAGAATGTATTTAATGATCACATTAGGTAAAGTGAGTGAATTTTTGATCTTGGGGATCCTTTTGTCACTCTGCCATCTTTGTTCTATTTCAGTTTTGGGGCATTGATTCTGTGCTATTGTTTTATTATAGGGATAACAACTGAGTGACGATAAAACCAAAACAGCTTTTGTATTCCTTATGTAAAGCCTACTTCATGCATCAAGTAATGCCCAGAACAATGTCTAAACATGTACAGAAAGAAAAATGGCACCCACCTCCTCAATAATTATGTAGCTTCACAGCCCTGTGATGATGTACATTCGGGATTATTCTGGGAGCTACTGAATCAAAACAAGACAGCAGAGATCAATCAGAATCTTAGGAACCAGAGGAAGCCAACACAATGCTGAGCGGCAGGAGGCTCCAGTGTTTGAAAAAAAATAGACAGTCTTCTGATAATTCTTTAGTACAAAAAAAAAAAAAAAAAGAACACTTCAATCTCTCTCCCAGATTCCAAGTAGCTGATGCAAATGACCATTTTGCTGTTTTCAGGTTTTTTCCCTCTTATGGACAAACAGGCATGTGATTTCACAAAAAATTTTCATTTGCTCTTAATTCCCCAAACTGCTGTTGAGTTCGCATGAGGCAAAGAACGAACCACTGTCTGGATTTCTAATCAATCCAGAACTCTTGAGAATTATTCTCTTTGTCAGTGATACAGATCAATCTCCTGACTATGGGAGAGAGAGAGGGAGAGTATCCACAAATATCTTGAAGATGTTCAATACTGGAGGTTTGAATAGTTTTCTCTCTTTCTCTCCTCTCTCTTTTGACAGTCATGTTTAACATCTGTATATTCCTTTATAATATTAAGGGGCTGTAAATGTCTTTGCTACTGATTAAGCCAGGAATTCAACAAAGGCAGTGTCATCCCCTACGTGCATAATTTCCTTACACATCTGAAAACTGGTAATTCTTCAGTTGCTCATTGATTTATTCAACTCTGAATATCAGTGACCTTATCCATACTATATAGTTTGGTGATCAGGAGAGAAACACCTCCATCTGCTGTACCCAGTACTGCCCAAAGTAGATTTCTGTGTTTTACATTGTCAATCGCCATTAGTATGTATATTCTCAGGGTTCAGGTTTTGCACAAATTTTTCTTTTCTTCTGTGTGAAAGATTTTCCTGTTATCCTCTTAATTTCCCAAACATCAACTAACATACAAATTGTTGCCTACATACTTATTTTCTCATGAGTTTGGGTCAAAGATAGTGCCAGACAAAGGCACAAAATTGTACTTCTTCAGTGACACGAACCAATAGCTGGACTCTCAACCCAAACCAGGATGGACACTTGCCAAATCCCCACACCCAGAACTGACATAAAAATCTCTTTGCCCTCAGTAGGAATTGGATTTCTCAAATGTAAGCATAAAAATTTTGAACAGCGCATCCAAAAATCTTTTGAGTATGACCATGGGAACGAGGGCTGCAGTCAGACAGAGAAACAGCAGAACTGCCTTTGTATAAGCTCACTCAGTGCCATATGGCAGAGGAGGTGATGCTGAAGGAAAAGCCAGTTTTACAGATTTTGCTCAATGGTATATTTTACAATCCATCGGCTGGGGAAATCTGTTCCATCCTCTGTAGGCCACTGTTATTTCGGGTTTCCTGTGACAAGGAGACACACCTAATCCTTACTAAGTTGGTGGATGTGGAAGGAAGGTAGTTGTGAGAGAAATAAAAGCTTTCCACAGGAAGGAACAGTTTGAATTTTGACCTAGACTAAAACGAACTAAGTAATGATAGATAAGAGGATTAAATAATTCAGGGTTAATATTTTTAAAACTGCCCTTTCAATTAAAATTTACAAACCACATCGACTAAAAATCTTCCCTGACTTCTCTCAGTCTTTCCCAAACAGCTGATGGGCGAGTTTTCTGCACCCCTCTTTGCTTCCAGACTCTTGTCCAAACATCTGGTACTAATCACATTATATTAGGATTGCTTGTTTCTGTGTTTGTCTTTTAGAATTTGATCACGTTGAATGTAGGGACTGCATTTTTAATCCCATTGACTAACAGTAAATATTTGTTTAATCATGTACAAAAATGCATATTTCTTTTCTTTTTCCTTTTCTTTTTAATGAGAAAGTCTTGTTCTGGTTAAACTGTGCTACATCTTGGGTCCCCTCAGCACAGGATGAAAGTTAGGAATGATTAGCAATGACTCTGCTTTCATTCAACACCATGGAAAATTTCTAGTTTAGTCATATTCCCCAAAAGTGAACGATTTCATAGAACTTAAATCTGAGGATTTTGCAAATTAGGGAGGGAGTCTACAGTACTTTTATGATTTTAGGAGGAAATAGAAGAAAAAGAAGATGACATTTGTTAGATATCAGTTGTTGAATGATTGATATGAGACCGGGCTAGATGGGTGAATAAAATAAAGAGAAATAAAACATTGTTGAAAATGGTGATTGGAATTTTAGTGGCTCTACCACCATTAGGAAGTCTCTGACAGAAATAGCTATCAAAGGAGATGACAGACAACTAAGTTTATTAACAAACACATGAGAGTGTGTAGTCATATGAAGGAAAATGGAAGAATGCATTATTTTTACATGAGCTTAAGTGCATATTTTATGTGAGCTCCATAGAGATTGAGGAAAGAAAAAGGCTTAGGTTGGTGAATGAGTATTTGAAAGCAAAGTTAAACTGGGCTCCAGTAATATGCAGCCAGATTTTTCTCATGTTTCAGCACCAGAAAATTATGCAAATAGCTATAGCATTTTCCCTAATAAATTCCATTTCCTATGCAACTGACATCATTTGAATTTAAAATTGAAAATTATATTTTCCCAAGTTTGTTATTTTAAACATATTGTTATTTATCACAAATTAATAAAGCAGGCTTCTCCTACCCTCCCCAAAAGGACAAACTTTTGGATGATTAATTTTCCCACTGAATAACATAGTAAAAATATTGATAGATTTTAAAATCTAGGATATTTTTATTTGCATAAGAAATTGATCATGTACTTGGGATACGTTGTTATGTTCTTGCAGAGAAACCTCTACAATGGTCTCATCAGATAGGAAATAGCAATTAACACATGCTCAGATATATAAGTTCTATAATGGAACAGAAGTCAGTAATCAAAGACAATAAAGAGTCTAAACTCAAGAGACAGAAGCTTTTCAACATATTTCAAAAGGATCTGGAAATTTAGATATCTCCTTTTTTGTTCTTTAAAGAACATGATAATTAAACTATTCTGAATTCAAATCAAGCCGAAGCTCAAAATAGTCAAGGTAATAAACAAAATTACATCAGTTATTTAGGAGTTTTTAGCTTGTTTATATTCTGTTGTTGGTCAAATTCTCTGGAAGCAGAGCTTGAGGTGGGGATTCATGGACAAACGGTTTATTGAAGGCACACACTCAGCAGGAACTTTTAAGGAAGTGGGAGGCAGAATAAGGAAAGGGATGGAATGAGCACAGATGTGGTTTCATCTGGAGGCTGGTGTTACCCGAATCTCACAAGGAGCTCTGGAGCGTGATCCGCTCTGCCAGGCAATCCAGCTGTGAGGCAAAGAGACAGGCATTTTGTCCATGCTTGGTGCAGAGTGTCCCTGCCTCACAGAGGGACAGAAAGGCAGAGAAGTGTTATTTTGTTACTTCTCAATCTGGATGGCTCCTGTGGCCAAGGGCAATATTTGGGAGACAAGTGTGGCTGAGGGTCTGGGAGAACACGCCTGTACAGGGGATCCGGGTGGGGCACCAACACTATCCATTACACATTCAATCAGATAGCTGCCCTACTTCCAATGTAAGGAATACCTCTTTCCAGGATTCCTTCTGGACTCCTAACGGGCCATAGATTGTTGCATCCCTTTAATATTTTGCTACTATCTCAGAACAAATCAAGGTGGGAAGTCAAAATATGAAGCATCCTTTCATGGCTTAGCAAAACAAAGAAATAAAACAATACTTGGTGTGAAATCTAAGACTCCAGGAGAAGGGCCGGTTTCATGGATTCATTTTTTATATGCCTTGAGCCATATGGATACACTGCTTGTATTTTTTTTAAAATTCACTGTGGTGACGGCTCATTAAAAAGGGGAGAATGTAGGTTGGTACAGGCACAAGCGGACTGCATGGTGGATTTTATGGAAGTGTTGGGGTAATGTTCTCAGATCTCTACTTGTTGTGTGAGGGAATCATGAGATAGCTCTTGGCACAAATTCACTTGGCATGGTGGAAAAGGCCTTCTTGCCTGAAGGCCAGAAAGGGAGGTCTCCAAGCTCTGATGCAAGTAGTTAAAGTATGTCACGTCTTTTGTAAGACTTGGTTTTTTCATCTATCAATCAGAGGGTTGGAGTCTATGGCTTCTAAGAGTGCTTCTGTTTTCGAGTCCATTCCTTTTGAGACATCTGGTCAATACAACTGGGCCAGGTTATGCTGAATAGACTGGATTCCTGGCCTCTGAGTCCTCGTCTTCTACACCTGGGCTTCTTAAACTATTAACAGCTGTTCTGGGAGAGGATCGTTATTTTTAAACTCCCAATCATTCATGAACCAATATGTGGGCCTACTGCACCTGCCTGTGCTCACATCGGATGCCACTCACTGTGCAAGCTTGAAAATACCCGAAGTAGTCTATGCCCTGTTCCATGAGATGGTGATTCCATTGATTCCACATTTGGATGTTACATGAATGCCAGGTGGCTACAGAAGTTTCTAAATGCTTACTCTCAATTTCTTTTTTTGGCATGAGTTAGTAACAAACAGTTCACTGCCTGGTTTAACGGCAGAACACTTTTGGATACCACTGCTCCACATTATTAATTCACTGCTTCAGGAATCAGACCGTTTGGAAAGATGAAAATGACCCTAATCCTCTACTACATTAACCTGTAGAACCTGGACAGTGATCTGTTGATCTAGAAGGGTCTTTGTCTTATCCATTATGGTAGTCACCAGCACATGTGGCCATTTAATTTAAACTTGAATTAATTAAAATAAAAATTCAGTTCTTCAGGGACACTAGCCATGTTAAACTGCTCATTAGCCAAGTCACTAGTGGCCACTGTATTGGAGAGTACAAATAGGAACAATTTCCATAATCTCAAAAAGTTCTATTGAATAATGCCGCTTTAAGACTCTTGCACCATTTTCTGTAGTTTCAATACATGTACACTTTGAGTGCTTCCTACAAACATCATTGGGTGTTTATCACCATGTGAGATCTATCTTAAGGTTCACAAAAGAGGTCTGTCTACCTTCTAATCATCATTATGCCATAAAAAGTATTGTAAGTGTAATTGTGAACTGATAAGTATTATGTGTAAGTCTTACTAGTATAAATACTTAAAATACGGTATTTGTTAGGTGCTATACTAACTATATACATTCAAAATAAAGAAAAGAGTTATTAGTGCATGTACTCAAAATATTTTTAATCTGGCTAAGGCGTTGGTAGTATTTAGAAAGTAAAAATTCAAAGTGATTTTAATTGTGCTTTAAATAAATGATGTAGATAAGAAGTTTCACTTTCTTAGGCTAGATTATGAAATCTTTGAGATTAAAGGAGCAGTCAGTCAGTTGAGTATAGGAGGTGTACTTTACTAGATCAGAATAGCCAAAGAGCCCACAATGAAGGGTGAGGCCTACACAAACCCTGAAGGAAGAGTAGAGATTGACTATGTGGAAAAAGAAGAAACGGAACATATATGTATATACATGTATACATATACACATATGTATATATGTCCATATACATATTCCTATTTCAGTACTAGTTATATTTGTAGACTATGCTTTAAAAATCTGCATTAAAAACTGCTAAAAAAGTAAATCCTCTACTTAATATGTCCTCTGTATTTAAATTGAATAGGTTTTGATGTTCCTCACGAATACACAACACTTTGGCTCTTCTCCTCCCCTCCCCTCCCCTCCTCTCCTTGTCGAGATCAGAAGTCCAAAAGGAGTCTTACTGAGTTAATATTTAGGTACCTGTAGGGACACATTTCTTTCTGGAGGGTTTGGTGAAGAATAGCTTTCATTGCCTTTTCAGTATCCAGAGACAGCCTATATTCCTTGGCTCTTTGACCCCTTCTGGCATCTTCAAAGCCAAGAATAGCTGGTGAAGTCTTTGTCACATAGAGTCATGTGACCTCCTCTTTGCCTTTCCTCTTGAACTATTAAGGACCCTATGATTACACTAGGTCCCCTCAAATAATCCAGGATAATCTCCCTAGGTTAAGGGCATCCGGTTAGGAATCCTATCACTATTTATTTTTAACCTGAAATATTTCAGACTGTTGATAACGCTCTCCATTCTTCACCTTCCTTCCAATTCACTAATTACTGAAGGAGAAAACAAACAATTCAGGGCTCACAATTTTGTAAGCCTTCTTGTTAACGGCTCTGAGCTTTCATCATTCATGACATTGCATTCTCAAGGGGCTGACTGTCTGCAGGTCACAGATGCCACAGCAGTTCTCCAGCGGGACATGGGTAGGCACTGATGCTGACAGAGTCAGGCTCAAGCAGAAGGCAGGAAGAATGTGGATATTTCTAACCATGAATTCCGTTTACACTCTGTGCCACAAATTATTAACATCAGATGTTCTGCTCTGTATCCTTAAAGGAACATCAAGTGTGCTTACATCAGGTTCTAGTTCTCTCAGTTGAGCTCTGTTGCAAGTCAAAAGGAATATCGCATATATAAATGAAATAAGCACACATGAAGATATATAGATAGAAAAACAGATAGATAATAGAGATATATTTATCTCTCATCTTGTCATTTTGCAGAAAAACACTCTCTCATCTTGAGATATTGCAGAAAAACACTTTACTTGGAATGACAGCAAGAGCCTATATAAATTTAAATAATAAAGTATAAATGCAATGGGAATTGAAAATTCATTAACTGATCCTACAGTAAAGCCCATTTGGTTGTCTCTCTATCTTTGTCTCTGACAAGAAGCCAAATGCAGCAATGAACTTGGGCTCTTTTGGATTATTTACTATCACATATTCAAGATAATGAATGAAAATATGGTGTAGTCCTGAAGAGCAAACATCTAGTTTTTCTCTGACCTTCATTTTTAACAGGTGATTGAAAACTAATAAAACTATTGGAACTCTGTGCACAAGAACCCATACGAGGAGCTCAGCTGAAACCTACTCCGGATGTCACTTTTTAAAAACAGAATCATCTCTCCCACTGGTGGCTAGGAGCCCTCATTGATCTGCATTTGTTACAAGAAAAAGGAGGATATGTTATTAAAGACAATTAAAATGTGAAAGATCTCTTGTTTGGAGTCTTAGGCTGTTTCTGATTTAGGGAATAAATATCTCAAAACCAAACACTGTGGGCACCTGGGTGGTTCAGTCAGTTAAGCAGCTGACTCTTGGTTTTGGCTCAGGTCATGATCTCATGGTTTGTGGGACTGAGCCCCACATTGGGCTCTCAGCCTGGGACCTGCTTGGGATTCTCTCTCTCTCTCTCTCTCTCTCTCTCTCTCTCTCTCTCTCTCTCTCTCTCTCTCTCTCTCTCTCTCTCTCTCTCTCTCTCTCTCTCTCTCTCTCTCTCTCTCTCTCTCTCTCTCTCTCTCTCTCTCTCTCTCTCTCTCTCTCTCTCTCTCTCTCTCTCTCTCTCTCTCTCTCTCTCTCTCTCTCTCTCTCTCTCTCTCTCTCTCTCTCTCTCTCTCTCTCTCTCTCTCTCTCTCTCTCTCTCTCTCTCTCTCTCTCTCTCTCTCTCTCTCTCTCTCTCTCTCTCTCTCTCTCTCTCTCTCTCTCTCTCTCTCTCTCTCTCTCTCTCTCTCTCTCTCTCTCTCTCTCTCTCTCTCTCTCTCTCTCTCTCTCTCTCTCTCTCTCTCTCTCTCTCTCTCTCTCTCTCTCTCTCTCTCTCTCTCTCTCTCTCTCTCTCTCTCTCTCTCTCTCTCTCTCTCTCTCTCTCTCTCTCTCTCTCAAAATAAATAAAATAAAATAAAACCCACACATTACACACACACACACACTGGAATATCACTTGGTGATCAAAAAGAATGAAATCTTGCCATTTGCAACAAAATGTGGATGGAAATAGAGGGCATTGTGCTAAGCAAAGTCAGTCAGTCAGAGAAAGACAATCATATGATTTCACTCATATGTGAATGTATGAAACAAAACAGAGGAACATAGGAAAGGGAAGGAAAAATAAGATAAACACAGAGAGGGAGGCAAACCATAAGAGACTCTTAAATAGAGAGAACAAATTGAGGCCTTCTGGAGGAGAGGGGGATGGGGGGATGGGCTAAATGGGTGACGGGCATTAAGGAGGGCTTGTTGGGATGAGCTCTGGGTGTTATCTGTAAGCGATGAATCACTGGGTTCTACTCCTGAAATAAATACTACACTGTATGTTAACTAACCTGAATTTAAATTAAATAATTAAGAAAAAAACCAAACACAGAAATATGGGTATGCTAATTTCAAATAATGAGGAGCCTATACGCTGACAAATCACCTCCTGGAGCACGTAAAAGACTGCAGGGGCAGGTCCCTCTGTCAGAAAGGCTGGGCACTGCCTGAGAATCCTTGAGCCCCAGGACAATCACAAGAAGTGAGACAGGACACCAGGGGGTGGAATGGGGAAATCAGAGAGCTTTCAGTACCCGCCTCCTGTGACGGCCTAGACAAGGGACTCAGGCCTAAGATGCTGTCCTTCCGTTTCTTCAAACTTCTAGGTCTCACGTCCCTTTACAGATTTCTTTTAATATTTGGACACAATTACATATTGTCATCACTTGTTTTAATTCTTGAGTCATCTGACCTTGGTTTTAATGCAAAAAGGTATATGTTTTCCTTTATGTTCCTATATAGCAATCTTTGATTTTTCTTTTTCGAAACCATCCTGGTTTGAATTGTAGACAGCTAACATAGTTAAAACACAAACAACACAAACAACAAACAAACCGACAAAAGCGTGCCTTAAGGCGCAGAAGAGTTATAACTGGCATGCTTAACAGTATTCATATGAACAGCATTAAAATGCATATCAGATCTGACGTCTTATCACAAGCGAATGAACACTCTAATGTACTAGGACAACGGAGTCCTAATAGCATCACGGGAGCCAGGGAAAGAATACATTTGTGAGCTGAATGCATGTGGACTGTCAGGGCAGAAAAAAGGCAGCCAAATTGGCTCTACTGAGGAGTGCTGGAATCCTAGGAGGGCTACCTGAAAATTACATTTAATATGCTAACACTATTACGAGAATATTTCTATTCTTCCCATAAAGGTCTTGCTAACAGTAATTAAATTTTAAGACAGTCAGATCTGGAAAGGAATAAAAATACAGCGAAAATATGATTACCGTGGCTAGAGGAGGTCTTCCTTTTCAAATACTAATTAAAAAAAAATTGAATTTCAGCTACCCAGGGACACCAAGGCTGGCCATATCTATATTAAATTATACCTAATCACTCCTAAGTTCTTAAAAATTGAATACATTTACCACCAAATGCCTTGGACTTCAGAAATATGCAAATGACATTTGAAGTGTGTGGGTTTCCCTTCTCTCAGGAGTCACATACAGAGCAAACGGGGAAAAGAAAAAAAAAAAGAAAGAAAGAAAAGCAAACAACACAAACAGACCAGGATCAGGAGAGTGGGCCTTGGGGAGCAAGCCCAGCCTTGGGTCAGCACAACACAAGACTGTGGGGTTGTCGTGGTTTCCTGGCCTGATCCACCCATGGATTTTTAAACAGGACTTTAAAAAAACAACAACAGGAGATTTTTAAAACCTTTATATCAGCAACCTTTCAAAATTTGGACTCTGTTAGACAACAGTGATCCTAGAAGTTCTGCATGTATCAAAACAACCTGGAAGGCTTTTTATAAGGTACAGATTGCTGGACACCTGGGTGGCTCAGTTGGCTGAGCGTCTAACTTCGGCTCGGGTCATGATCATGTGATTTGTGGATTTGAGCCCCGCGTTGGGTTTGCTGCTGTCAGCCTGTCAGCACAGAGCCTGCTTCAGATCCTCTGTCCCCTTCTCTGTGCCCCTTCTCTGCTTGTACCCTCTTAAAAAATAAATATATTTTTTAAAAAGAGATTGCTGAGCCCACCCCTAGCATTTCTGATCCAGCAGGTTTAGGATGCCGTTTGAGAATTTGCATCAACAGCCAATTCCCAGGTGATGCTGATGCTGCTGGCCCAGGGACCACACTTGGAGAACCCCTAGCAGAAGAGATCAGAGCATAGGCTTCCAAGTTTGAGTGAGCCAGGCCAACATGCCTCGGCCACTTCTTGGCCTTGAGATCGGGTACATTATTTAGTTTCTTTATCTATAAACGAAACAGGCAGCCCTCCATCACAGGATCTTGGTACAGACTAAAAGAGAAAAATGCACATGAACTGCTTAGAATATAGCAAATGCCCAGTAACAATCAGTTTTCCCATTCTAGTGGAGTGTTTTTTTTTTTAATGTTTATTTATTTTTGAGAGAGAGAGAGACAGATGGATAGCGGGAGTAGGGGAGGAGCAGAGAGTGGGAGACACAGAATCTGAAGCAGGCTCCTGGCTCTGAGCTGTCAGCACAGAGCCCAACGTGGGGCTCGAACTCATGAACCATGAGATCATGACCTGGGCTGAAGTCAGCCGCTTAACCAACTGAGCAGTTTTCCCATTCTAAATAGGACACGGCAAAAATCTAGGTACATAAAGAGAAAACTTCTGTGCGTCTTGTACAGACGTAGATTTCCTTTAAGAAAGGTATATGTCATATGTTTGCACGTATAGGCGGATTAGGAGGAACTTGACGGAGGAACAAGGGGGAGAAGAAGGGGGGAAATGGTGGGGGAAAGGGAGAGAGGCAAACCATGAGAGACTCTTGAATGCTGACAAAAACTGAGGACTGATGGATGTGGGGGGGGGATGGGCATGGAGGAGGACACTTGTGGGGATGAGCACTGGTTATGTGGAAACTAATTTGACAATAAACTATGTGTGAAAAAAAAAAAAGAAAGGTATATGTCACTGAGTAAATATGCACATACATTTAAGAATCAAACATCAAACAACTTATAGATGCAGGGCCTGAGTATTCTCTAATAAAAAAAACAGTCCCACTTCTAAACTGGGGAGATAGCCTTTTACAGGGCCACCTAGCTATGTTATGCTCTGTTTAAGAAAAAATCATTAAGCTTTGATAAACAGAGTTTAATCTACATTTTTAGTTTTAATGTATGGAACTTTATTTAATGAATTAATACATCATGTAAATATACATAATATTATGGTTATACGGAAGAAAATATGAAAAAAAAGTTGAAAAGTCATAATCTCCCCACAATGGATAATGGTTATTATATTGTTTTGGCCTTTCCTCTGCATGGTTTTTTGCAGTTGGTAATAAATGGGCATTGCAGAAAGACCTTATTAGAAATATTAATGAAACAAACACGTGGGGAATCAGAAATTCGCAAGGTCATCATGCTGCTGTATGTTTTTCTTCTGAGGGAATCAAAAGAAAAGGTGTGCAAAGGACTGCCAAAAAGAGACACTTGGGGAAGTTAAGCTTGTCTTGGGTAACCATGAGAATGCCAAGGAGCTAACGTGGAAGACAGTGCTCAAGCACTCAGAAGAAAAGTGACTCTGAGCCAGAATTCTCCTGAACACATTTGATCCAGACGTATAAAAGGGTTCAGAGAGTCTTATAAGAACTGCATACTCCTACTTTCAAAAGGGGCAGAAAGGTGTGTGGGTGGCTCGGATAAGTGTCTAACTCTTGGTTTCCGCTCAGGTGGTGATCTCACAGTTCACATGGGTTCAAACCCTGCATTGGGCTCCATGCTGACAGTGCAGAGCCTGCTTGGGATACTCTCTTTCTCTTCTTCTTTCCCACCCTTCCCCCGCTCTCTCACAAAATAAATAGATAAACTTAAAAAATGGGTGGTCAACTAGGACTTCATTTAAAATAGGAGTTCTTTATCTTTTTGGATCATGTACCTCTTTGAGAATCTAGTGGAACTATAGAACCTTCTCAGTAACACACATACGGAACTTTGGGGGGGAGGGTCAAACACCTGGAGTTGATCCTGTGTGCTCCCCTTTCAGAAACTCTGACTTAAAATAACTGATGTCAGGTCTAAGTATTAAATGAGAAAGGCATTCCAATCTTTAGAGATGTTACCACTTTCACTAAAATTTTTTAATACATATCTTAAGTGTTTTATTTGGCAATGGCTATGTTTTGCTATTTCACCACAGACCAACACAAAACAGACACCTTCTCACTCTTCTGGAAAATCATAAGCAAATGATCACGGTATTAACTGTGGCACGGTGAAGCAGGTCAAAAGCACCTGATTATTCCAACTAAGGTTCTAACTCTATTATCCCTTTGGAAGTAGTCTACCCCAATTGCAGATCAAATACCTTAATGGAATTAGGGCAGTAGAATCTTGGTATTTATGGATTTAGCACTACTGAGATTTGACCATGAGAGACAGAAGACACTATGTTCCTTGCCCCACAAAATTGATCATTTTGCTGAGATCAAAATTTGCAACCCTTCATCTAGCTAGTGAATCATCCTAGCCAAACACCTGGAATTTGCCTCTCATTGGAGCAAGGGGCCTACTATCCCTTTTTGGCTTTTTGGAAGACTTCCAATAGCATTCTCTAATTTGGAAGGGGAAAATATGCAGTAGGACACAACATTTTAAAGTGTATTATCATCTGTTAACATGGGTCTTTAGTGGCTTCGAGAAGAAGGTGAGGGAACTAACAGTGTCTGCTCTGAGATTCATGCTCCAAGGGGCATGACCTCATGAAAGGCGGCACATTGCAAAGTAACGTAATGAAAAATGCCATGTGTGGTAACTGGAAAGTGTAACATTAGGATGCAAAACATCTTCAGAAATTATTGATTTCATCTCCCTGATTTTTGACTAATGAGCATCCATTCTATTTGTAAAGATCGACGGGGAGTTTCACAGCCTCCCAGAAAACTAAATAATCCCAAATTAAAAATCCATACTCGTAGGAGCCATCAATCCCTATTCTTTTTCCTAGGATTGCTCAGTTATAGTCACTGAAGGCCTTCGATCTGCCAGCCCTGCCCTGAGCCGATAAACCAGTTCTAGCAAGTAGCTCAGTCATTAGCTAGTGGGTGGCAATAAATCTTGCCAATCCTGTGTGAAGTGTGCTTGGGTAGGGTTTGCCATTTTGCTGCCAGGCTTCATCTGCCTAATCTGTATGACTGGACCCGGCCTTTGTGGCTTCATTTGTAGAGCAGGACAATGGCTCCACAGTCCGGGCTAGTGCCCAAATACCCTGTCTGGTTTTGTCAGTCTTCATTTCCTATGAGATGGATCTGCACTCCATGCCAGACTCACCCAACCGGATGAAGTTCCCAACCCCAGAGCTGTCCTTGCCCTGGTGCTGGATCTTCCTGTTGCCCAGGGTGAGGCTCACTATCTCGTGCCATCTTAGCTATCAAAGTCAAAGTCAAAATCAAAAGACATAGTCAAAGAATATTGGGATGTAGTCACTGGGGCCGGTGGTCATTCTTCCATGTTTCCCAGTTGCAACCATCATATGCCTTAAACTACATTTCTCTTAAGGGAAAAGACAACCTAGGGGAGTCACATTGATTTTTGGTCAATAGATATGTTTTCAATTGATTTTTATCAGAATAGGATGTTTTCCTTTTTGCTTGAAACACAAAATTTTAACATGGTCTAGGAGCTCTTTTAATGACAGTTAATGACATTTAATAATACGATATCTGATGTAACAGAGATTGCTGGTAATCCCCATAGTTTTAGTAAGTTACATTTCAGGGCTTTTTTTTTTTTTTTTTTTTTGGTAATTTGTCTGAATTTAGACTGTGGTTTTCCACAATTAATAAATATTTTAGATCAGTAATAGAAACTTCCAAAGTTTATATCACATACTTTAGTTTTCAAGTCTTTCATTCTCTAGTTATTTTGTCAACGAATTACTTCTTCAAAGGTGAATTCTCCTTGAAAATTTCTGTTAATATGTTCAGACATGTCTGAGTCATGTAAAGTAAAAGGGTTAGTGCCTCAGCTTCAAGGAAGTGAAATAATTTGTTATGAATGAAATCAGGCAGAAACAGTTGATTTATGGAAGTTCAGTGTCCTCATGAAACTGATCCTCAGTGTAGAATGCTTTATTATTATAACAGCAAAAATGTTTTAAAAGTAGTTGCCTTGGAGAAATCTAATTTGATTCTGAGTGACATCTTTTTTATTTCTATTTTTTGAAATGACAGGACTCTTACTCTGGATAATTGATTAGCGGGTAACTATCAAAATACAAGTCCTTGTAGAAAGATAATTTCTCCATGTTGTATTTTGCCCTTTTAAAGTAGGTTGAATATACAACATAGCTCTGCTATGAAAACTACCACTTTTGCATAGCTCTTCTTTGAGGCTAAAATCTGTAACCTTAACACTGCAAATATTAGACCTGTTTCTCTGAGGCTTTGATATTGACGGGAGCTTCATACTAAGAGCAGGTTGTTAGGGCAGAGAGCAAGGCAAAAACTACTTTTAAGTAGCTTTTGCAATTAGCACCTAATTAATGGGGTGTGAAGCGTGAGCGACCAGAGGTTCCATAATATAACACAGTATCGCATCACTGGGTGTCTCATTATTCATTTAATCTTAGGCTTCCAGCAGCAGTGAGAACGGGCGTGGAAGGCTGTCCTGGCGGAGCTGAGAAGAATATCCTGCTAAGACAGAGGCATAATACCTCGGAAAACACAATCGGTAATCTCATAATCACAGTATATATGAGGCTGGCCATATTTGAAAGGACGGAGGAAGCACTTCTTTCATTTAGGGAACTCTTGATTACGGCTGCCTCCTATCGAACATTTCCAATAAGATAGCACGTTATTTTTCAATTTTTGCTTCTCAGGTTTTACTGTGTCTGTGACTACTTCAATCCTTATGCAGAGCTGATATATGGTACTATGACTTTTCCACAGGACGTCCTGGTCATACGACCACAAAGAGTCCCCTATAGACCCATCACTGTCTGGTGCTATTCCTAAAGGCTTAGTTTAGGTACACATTCTGTGGAGGAATGAACGAGAGGAGGATGAATATAAAGATGTCCTTCAGCTGCTATAAGTGAGATTATACAGCATTTGTCTTTCTCTGTCTGACTTATCTCACTTGGTATCATGCACTCAAGGTCCATCCAGGTTGTAGCAAATGGCAGGGTTTCCTTCTTTCTTATGGCTGAAGCATATTTCATATACTGTATAATACATTGCAAAATTGTCAAAGAAAATGGATTTCAAATATTCTCATCATACAAAAGAAATGATAATTATGGGACATGATGGAGGCGTTAGTGAAGGATATGATGGCAATAATATTTTAATATATAATGTTACATGCCAGTTCTAGCTCAACAGAAAAGTTTTAATTAAAAAAATAAAGAGACCCTTTAAGATTTCTTTTTATTTTTTTCAAATTTTCTTGCAAAGTGAGGCTCAATTCACCATGTGGACCTTCGGTAAAATACCTTAACTTTTCTATGTCTCTCACTCACTTTCTTCCCAAGTAGGAGGCAGAAAAACCTGGCAAAGATCAGATGAAATCCTGTATGTAAATGTCCTTTGTCAATTGTTGATTGCTTGAAAGTATTTGTATGTTCACTGTATCAGCTAGGAGGTCTTCCACTCTAAAATGGAGATGAGGAATGCACTAGGAAGGTGCAGAAGCAGCCTTAAAAAAGAGACCATGAGGAAAAGCATAACAGGAGGTGCAGAGGTGAGGGTCACTGGCTTGTAGATGGTAGTGACATCACCAGGGCAATGGATGCATTTCATCTCTCTATCTAGGCATCCCTGGGCTACACTTTGTCCTAAGGTTACAACAGGCAACCATGAACCATTAGGATCCTCTGTTTCTATCCTACTTCCAGGGGCAGTGAGGGTTTCTTCTAGTAGCTCTCACAGCAGGGAAAAGGAGGTTCTTTGTCTAACTCTCTCTTCAGTCTTCCAAGGTCTAAACTGAGTCATCTGTCCATTGATGAACCAGGTAGATGAGCTTTACTGCTAGGACCACTCCAATCAGTACCAAACCACAGTTGATATTAACCACCCAAACCACCTAGGTGCCAAAAACTGGGAGACGTAGAATGTAGCTGGGCAGATGACTCCAGTGTAGAGCACATTTCCCCTGGCTCTTCAGTTGGTGCCAGATTATTTTTCATGCTCCTGAATATCTAGTGTCAAGACAGCTCAAGGGTAAAACCTTGCTTAATAAAAAGCCATTGTTTTCAGGAGATGCCCAGATCCTGTAGGATCCAGAAACATTAGTGGAAATTACAACAAATACTAATGTGAAGCATCAAAAATTTTCCAAGTCTTCAGTTGGAAGACTTGTCATTCCAAATAGTTATATACTAATTCATGATAGTGCAGCATACATTTAACTCTATTTTTACCTCTGTAAATATCTATTTATCTATCTATCTATCTATCTATCTATCTAAATTTATAGATCTATATATTTCATATTCAATGGGAATAAAAAAATCTATGGAAATTTCCAGGATCCCCATTCATTAGAATGGGATACAATAAGATCACTTTTATGTATTCTAAAGCCAGTCTCAGAAAAATCTGTAAATGTTTCTAATTTGAAATTTTGTTTAGAAAGCATATGCAAGTGTGTGGCTATTTTAATTGGATTAAATGTGTTCCTCTAAGTCTTTGATTTCTGGTGGATTGTAACTAATCATGTGCTTCTTCAGAAAAGGTTTGGTACAAATAAGACAGTACTCTCCACAGGTTGTCTCATACTAACGGAACACGCTCAGTTAAAGAAAACTGCCAGTATAATGCAAGCAAATTGCCTTGTAAATATTAAAAACTGTTTTTAAAACTAATTTTGCTAGCCAATTCCTTTTTCACAGAATTAAGTGATTAGAGAATGCCTTCAGATAAAGCTAGAGAAGTTTTAATATTTAAAAGAACTTTCATTTTTCACTCTTAATATTTTCCTTAAAATAAACATTTAAATGTATTAAGCTCTTACATTTCTCAGTATTTTGGGGGTTTTTATGTATTTTTGAGTTTTTTTTTTTGTTTTTTTCTCAGTATATTTGGGGTTTTGCTCTGCACTCTCAAAACCCAATCTCTGCCTCACACCAATTGGGCACTCTTTCATTTTTCTCTTATAATGGGCACTTCATCTAAGAGATAAAGCTGTGCTTTGTACTTAAGTTCCTTGGAAAGACCCGAGTTCAGAGGAATTAAAATAAAAAGCTCAGGTACAAATTTTACCTTAAAAGGAGGCCCCCCAGTGCTTTATTTTTATGCATGTGTTCGTAAGCATTTCTAGAAAGAACTTAGACAATGACATTTAATTTTACTGAGTCAATGCTCGGGGAATTACTTATTAGATTCTATTTACAGAGGATCAATTCAGTCAGTTTGCCAACAGTTATTAAAGGGTTATAATGTGTGTGGTGTTTAGAGGGACTTAGGAGACCAGTAAGATCATATATTTATGTTCTGGGAGCTTATGACAATCCTGACGGGTAAAAAGAGTAAGGACATCTAGAATTCACCTTAAATTGTTCATTGTCTAAAAATGAATTGATTTTATATATTAAGTGATGACTAGATAAATCACCTAAATATTTGTTTTATGTCACTTTGTTATAATCAGATCAAGTCCTTACTAGGTCTACACAGGGATAGACACTGTGTAGAATAAACACCAGAAAGAGCTTACAGTCCATAACTCAGGTGGAAGGAAGGACCCACATTTGTTGCATCAGGAATCACAGATATTTATTGAACTTTTACTGTGTGATTAGGCATGGGAAATATAAAGAGATGCACAGCATTTTCAGTCTTCTACAGATGACATAAGATGTAGGAATGGAATGCAGACCATTTCCAATCTAACAGCGTATGCACTGTTGGGAGACAATGCAGTCTTTAGGGGCATCTCACCCAGTAAAATGACTGTCACGCTGTGATTGCTCAATAAATGTCTGTGGCAATGAAACGGAGTAAAAGGTGGCAAAGTTTCCAATCTGCATGACTATTTCAACATCACCACTTTCTGTATAAGGAGACTTTCAAGCTTCCCTTCTTCACTCATCCTTCTGCCTTATTATCCAAGTCCAAAACATTGGTTAGGAAGGAAATGCTTAAATCTGCGGCATTGCCTTCAATCTTAAAAATGAACAAACAAAAGAATAAACAAAGCTGATATTTATCTCTCCTTTGCTCTTAAAGCACTTGGTAGCTGGGCTAAGTGAGGCCACAAAGACTAGTCCAGGTTGGTGATCTGGGCTCAGCTAAGGTCTCTTACACTTTCTTGGATTTGTGAATAAGCAGAGCAAATAATATAGAGGAAGTTCAAGTACATAAGGTAAGTGTGCAGAGGTCCGGTAGCTCGTGCAAAGTTAAAAGGAAAAAACAAACAAACAAACAAACAATACATGAAAGGGAATGTATGTTGGCTAACTCTTATATTGTTTTAGGCAAGTAGGGGAGATGAGGACCCACCCAGTTCCCCAAAGGTCTGTGTTATTGATATCTAGCTGCACCATGGGTATGTACTTATTTGCTATTACATCATCAACTTTGAGGTTACCATTAGGCAGATTTTTCTGCAGCCTATAACATTCAGAAGGACGAGTCGAATGAGTCACTTGATATTAAGGTGGACCATATGAGAAAATGTGCCTCAGGAGGTTTATCTCAGCTTGGGATTTTAACTCAGTTGATGCCTGCAGTGGGATAATTTTTCCAAGGAGATGTAAAGAGACAGTTCATGTCAAAGGACCATAATGCTTTCTCTTTTATACCTGGCTTATGGTCACAGCAAAAGAGATGGTGCTGATGGGTGTGCTGGGCTGTAGAGAGAGGGCTGGCCAGGCTAGGTCTGACTTTTCACCATACTTTTCCAGCACCAGTCATCTTTCCTCCTATAATATATTGCCATAAAACTTCCTACTGGCTTCAAACAATACATTATTTATCTCTGATTTTGTGTATCAGTGATTTTGGATGGGCTCAGCTGGTCAGTTCTTCTGGGGGTCTCCTTTGAGATCATCTGTGAGACAGCAGTTATCTGGTGGCTTGACTGGGATGGAGGGTCTAAAGAGGCTTTGCATATATACCCAGCAGATAGTGAGGTGGCAGCCAGGCCCCCTCGGTTCTTCTCCTTTGGCCCCTCCAGAAGGCTTGCAGGCTTGCTCTGTTTACCTACTAGAAATAACATTCTTTTTTAAAATGTTTTTTCTTTTTCTTTTTGAGAGAGAGAGAGAGAGAGAGAGAGAGACTGTGCATGCACGAGTGGGGAAGGGGCAGAGAGAGAGAGGGAGGCAGAGGATCTGAAGCAGGCCCTGCACAGACAGTGGAGAGCATGATGTGGGGTTCAAACCCATGAACCATGAGATCATGATCTAAGCTGAAGATGAGCATTTAACCAACTGAGCAATCCAGGTGCCCTGAAATAGCATTCTAAGAAGGTAAGTGGGTAAGTTCAAAGATCTCTTGAGTTTCAGCTATCAAGTCCTATGCTATCACATCTAGCACATTGTACTAGTCAAAGCAAGACATAGGGCCAGCCTAGATAGAGGGAGGAGGGAAATGGATTCCTCCCCTTGAGAACAGTTATAAAGTCTCCGTGACGATTCTGCCAAACTTCCTTTGCTCAGAAAAACATGAAATCTATAGTGGTTTCCAAATACTTAATAATTTTCCATTTAATATTTAAATATTTCCCAAATACTTAATAATAAAGGAGATAATTACTAAACATGTAAATGAAAATGAGCTCTCTTCTTAACTGGCTTCTTTCTTTTGTTCATATAGTAGAAACAGTATTATAACTTTCTTCTCTTGATATGGGCTCTGAATGTGAGGTATTTTTTGAAATGTACTGCATGCTGTAACATATTTTATTCCATGTAGAAGCCTATGGAACAGAATGAGAATTACTTGAGCCTAAATGGAAATGGAAAACTTTAGGCTATTTTCTCTTTCTAATAGCTGAATAATGTGGCATGAGTATAACACCAGTCACTTCAGAAACAGAAGACACAACAGAATTTTCATTGTATTGCTTTCACTCACACCTTTGCCCCATAGGAATTTCTGGAAGGCTGATCAGAAATAAAAGTATGCTCTTCAGAGAAAATGTAGTTAAGACTTTTTACCACACACAATACCGGCTTCTTCTTTAAAAAAAAAAATTATATTCCAGTCTCATTACTCCTTTAAAATAGGATTTACTTTGCACAATGTTATCCCCTCCTCTATCTCTGTTTCTGATTAGCCTTTGGATAGGATGACACATCATAAAAGGTTTTTGTGCTGGGCTACTCTGAGTGGTTCTCAGTATTCTGTTGTGTCAGCTCCTTGTAATGAGAACCCAGTATTTTAACATTATGGCTTGTCCAGTTGTCATTGATGATAATGGGCTACTTTTATGGCCTTTTTTGACACACAAAATAATGCATGATACCACTGTGCACTGACCTCATTTTCTCAGGGCTAGTCCTGCCATGTTGGTCAAGGGTACAATGACTCTGAATTGTTATGGGAGTTACCTTTTTAGCTATGCAAGGTTATCAGTCGAACAGATCCACAGCTAAACCTGAAATCCCTTCATAATGATCATCTTTCTCCATGACCTCTAAATGTCTCTGGCAGACGACCTCATTTTATTTCCAAACAAGTCTAAAGATCAGTTACAAACACTGTTCCTTTGGTAATATGTGGGCTGGGGAAAGTGGAGAAGAAGAAAAACCTGGAAGTGTTGCATCGTGACTGCAAAGTGAGCCATCGGGGACGATGAAAACATTGACCGAGTGCCATCTGAAATGATCGAGTTATCAGGGATGACATTGATACACAGTCCCCTGATACCAGAAATGAACCAGAACGATACCGAAGGACTGAACATGAGCCAGATTTGATTTGTTGGTGGGTTGCTCTTATTTTGACATCTTGGTGAAACTGTCACATCTGTTGGAATTCTGTTTGAAAATTAGCTGCAGCAAACGATCTTATTTTCATGAATTGTGTACGCTGGGATTTTCCTACAATGAGTCATCTGCCATCAGAAACAATGAAGTGTCACAACAATTCCAAAGATACCATCTGTTTAGGGGAGACGATCCAAAGACAAACATACATCATTTAGCACAGCTATTTTTTAAATGACCATCGATTCAAATGAAAACACTTCAAATCTCCTCTGAACTGTTATTAACAGCATAGATATTGGAAAACTACAGTTGAAGTGGTATGCATTGATAACATCTGTTAAGACTATAGGCAGTGTTTATTTAAGCATCCTTTCCTGGGAACGGCTGACATTTGAAAATGTGGAAGATATTTACATCACCTGTGTCCTCTCCACCTGGTGTTTACAAAATTTTCTCATCGGAGACTAAACTATTGAAAACTTATATTTTATCTGGGAATCATAAATAAGTGAAAGTGTTTATTTGCAGCTTTTGTTCATTAGCTAGAATATATGAGGTCATCACAGAAAGAGTATATATAGTCTCCAAAACCACTAAAACCCTTTTATAAAAGCACTTTTCTCCATGGCTCATGATTTTACTTATTTTATAATGTTCATAGTGATCTTGGAAAATATAGAAGAACAGACCAGTCTCCAATAAAAATAGATGATTATTCAATTGTAGAAGTAATATCCAGGCAGAAGGGAGAGAATCTGAAAACCAAATAATGGTGCAAAATTTGGGGTATAGGTATACTTAATATGAAAAAGAGAATGTACACGATGTCATTAAATTCCAGACATGAGGTGTTATGAATTCTCCTTGATAGATTTCACTTCAAGAAATCTAAATTAATGATGAGATAAAAGTAATCAGAACAACTGTCACACGGTATGTGAGAGTATGATTACAGGTACCTATGGCCATTGCTGTGAAATATTCCATTTCATCCAACAAAGGTTTATCAAACACTACTATGTGTGCTCACAGACTTTTGCCTTCGACTCATTCATTTTCTGTCCAAAGAGCAAGAAAGAGATCATGTTTAATTTATAATACATGGAAACCACTTTATAGTACTTCTTGGGGTGACAGAAACAGCATTTGCATAATAAACTAACTTGTTATTCCAGGTTTTTTCCATCTGGATTCAAATTTCAAGGGACATATGAACCCATATGTTTGGTCTCACCAAACAAGAGACCTTTAAGAAGAGCAAACACACATGTAGGTAGTGTGGTTGATTTATGTGTTCATTCTTTCATGTACTTATTCAATCGTGCATTCAGTCTTTCAGCAAATATTTACAGATCGTTTAGGATGTAGGAAGCCTCGGGGAAAACATCAGGGGTACAGTGTGAGAAGGAGAGAATCCAGGGTACAGAAAGAAAATTCCTTTTTGCCAACCACTGTTAGTGAATCGTGTGATCTGGGGTAACATTCGTAACATTCCTCATTATCCCCATATCAGATCATTCTTGCCAACAATTAGTTTGGACAAGAAAACCTTATTGGATGCTTGGAAGTTAAAAAAATGCTATTACTTATTCAAGATAAAATATGCCATATACCAAACTAAACCTAACTGAAGCTTGATTTTCAACCCTGCTATTATTTTAGGTGAAATGGAATTTTTAACCATGTTTTTTGGGGGAATTTCTAGTAATGGACTCCATTTTATTGAGAAAGCAATAGGGTTCAAGCACTCACCAGCTGTTGCATCTTAATTTTTCTGAGGCTGTTTCTTCATTTGTAAAATGGAGATAATAATATCGATCTGAACAGGCTGTTGTGGAGACTAGAAATAATTTATGCAACGTGCTTGGTGAATAGCCTTGTGTATAATAGAGTCTCAATAAACAACAGCCGACTCCAGCTGCTGTTAATATTAGGTTCAAGCTAGGTGCAGCTAATGGGAAATTCCACCCTCAAGTAAAGTACAACAGCATGGCTTTTATGTATTTTGGTGGAAATGGCTAATTGAAAAAACAAACGTGGACATTTGCCTAAAACCTCCATTTAAATTTATTATCTTTTAAAAATAAGGTAAAATTTCAACTTAAAAGAGTTTAGAACATATGAAGTTAGCTGTGTTCCAACCAAGCTAAACTTTCAAGTATCTTGTGAAGTTTAAGCAGATGTTCATCATCTCTGACTTTGAACTGTTCACTAAGCTGATGGCAGGCAATGTCTGGTATATGTTGGGAAAATCAAAGCACACTGATATTTCTCTTTATCACTCAAAAGAATTGTGATGGTCTGTGCATCCAAAAGCTATTGTGTATTTATTTCTCTGTTATGACAGCAACATAACATATAAGGAATCTTTTTTCTTTTAGAAATATATTCCAACTTCTAAAAATTCAAATGAATACTCTTACTTGACTATAAAAAGAGGAAGGTGAAAACGATAATTTTCCATATAAAACCAAATTGTGCCCCCACCACCTATTCTCACTATTTATTTTCTAAACACCCAGCTGGAGGTTAAAGCTACGGTGGTTTAAATTCAGAGAAATAGTTACTCCATGTGCACCATTTTAGTGTCGGTGTGTTTTATTGTTTGACCAGACAGTTTAGACCAAAGAAACTCTTTACCTTTTCTTCTTTTAGATGTTAAGGTTTCCTCTTAAAATTCAGGTTTAAGTAATGTGTTTTAAATGGCATCTAGAGATATCCAGGATGCCGAAAAACCAGCTGGTTGGAAAGATAAAACCTGCCAGCAGTGAACGGGTTCTTTGTTCTGTGTGATGTCAGATAATCCCCGATAGTAAGGGTGGTTTCAGTATCGCAGAGACTGAGGATTGAAGGACACTGAAGAAAACCAAATGAGGTGGGAAAGAACTTGGGTTCCAATTTGAGAAGCATGGCAGTATTTCTAAACATTTACAGACCAGCCCTGGACGGGTGGCACACGACGCCAAGGCCTCATGGACATCAGCAACCTGGCTGCCGTTTTTGTAATAGTCTCCTCTCCTCTTACCCCTGCTCTCCAGCTACTCTCTCTGCCACGCTCCTTCCATTGCAGGCACATCTATGTAAACGCCCAAGTCCTAAGGCATAGGATGATTCTGACGGCCTCAACTCAGAGTGTTTGGGGGGAAATTACAGAGGTTACGTGCAATTGCAAAACATACTGCAGTCTCTCAGGTACCTGCCGGTGATGTGTTCTGGCTGGGATTCAAGAGTATGATCCAGATCAGTGAGTCAAACCCATCTTGGAGGAACTCACTCAGGTTGCTAACTAAGGGCTGATCTGCAATTTGGGGAGGTGTGTATTTCATCTGTGATTAGGCACAATATTAAAATCCTTTTGCTCTAATAAAACTAGGGTCACAAGATACCCTAAGAGGATAAAACCCACCTTCTAGAGCTTGAAGAAATACCAGCAAAGAGGGGGACATGCTGAAAGTGGAAAGACAGTGGTTTATTATTGCTACCCTTTCACTCTCTCCCAGACAAGATCTGAAGTTTTCAGTGAGAGGAGTATTTGCAGTCTTTTCCTGCAGGAGGCTAGATAGGATCAGCAAAGTAACAAACTCAAATCTGTAACTCTGGAGGGTTTTTAGAGGCAGAGGGAGTCAGACTGCTGAGGTATAAACTCCAGTTCTGATACTTACTAGATGCAGGATCTTGGGCAATCTACTTAAACTTTTTATGGTCTAGTTCCCGCATTTGTAAAATGGAGATACTCTCTATACCTAGATCCTATGATCACTGTGAGGACTAAATGGTTAATACTTGTAAAACACTTCAAATAGTGCCTGGTTATAGAAAGGGCTCTGGCAGTGTTGACTACCTGGTTGATCGCTGAGATCTAGTACATCTAACTCAATCCAGTCTGGCCAGTAGATCTATTCACCAGAGTGAATTAGCATAGACTAAAAGGGTCTAGAGATAACTTTATCCCTGGAAGGAATCAAAAGGTAGAAGCATTTATTTCTAGACACCAGAGTGTATAATAAACTCCCTCATCTTTCAGTAACACTGTGGACACAGAATTCACATCCAGTCCCTTGATGCCAAGAGGACCCAGAAATCTTGTCTGTCTCTCACGTGCTACCTAAAAATAGGTTTAGATCTTGGGACAATTATGGGAGACCATATTAATAGAACTTTCTAAAAGGAAAATACAATAATCTGCAAAACGTTTTTTTAATGTTTATTATTTTGAAAGAGGGGGAGAGACAGAGAGAACGAAAGAGAGACTGAACAGAGAGAGTGAGGCAGAAAAAGAGGAAGAGAGAATCCCAAGCAGGCTTCGTGCTGTTTGCACAGAGCCCGATGCAGAGCCCGATCCCATGAACTGTGAGATCATGACCTGAGCCAAAACCAAGAGCTGAATGCTTAACCAACTGAGCCACTCAAGTGTCTCCCCAAATGGTTTTTAAAATAGCCTCCTCTACACAGATGCTTTTATCTAGACCCTCTAAGAGTCACCTTGAAAAGAACAAGGTGGCAGAGGGATTTTCTATGATCATTTTTAAGTGAGGAAAATTTCCAAACTGTGGCTGTAGAACATGCATTTGGAAAGGAAGTCAATGAAATGCAGATGAAGAGAAGAGGGTACTGATCCATCTGTTGAAAACAAATATGCCCGGTTGGACATAGATATATTTTTGCCCTTTACATCAATTGAAAAATGTGGCTCTTTTGGCTTTAGTTCCATTTAGTACAGAGTATGTGCTGAATAAATACTTGTTACTTGATTAATTGATAGTGTCATCCCAGTCTAAGATTGGGGCAGAAGTGGAAACATCAGGATGTGCTTTCACATACTAATCTTCGAATATTCAACAACTCTGTTTTGGAGAAAATCCTTCTTCCCTTGTGGCCTAGAGAAATAAGCACTCATCATTTCTATTTAATATAGATTTCTCCAGTAAAATGGTCTGACATTGACTAGTTTTAACATTGACAGGATTAACATCACTGTTTTGGCAGCAGTAAGGAGGATAAATAATCACGTAGAATGGACGTAGAAAACCAGGGTTCTTGACCCGAATCTTTTCAATAGGTAATCCGCTGGATTTAAGATGATGGTGACACATCTCCAGCTCACTTGGAAAACTGTCACAAGGGTCGGATGCATGTGTATTGCATGTTTGGAAGAAGCTAACATGGCTGCCACCAAGGGAGAGAAAGGGGGGAAGAGAAGGGATAATAGTAGTTCGAAGACCCCAACCAGGGTAGAAGGTGGATAATAATGGGAGGTCTGGAGGAAATGCATAAATGTAGGGCTATATATTTGTCTTATCAACATGATTCCCATCTCTTTCCATCACCCAGAATAAGATAGGGTAGGTGGTGGTTTAAGCTGTAGTTTGCTGAAGAAGGAAAAAGACAGCCAAAAAAACTGAACAATTCATTAGTGTAGACAGAGGAAGAAAAGACTGAATTTTGAATATGGGAGAGGAAAATGAAAATACATTAATTAGTTCTGGCTTCTCTCTCAAGGTGAAGGTAGGGAAATATGAAGACAGAAAGTAAGAACATTAGTTTTTTTTTAATGTTTTATTTATTTTTGAGAGAGAGAGAGACAGCGTGAGCAGGGGAGGGTCAGAGAGAGAGGGAGACACAGAATCGGAAAGAGGCTCCAGGCTCTGAGCTGGCAGTCAGCAGAGGCCGACACAGGGCTGGAACCCATGAACCGTGAGATCATGACCTGAACCAAAGTCGGACGCTTAACTGACTGAGCCACCCAGGAGCCCCAAGAACATTAGTTTTTATTAAGAGGTATTTGTTAAGTTCTTTCAAGGTAAGGTTTATTATAAAAGGCTGCCTCATTAAAGGACAGCCATTGCCCAGACAGAAATAATATTATGATCATTCTTATTGTTAATTTATATAGGATGAATCCAAAGAACATGAAGCTAGAATAATATCCCCCATCTCAACAACCTGCTCAATAGCTCTCTTCCATGTATAGGAGACGCTCATATAACCATCCTCTCTTCACAAAAAGCAGTGAGGTGTTGCCTAGAAATGTGATTTTGTGTTAAGGGACAGAAAATCAGTCCTTTGAAACTTTCTACCAGGTGTTTGTATCAATGAGTGGATGACTCTGTTTTTCATATTGGTGGGCTCTTGGGCAAAACTTTGACGGGAGAAAGTAAATCTTGTTGTCTGTTAATGTTTGTGTGATACCAATCTGCATAATAATGAATATTGAACACTGTTGTTTTTGAAGATGGTGATCTATGTAGATAATATTGCATTTAGGGGAAAGTTTGCTTTTTTAATGTAGAGTTAGATTATATTATCATTGAAAATTCACATGTGTGTTTGGCCTGTATAAGTGTGTGTGTGTGTGTGTGTGTGTGTGTGTGTGTGTGTATGTGTGTATGTGTTTCATTCAAGAGATACCCAACAAATAAGCAGCTTCTTTTTACCTCACACTGGCAGGAAGATATCAAAAGGTGTGTCGGTAGAGATAGCAGAGAGATAATAAAGAAGAAAGAAACAGAGGTGGGGGGCAGGACAAAAAAGCAAGTGTGACCTGCTCCCATTCACCACCCCCTGGTCAATGACATACAAGGGACCCAGGATTCTTTTAAGAACAATGAGGACCTTCAGTCAAAGATATGCAGATAGTAGGCAGAGGTCACTGGTGGAGAGAAGGGGCAGCTGATGTGAAGTAGTTGCCATGTGGACATCCCAACAGCAAAACTGTGACAAATCTTCGTGTTCCCAACTATGCCAGCAGATGGTGAATGTTGAAGGAGGCAGCCTTGGGCTTGGGGAATATTTGGAGTTACAAAATCTAGGGCAAGTGGGGAGTCTTTGGAAGCTTCATATCAGGCTTCCTCCAGGAACTATTTTAGAGACTGGACCAGAGACAAAGACCAGAATGAGTGAAGGCGCTTTGTCAAGTGAGACCCAAGACCCACCAAGAGCTCCCCACGCAGTCCTGCTAGAAAGGCCAACCCAAGGCACACTTCATCTGTGTGCTGCATCAGCTAATCTCTACACCAGAAAAGGTGTTTCTGTTGTGGAAAAAAGGACGTCATACTACCATCCATAAAAAGAGAATGTGCACAATCTTGGAGCAGAAAAAAGTACTGTAAATGTAGAAGAATATTTAAGAGAAAATGCTTATTATATGCATGTGTGGGTGAAAGAAGCCAGACACAAAAGGCTACATTTTGTGGGTCTATTTATATGGACTGTACAGAACAGGTAAATCCTTAGAGAAAGAAAGCAGATTGGTGGTTGTCAGGGGTTGGGGGGCAAGGGAAAACTAGAGAGTGACTGCTTAATGGGTAAGGAGTTTCCTTTTGGGTGATAAAAAATGTTCTCGAACTAGATATTGGTGATGGCTGCATAGCATGGTGAACATGCTAAACACCATAGAATTGTACACTTTTAAATGGCTGAAATGATGAATTTTATGTCCTGTAAATTTGACAAACTTTAAAAAAGCATCTGCACTGTATCAATCTATTTTTTTTTCAGTAGAAAAAAATGACTGAAAATTACACAAGTAGCGATTGGCAATATCAATGTAGAATGAGGCTCTACCTCAAGTTTCCGAGGAGGGGTGACACTTATGAGCTGAGCTTTTGGAAAATGTTTTCTAGTCACTTTCCTTCCTATGGTCTAAGCAATATTTATGGTTCCTTCCACCTCTACACTTTTATGACTTTATGAGTTGATATATCAGTGCAAACTTTCCAGAAATAGATCCTAGGAAAGGGGAAATAAAAAATCAAGCCAAAGCAAACAAAACCAAAACAACAACAAAAAGCCAGTCTGAAGGGACAGGAAGAAATACTCTTTATCAAGATGAATTTAGAATATCACATTAACACTATGGGATGTAAATTGATAGATTTCAAATATAAGAAAAGACAGATGAGAAAAAAAGAAAATATCTAAGAGGAGCAAGATGTAGAGGAATGAACACAGCACAGGACTGTTCTAAGAAAGGGAGACTTAGGACTTATTTAAGGACAGGTGGCTCTGTTCAAAGGAGAAGGAATGGAAGACACAAAAAACCAGAACAATAATGAAGAAAAGAAAGGAAATAGAGAATAAATATTCCACTGGAGGTGGACTGAAAGCCCCAGGCTGAGGGGGAAAGAGGGAAGCGAATGCTCAGGATAGAAGACTACAACAGCAAGGGTCAAAGGAGAAAGAGAAGAGAACATTCAAAGGACGGGTTCAAAGGCTAAGTAACATCTTTAAGTGAGAACACTCAGTAGAAGTAGAAAGAATCAGAGTGGCAGGTGGGTTTTATGAAGTCCACGGAAAAGAGAGAGGAAGACACTGGAGCAAAAGTGGTGAAAAATAAAGACTGCAGGGAAGACCTGGTTCAGAAGAAGTCAGGGCAGTGGGGTGAACAGAAATGCTAAGCCAGATGAACTTCTGACAACTTGGAAGCGTGGCCCAGTGAGAAGGATAAAGAGAAGTAGTTGGCATAAGAAAGAAACATGGAAAGTTAGAGAATTCTGTAGAAAAAAAATAAACCTGAATAATGGTGATGCTTTTAATGCAACAGTTTCAAGGACAGTAAAATCTATGTATCTTTGTGTGTAGGTGTGAGGTGAAGTGAGAGGTCAAAGGTGAGAGACAAATGGTACAAGAAAGATAATCCTAATAAATCAAAATACATGATAACATATACATTCTTGGCAACGATGTCAAGTATTAATTTCTCATTTTGCATGTAAAGAAATTAAAACTCAAGAAAATGTGTACAGTTTTCATCACTCTGGGGTCCTACATGGCAAAGGCAGGATTTTAACATAGTTCTAGTTCACAATAATGTTCATCCAGTTCTTCCCATTAAGACATTCCCTAAAGATTCACTTATGAGAGTATTGGTTGATTTGGATTACCACCTTGGAAATGGGTGTAAAAATCCCATTTTTAGTTTAATTTTAATTTTATTATCTAATTTCATTTTTTGGTTGTAAGTTGCATTTTTTTGGACCTACTTGTCTGTCAAAATTCTTAGACTCCTTCCCCCACATGTTTCAGCCAGTAACAGTGCTACTATCTCTTGTATGTCTGGAAGCTTGAATTATGAAGATTACTTTACAGGAAAAATTTAAGTATGATAACTGGAGTGGACAATTCTTTAACACTGCATAATCTCGGATAGCTGCACTCTGTTGGCTCTTCTCAGAACTGAGTCATTGACTGGCATGTTGATTACATGGAAGAATGTACTTCTGAGTTCTAAGGCAATTGACTCAGAAGCAATCATCTGAAACACAACCCATTCATTTTACGATGAAGACTGCCTATGAAATACGTCCATCATTTTATCCCTTGTATCTAATTGGCCCCACTGACCTTTATGGCTATTGATTTCTCTTCTACATGTTGTCTTAAAAGAAAAATTCAAGATTGTGTTTACATCTTGCTTGCTGCTGCTATCAGTTCTTTTCAAGACATTGTTAACTAATATTAAATCACCTGACTGCCTTCATTTCATCTTCCTTTCGAGCCTTGAAGTAAGTAGTATTATCCTTACTCTACAGATGAAAAAACTGAGACTCAGAGAGGTGGGGTAATTTATCCAGGCTCACAGTGCTTCTAAGAAATTGAAGTTAAAATCAAACTTCTGATTCTATAGCTTTTACTAAGCATCAGCAAAATAGAAGCAAACTAATAAATAAAATGTGTAAGGCTGGATGTTTTTTCATTCACTTGTGTATTCATTCATTCATTCAAGACTTATTGGGGGAAAAAACAAGAAAATGACAATGCTTTAGCATTAAGAAGATGGTGGGAAATTGTACAGTGGGAATAGCCCTGACCCTAGAGAGCTCCAGAAGATAAAGGGGATGAGAGACTTAAAACAATAATACTTAAGCTTGGTAAATTCCACAGATGAAAGTGACCTGGGAGGGTTGAGGAAGCCATCAAGAGGGAAGTAACATTCTACCTTTTGTTGAGGATGAAAGGCACTTATCAGGAAAGAGAGGAGGGTGGTAAGAGTGGGCAGGCATGAAATGGCATAGCTACTCTTACTGTCCAAATAACTTTCCTGAAACATACAAGCTACATTTTCTATTTTACTTGAATTGCCTTGTACATAAAGCACAATAAAATATAATTTGTGCAGTTTTCAGTTTCCAAGGTGAAGGATAATATGGCCTTGGCCAAATTCACCCTTTACTCCATCAGACCACCGAATGGGGCAAGTTCTGAAGAGAGATGTCCTGTCTGCCAAGGTAGAAGAGGATGATGGGTAATTTTACCTCAAGGGCAAAATTAGTTTTGAGAACTCGAGGTTTCTCCTCTGTTAATGTCCAGCACCTATGAGCTTTGATAATAAAAAATTGCCATGGCTTCAGAATAGCTTCTGGATGCACAACCAACCCCGTCAAGTGCAAGAGAAGGTCACAGACGGGTCCACAAATAGGCAGAATCATGAAAATATGGATGTTTGCAGATGAGTCAAAGGGAACAGAGAGTGACCCCCTGCTATCATCACTTAATCACTCAGTTAGGTAAAATATCAGGAGACAAGAGATCAGACTAAGCAGTTGTGACCAGTAAGGACAAGTAGAATCAGCATAAATTTATCATCATTAATATCGCCATTAGTAACTCTGAGGTCTACTCATCTAAACACACTGTGAGTAGGTGATTTAAAAAGCACAGGCTATGGCTCTAGATATGACATGAGCAAAAAAAAAAAAAAAAGAATCATATATTACTTTAGTTTTTAGATTTGCATATCTATTATTTAAGTGTAATAGAGTAATAGGTACCCCATTCCCTTCAGCATAAACATATATTACTAGTTAATACGGCAAAGTCTTGCCATTCACAGATGAAACAGTTTTAGTGTTTCAGATTTTTTGTTGTTCCTCAATTTTAATGAAATTTAGGTATTTTATTTATTTTAATTAATTTTTATTATGGTAAAGCACATATAACATGAAATTTATATATACATAAATTTCAAACCATATATATAACCATATATATAATCATTCAAACCATATTAAATATACAGTTTAATGGCATTAAGAACATTCACAATGTTATGCCACCATCACCACTGTCCATTTCCAGACATTTTCCATCATCCCAAATGGAAACTCTATATCCGTTAAATATGAATTCCCCGTTCCTGCTTCCTCCAGTACTTACTTACTCCTATTAGACTCTCTTAGACATTTTTATTCACCAAGCTGCCGTGCTGATGTGCAACGTCGCTTGAGTAGTGACCGAGTCCCACTCGTCTTGACCACACCCATCTCCACACAGCATCGTTTACCTGTTCTCATGCATTGTTTATATATTTATTGTGAGAATCCTTGAGAGAGCCTTGAAAAGCTCAGATTTTATGCCCTTTAAATAGCAGGGCGTATTCATTTGATTATTCTTTATTGGTTCCTCAACCATAACTGAACACACATACACACAGACATATAAACTCGTGCACACACCAACACAAGAACCTATTGACATCTCTAAGGGCAAGTTTCACTGCTTCTGCCAGGCAGCAGAACATAAGCTGATAACTGGAAGTTGCTTTGTTTTCTAAACTGCAGGTTAAAGCTCTAAGAAAAGTATCTTAAAAATATTACTGAAATCTCTCACTGATTAAGAAAACAAACATCTTTTGAATAAAAAAAATTAAAGATAATTTGGAGCTGTTAGATTTGGGACAGAGAAAAGACCTTGATTATGGTTCTAAACAAAACAAAACAAAACAAAACAAAACAAAAACAATAAGGTAGAAAGTTCCCAAAGTTGGGGTAAATGCTAAGTATTCAATCAATAACAAATGTCACTTTAAAGTGAAGGGGGAAAGCCTTGTCATCTCTGTAGATAAGTTTTATATCTCAACTCAGTGTTTTGGAAATATCAGAGCATATGGGGATTTAAAAAAATGGAATGAAGGGGGATTAATGGAAAAACAATTTTATCTGTCAAAGATCACTACAAAGCAAACAAAAAACAAGCAAACCAAAGCGACTGTAAAGGGCAGATTCATCAATAATCCTGGCTGTGTTTTAAAGGTGCACGGATGCCACAAAAACATCTCCATCATCACATAAATATAATTTTATTGTTTATCTGAGTCGGGGATGACATTTACTGCCTCACACACTCCCTCTTAAAGCATCGTGTTTACTTATCTGGCAGTGTTTTTCAGAATGTTTGCATTTGGAAAAGAACACCTCCTACCTCTTTGCTAAACCTTAAATAAATTATGTATTAAATCATATTTTTGCTATGAGACATATTTTGTACCAGGGACAATGATTTAAATCCACACCCAATATTGGATATTTCCATTAATAATTGAAGAAAAAATTGCTTGGACACCACTATCTACAGTTCATGAATTTATAGTGAAACACGATTAAATGAATCCACAGCTAGGAATCAAGCTATTGAACAAGCGTACATTCACCATGATGGCCTATAAGAATAATTGGATCTTCTAAAAGAAAACATTTGTTAAGCAAATCAATCAAATCCATCTAGCTTGACACAACTGGTTGTCATTCTTGCATAAAATGAAATTTATATTACATGAATATGTATTTGAATCAGAGAAAATATGATAGGAAGAATATAATGATTTAACAGGGGCATTTTAATCCATGGCTGATAGGTAAATTTTTATTTTTGTAAGGACCTGGAGAGTCTTTTAATAACACTCTAAGACAAAGTCAATTTTGGACCAGTTAAAATTATGTAACTGATTGCTGACTCTATCGTCCTTAATTTAAATTTACTTGAAATATGTTTGTATTTTCAGAAGAGGATTCTAGAAGTTGCAACACAAGATATCATAATCCCTCCAAATAATGAGGGTGATAAAATTAACTATGCTACTTAAACTGACAAATTGATAAATAAGGGAAATTGAAAAGCAAGAAATAGCCTCTGGATTATCTGCCCCTTAATCACTGAGTTTTACAAGCTCAGATGACATCTTTTGCCTAAAGAACGAGATCCCTTTAGGACCAGACTAATTCTCAAAAGAATTTTAGGAAAGGTTTCACAATCTATAAAAATAACAGAGCCACGTACCATAAGAGAAACTACGTATTTTGGTGGTAAAAGAAAGTGTCAAAGAGAAAAGCCCACCATTTTGTACATGAATTCAGCCTTAATGTGAAACAGTGTTAATTCATATATGTGTCTGAATGTATTCACCAAATGTGTATTTTCTCTTATATAGACTTCTACATATCACAGTAACTTTAAAAAAAAATTTTTTTTTTAAAGTCTATTTATTTTTGAGAGAGAGATACACACAGAGTGTGAGCAGGGGAGGGGCAGAGAGAGAGGGGGCAACACAGAATCCGAAACAGGCTCCAGACTCTGAGCTGTCAGCATAGAGTCTGACATGGGGCTCGAACCCACAAACTGTGAGATCTTGACCTGAGCCCAAGTCAGACGCTTAACTGACTGAGCCATCCAGGCGCCCCTCACAGTAACTTTTGAAAACAATGTATCATTCAACTCAGTTGCTTAAACTTTTATTTTTAGATCAATGTTTTGGTTGTTCCTGTTAATAAATTAAGAAAAATACATTTTGATGTCGATCAGTTGCTTTCCATATTAAACCCTGTAATCTTATGTGTTTTATAATTATGAGACTGCTTCAGAAGTTAGTGAAACATCACCA
Source organism: Crocuta crocuta (assembly GCF_008692635.1). Taxonomy (NCBI): domain Eukaryota; kingdom Metazoa; phylum Chordata; class Mammalia; order Carnivora; family Hyaenidae; genus Crocuta; species Crocuta crocuta. Next base: position 1,101,870 of record NW_027532599.1, read on the forward strand.
TTAATCTCTTTAAAATTTTTCCTATAGGTGGTTCATTATGCTTTATCATCTTTTTTCATGTATTTATGTAAATGTAATTTATGGACCAATTCTTTCTTTCATTCATTAATTTGGAAGAATATGTCACTATCTTGCTTTCAAGCATCTTTTGAAATTGTCACGTTTGAGAACCCTGCACCAAGCAGCCAGACATCTGACAGGCAATTCTGTTCCTACAGCGTGTTCCTCGTTGTCTGTTCATCTAGGAGTGACTAGCCTTCTTTTTCTCAATCAAAGCATGCCTCTTGAAGGCCAAAAAGGATAAGAGTCACTGAAGAACTGCAAGTTTTTATGCATGAAGCAAACTGAACTTGGGTTACTAGCAAGTCTTGAAAAGCAGAATTTTGAAGGTCAGAAAAACTTGCTTACACAGAGGCAGAGTCAAGGTCAGAAATTTCTACAGGGTGCTAATACAAGACAGGTGCCTTCTCGTCCTGGCAGTATTTTTTTAAGTCTGAACATCAGACATCTTAAAAACTTCCCTAGACAAAACACCCAGAGATGCTGGACGAGATTCTAAAATCACTCTTTTAAATGCATGAAAAGGTAGAGAGACAAGAAGGAAAATTCCTAGGGGCCAAAATCCAAGATGAAACTCAAGAGCAGCAGGTGGCCAAGCTGCCTGATGGAGTCATTGGGGCAAGGGCTTTGGGTTTTAATGGCCTTCTGAGAAGAGGAGAGCCCTGCACCTTTGCAAGACGGAACAAAAACCCATACCTCACTTCTCATGAACAGGAAGACTGAGGTATTGACTCTTTTGCTCATCGATGGAAATTCTGTGTCTTTACACCAAAGATATGCTGGCAATTGTTACTCTTTCACAAATTTTGTGAACTTGTGGTCAAACAGATGCATTGTTTAAAATTGTGTAAATCTGCAAGTAAATAAGTTATATTAAAATAAAGATAAGAAACACGCAAAACACATTAGTTCCTAATGACTTATTACATTTTACAATTACCTATGTGTTTGAGGTTTTGCCCACTGTATCTCTGGGGAGGCAGTTCTATATAATGATAATGATCTTTGGCACCTTTCTTTCAATCTCTGTGTTCACTAATGACATGTAGCTACCTTGAAATTGGCCATGATAGGAGTGTTATACTATGGAAATTTGCAAATGCTACAGAGCTTCACTTACTGCTTTGCAGATTGTCTAGACTTAAAAAGTGATAAGAATTTTGTTAGCAGCAAAGACTCAAGTTAAAAGTGTGGTGTGTCTGCAACTGCTATGCTGTGAGCAGCACAGAAAAATAAGGGTCTGAAATCTATCTTATCTGATTGAGCACTCACTCATGTCATCAATGAACAAAGGCAATTCCAACATACATTCATCTCTGTGGTTACTCATTAACAAAAGCAAACATGCCAACCAACCCAAATGCTGAAACCACAGTCTTTGTTAGTTGGCAGCCATAGCCATGGCCACAAGAGTTCGGCAAAAATCAATGGGAGTGGAAAGATGACTGTAAAACAGACCACTGCCAGACCCTGCGTGACCACGAACTGTGACCCACAACCTCTGCAGCAATTCGATCAGGATATTTAGGACTTGCTAAATGTTTTCCAGCTTCCCCACTTTTCATGCTCTCTTCCATCTGAGGACAAATCAGAAAAAGCCAAATATGCTCCCCAACTAAATCACGTAAGACGACTGCTTCTTTTTTGCCTGCTTCCAGCTTCCTCTTGCCAGCAACTTCCAATCGGAGCAAACCTGGAGCTTTCCTTTCTCTTCTTCACTTTAACACTTTCCCACTGCCCTCAGTTGAAAGTCATTGAGTCTCATATAGCTGACTCCCTTCCTGTAGCACGCTCTCAATATAGAGCGCTGGTTTGTTTTCATTTGGGGATCTTTGCTTATTTCCACAAAAGTATTCTATGAGAATCAACTGGGTTTATGGAACTTAAAATTAAGAGTATTTAATATTTTATTATTATTTGTAATAGGTATATTATCTGTTGTTATCAGTAAAATTTATAAGAAACTTACATTTGTATATATAGGCACAGGGTTTTTTTTTTTTTTTTCTTCCCCAAACAGTAGGTTCTTAGCCATGTATCAGCACATTACTGGGCTTATACTGTGAAATATGGATTAGGGAAAGAAAGAAAAAAAAAAAAAGACCCCACTGGCACAGGGAAGACAGCATTAGTTCTGAGTAGGTAAAATATTCCGAAATGTTAATCTTGGGTTTACTTTCACCTGAGTTTGGAAGTCACATTTACACAAGTTATGTGATACAAGGATCCTCATTGCCAAGGACTCTGATCAGCGATACCCTTGAGGAGTCTGGTGGAAGCCAGAACAAATCCTTTCTGGAGGGACACACTCAAATTCCAGTTTACGGACTGACTATTCCGCAGGTAAAGTCCTGCTGAAGATGGGCCCAAAAGAAAAATTGCAATCAACTCACCATAACCATAACAAATACCATAAACAGGAGAATTTATCACATCCCTCTAAGAACTGTGAATTGTAACTGATACATTGTTTTTGAGTCATTTGATTTTGACTCTAAGCAGCTTTTGCCTTATTTACTACCTTTCAATCTATCCCCCTTTAAGATGGGATTCCATGCTGGGGCACCCAGGTGGGTCAGTTGGGTAAGCTTCTGACTTTGACTCAGGTCGTGGTTTCACAGCTTGTGAGTTTGAGCCCTGCAATGAGCTCTGCTGACAGTTCAGAACCTGAAGCCTGCTTTGGGTTCTGTGTCTCCCTCTCTCTCTCTCTGCTCTTCCCCTACTTGTGCTCTGTTTCTCTCTCTCAAAAATAAATAAACATTAAAAAAATTTTTTTAAAGAGCCGGGATTCCAAAAACTTGTGTAGCAACTGAGAAATAATCCATTATTCACTTACCCAACAAACACTTATTAATTGTCCCTGCCTTAAGGTAAGTTCAATTGGCTGGGTGAGTGGAAAGACCCACTGAGTAATTGTGTAAATAAATGCTATTGGGGCTTTCAAAGAGCCTGCAGCAGAGCCCTGGGAGAGTTAAGAAGGCAGCAGTAAGACCCAGCATGGGGAAGTTAGAAAAAGGATCCATAACGGAAGGGGTGCTTTGGTCATGATTTAACAGATGGGTAGATATTTGTGTATTTTGAGCAAAAGGAATGGAGTGAGACAAACCAGGCAGAGGGAGCAGAATAAACAGAAGGGAAAAATATGAGAGTCACAAAATAGCCTTCCATCAGCATCAAGACCTAGTTACCGTGTTCTACTGCTACTTTCGTGGAACATTTTTAAGGTAAATACTAAATACATTTTTAAAGAAAATACTATTAGCGTGGTTGGCAACATCTAAGATAGCTCCCAACGATCCCCACCTATGAAGGCATTCATACCTTCGTGTGATTTCTCCCTGTGAGTATGAAGTGGACACAGTGACTTGCTTCTCATGGATACAATATGGTCAATGTGATGGCATATCTCTTCTATGATTAGGTTACAAAGAGACAGTGGCTTCCCTCTTGCTTTCCCTCTTTTGTTTGCTCACTCTGGGAAGGCAGATAACATATTCTGAACTGCCTTGTGGAGAAGCCCACGTGACAAAGAACTCCAGAAGGCCCTCAGCCAACAGCCAGGTGGATCTGAGGCTGTCAGTAAAATATCCCGTAAGTGAGCAGCCTTCTTGCTGCTTAGACTTCACCCCAGGGCAGCCTTGAAATGAGACCACAGACCTCGTTGACACTATGACACCTTGTGGGATACCCTGAGGCGCAGACACGCAGTTGAGTTTCACCTGGATTCCTGACCCATGACAACTTCAAGATAGTGACTGTGTGTTGTTTTCAGCTGCTAAATTTTGGAGTAATTGGTTATGCAGTAACAGATGACTAATCTAGTTACCATGCTATCTGTTGTGTGAAATACTTTCCATTATCATGAATGAGGACAGTAGCTTAGTTTCACATTTGGACAAGGTTTTTCTTAAGGAATAAGATGTGAAACGTTGGATCCAAGCCCAAATTCAAGATTCTCTTTAAGGTTTGAATGTCTTCTGTACATATGGCCAACCAGCCCAAATGACATTATGTAAGAGATTTCTGTACATTAGGTATGTTTTAAGAAAGACTACTAATGCAAGAGTTGGAACTGATATTATCATCATTTTGCATCATGCTAAAGTTCTATGTATTTTTAAAAATCAATTTAAATATACTATTTTAAGGTCCTGGGCATTGGCCAAGCAAAGGATATATTGTCTCTCCTATAGAATAGATCCCTGGAGACCTGAGACAATGTCCTACAAAAGAGTTCATATTTAAGTGTCTACTTTGATGAATATACTATTTCCTGGATGGTCTTATTAGTGTGGGAATGATTGACATATCATCTCTCTCTAAGGACAGACATGAGCAGATGAACAAAAATGTTTCTTGGTTTGTTCATGTGTAAGAAGTTGATATTTTGACTGCTTCTGAAATCACTCAACTATTCCATGTTTTACACAGGGCTTTGAAAATAAAAAGAAAACTAGTGATCAAAGTGTCAAAATACATCCTAGGAGCTGGGTGTACTGGACTGCCACTGTCGGCACTTCAAGCCATTGGCTTGTATGCTAATCACAGGCCTCGATTCATATCCCTCTGATGAATTAGTACAGTGGGCAGTGCATCGGAAAAAATCAAGTGTTGGAGTTACAAGGCATGATAGAGACACCTAATATAATCAGGCATGCTCACCCTTTCCATCACTGTACAAATGAGAAAAATACCGCCTGCATCTGGCACTCAGTGTTCTTTTGTTTTTTTGTTTTGTTTTGTGGGGGCGGGGGGTGCAAGTGAGCGAGAAGCAGAGAGATAATCCCGGCGGGGGGGAGGGTGAGAGAGAAAGAGAAGCAGGGCCCACCCAAAGTGGGGCTTGTGCTCACCCTAAGTGGGGCTCAAGCTCATGAAATCAAGACCTGAGCCGAAGTCAGATGCTTAATGACTGAGCCACGCATGTGACCCAGCATTCATTGCTCTAACACACCCCTCAGTTTCCGTCTCCTCACCAGAAACTTTAAACGATGACTTCTATTTTATGTTGCTGTTCAAAGGTTTTGTATTATTGGATATAACACAAGTTTTCTACAGTCTATTTCAGATATTCAGGGTGTTCTCTATATCAAGTAAGATAGATGTTTGTGTTGGAGCACGTGTTTTAGGGCTTACATTGTCGTGTTCATGTCTAATGATAGTGTTTGGTGAGAAGGTAAAGTATGAAATTGTTAATTTAATGCAATACCAATTATGTGTCAAAATCTTCTTCATTTTTATTGTCTTATTTTGGAAAATCTCTACTACCCAGAGAAATAGAGAAAACCTCCATATATAACAGTCAGCCTCAACAAGTTATTACTAAAGCCAATCTTGTCTGCCTTCTCTCCACCCATCCCACCATGGTCAATTACTGTAAAACAAATCCCAGACATCTTTTTATTTCACCCATAAACAGTTTGGTATATGTCCGTAAGAGATAAAGACTCTTAAAAGAAAACATAACCACAATACCATTATTATACCTAAAAATTAAAACAAATCTTATTTACACTCAGTGCTGTTAGCCTTCAAGTGCCTCACAAGTATACTTTTATGGTTTATTTGCTCAAATCTGGATACAAAAATGGTTCCCAGAATCAATATTTGGTTGCTATGTCTTTCAGGTCTCTAAATCTATGAAAGTTCCTTTGCTTAATCCTTTTTTTGTGCCATTTATTTATTGTATGTGATATTTAGATCTAGAGGCATCATTTAATTCAGACATGATTCATTATGCTTGCTATCTCTATGCCCATATAAGCATCAACCCATCCACACTCGAGCTAGTATCCTTTCTGAAAGTCTACAGAGAGGCTTCCTTTGTGACAAAGTTCAAAAATTATAGAGAAGGTGGGGGAAGAACAGTTAATATTCCTAATTCCCTGACTTTTTAAATGCAGTGTCTTCAATTAAATTAAAATAGATGCATATAACAAAGGAATGAAATCAAGAAACTAGTTATTGTGCAGGAGAATCTCAAGTTCCATGAGAATATCAGAAAAGTATGTAAATAATAATGCAAAATAGAAAATAATATGTATCAAAAGAGGTTGAAATAAGACGGGTTAGGAGCTCAAGACAAGGAAAAAGACTACTTTCCTTGTAGTTATTTTGCATAAGTTATACATATTATTCTTAATCTACATAAGAGAAAAAAATTAAAGTTAGCATCCACAATAAATACACCCATGACACTAAACTATGTAAGTGCTGGTAGGATACTTGTGCCTCTGTGCCTCAGTTTCCCCCTTTGAAAAATGGACAAAATGTGTATATTTACCTTCCAGTTTAGACTGAGGTCATGCATGGTAGCAGTGTGCATTTATTCATTAGTATGTAATTTTTTTTTAATATTTTAATTTATTTCTAGGGGAGAGAGAGAGAGAGAGAGAGAGAGAGAGACAGCATGAGCAGGGGAGGGTCAGAGAGAGAGGGAGATACAGACTCTGAAATAGGCTCCAGGCTCTGAGCTGGCAGTCAGCACACAGCCCGACGCGGGGCTCGAACCCACGAACCGCGAGATCATGACCTAAGCGAAAGTCGGAGGCTTAACCGACTAAGCCACCCAGGCGCCCCAATTAATATGTAATTTTTAAAAAAGACTGTTTAGTGCCCCTCCCAATTTTGGTTCTCTGTGTTTTCTTTTTTGGGGGGCTCATCTGCTATTTTAGCAGAGGTCAATTGAGATAAAGAACTGAAAAAACATAACTCTGAGCCTTTCTCTGAATAAATAAGGCCATTTTCTTTTCCCATGCAAATGTAAAACAATTAAGATACAATGCAGGCTGTCAAAATTCTGGTTTTACATTAAACAGTTTTATGGTTTTTTTCCTTTTTCCCTAATATATATTGGGCAAGCTAGTGCTTTTGACAATCTAAACTATTCAGCCATGCCCAATGCACAGAGAATCGAATTTTTTCAGACATGTTCAATTGCTCCTTCATTTTTAATTGCAAGTCAGCCAAGATGCAACAGCAAGATTCCTTTTCAAAAGGCCCAGTGTTTCTTCCTTTCTTGCAAAAAATCCTGTTCCATTTTTTTTAAAAATATGTGAGTTGAATGCTTCTAATTTAGAATCCGTCACCTTCATAACCTCCTAAAGCTCTTAGAACATCAGGGAGGATTTTCTTTGTCATTCAATTTTCTGATGCTTCTCTAAATTTCCTTCTTTTTATTTATCTGAAAAATCTTGGTTATTGGAGTTTCATATTCTGGATGCCATTTCTTTCAGCGCCACCATTTAATATATCTAATTTCATGTTTAAAACAATTAATTATCAGAATAACATAGTAGGATCTCTAAAGCCTTAAGAATCTACAAACATTAAATCTGTAAGACAGCCAACTGTGTCAACCTTAATTCTGCAAACTAAGAAAGAGCCATTGGACTTCAAATTAAATTGAAATGCAACTGGTTTTAGGCTTTTAGTGCTTAAATGTATTATTTATGGACTAGAATTAAGTAACATTTAAAATGAATTCACTTATGAATTCATCATCAATTAGGCTTCCTTCTGTTTCAAAGTTTTTATCATAAAAAAGTAGTTATATTCATTTTTAAAAATTTTTAATGTTTATTTATTTTTGAGAGAGAGAGGGAGGGAGGGAGACAGAGAGACAGCAAGCAAGGGAGGGGCAGAGAGAGAGGGAGACACAGAATCCAAAGTAGGTTCCAGGTTCTGAGCTGTCAGCACAGAGCCCAGCATGGGGCGTGAACCCATGAACTGTGAGATCATGACCTGAGCTGAAGTCGAACGTTTAGCCGACTGAGCCACCCAGGCGCCCCTTATTAATTTTTAAAAATTATTTGAGCAGCTCCTGGGTGGCTCAGTCGGTTAAGTGACTGACTCTCGATTTCAATTCAGGTAATGACCTCACAGTTCATGAGTTTCAGCTCTGCATTTGACTTGGTGGGGGGAGCCTGCTTGGGATTCTCTCTCCCTCCCTCTCTCTCTGCCTCTGCCATGTGCTCTCTTTCTCTCCCTCTCTCTCAAAATATATAAAATAAACTTAAAAAAATATTTGAGATATAATATCAGCATTTAGAGTAAACATGCATGCCAAAAAAATCATCATAGAGGGTCGATTCCTATAATTTGGGTTTCCATAATTAAGATCAGAAGAGATTTTCTATACGTGCAACTACCTGAGGAGATTTTAATTAACCTTTTTTTTTTTTTTAAAGTAAGGCAATTCTATACTTGTTAAAGTCTGTAAAAATTAAAAGTATTAAATTCTGTATGCATTTCTATCAGCTGTTCTTTCTTAGAAGTTATATTAAAAGGTAATAATATTAGGGGTACTTGGTGGATTAGTCAGTTAAGCATCCAGCTTCAGCTCAGGTCATGATCTCATGGTTCATGAGTTCAAGCCCCACCTGAGGCTCTGTGCTGACAGCTCAGAGCCTGGAGCCTGCTTTGGATTCTGTCTCCATCTATCTGCCCCTCCCTCCCTCGGGCCCTGTCTGTCCCTCTCTCATTCTCTCTCTCTCTCTCAAAAGTAACTAAATGTTAAAAAAAAGTAAATAAATGTTAATTTTTTTTAAAAAGGTAATAATATTCTACATGAAGACTACTCAGGTTTGACAGTAGTACATGTAGGTGTTAACTTCTGCTCTCAGTGTATTTTTTAAGGCTATAATTTCTGACTGTAGATAAAGACGGAGCTAATTCAGAGTTGTCCCAGTTATATCCCAAAAGACATTCCTCCATGTGTCTGATGATCTGACTGATTTGATAACTGACAAGAGTCCTTGGCCACTACGCACCTGAAAATACTTGTTTAATGACTGTTGACAAATAAAATGAACACTTGGCTGTCCCTTGAAATTTCTATTTCAATCTGGGCTACTAACCTGAATCTAGGATATTTCTGACAATAATTAAAAAGTAAACATATATGGGCTGGCACAGCAGTTTGCCATCTAGATTTTAGCAAAGTCACTGTCCCCATATAATTTGTAGCAGAAAAGACATCACTGGGACAGAAAACACGCAGTCGCACAGTGCGAAGCTGTCACAGACGCTCAATGTCAGTCTCCCGCTAACCAAGGCCAACAGCCACTTTCCCCTACTTCCCTTTATGGCTCTCTCTACTAACTTATCGTTTTCTCCTACTGATCACTGGATCTGACAAACAGCACTGGTTTTGAAGAGAATTTAAGACATCTTGCACACCTATTAATAGTAACTTACCTGGTGGGTTTCTAATGTTATGACATCACAGGAAGTAGTGGGCCATAACTTACATGTAAGTCATATATATTGCATTTTAAGTATTGTCTTGTGTGAGCATAGCTATGGTGGTTTTCAGTCACCAAAGATGATTTATATAGGTGGAAACCCACCCGTGGTTTCTACTGAATGAGATTTCTGGGTAGGGCTCTCATTTTTTCTTGTGAGTTCCCCTACTGAGTTTCATTTTAATGCATTGGGATGAGTAAATAAGCCATTTCATTTTTATTTCCCATTCCATGAAATGCTTCTCAAGTAACTCGATTAATGTTCAAAACCAATATTTGAGTAGGCGCATAATGTAATTAAAATTTCATTAAACTTCTATAATCATAGTAGCTTAGTAATAAGCAACCTTATTTATCACGCAAATGATTTCTTTGGATTTCTAATACCTACCTTACTTAGCTAACTCAATAATACACACACAAACAGATATACACACACATATATGCACACACATACACATATATGTATACCTACAAATACATCCACTACACACACACACAAATGTGTACCCACTTCCTTCAAGAAAGTTCGTTTTTTAAAAAGCACACGTGACAACCAATATTTTCCCTTACAAAAAAGCACAACATTTTCTTGCATTTTTGTCTATAGATGACTTAATATAGTGAAGACAGAGAGGGCTAAATTCCATTCATATATTCCGAATAAGGTGACTTTTCATCCCTGCGCTGCACTGTGACTTATTGTGGAATAGATGATATTGGAATTCTAGGTCTTCTACAACTCAAGCATAACTCACTAACGCACACTGCTTTCGTTCTTACGCACAGTGGTGAGTGGTATTATGCGTATTAAGTCAGATATACTACTCTTGTTCGTATGTCAGGGAATTTCTGCTGTCTGACCTTTATTTTTTCTTCTTTAGTTTTGATAAATTTGTCAGTGATTTGCAACTCCAGTCCATCTAAGAATCAAGAGAGAACATTTTAAAAATCCAGATTCCTGGGCTCAGAGATTCTGAGTAGTTATGGCTGAAAAGAACCCATGAATCTGCATTTTTTAACAACCCCCCAGGGGACTCTCTTGCAGGCGGTGCAAGAACTATCTCTAGAGAAACAGTGCCTGAGGGGAATGAAATCTCACGTTTTAATTTAATTCCTTTGCCATTCCTCCTTGTGTCCATTGGCTTCCTTCGTTCATCTAGGACAGGCTGTTTCACATTGTATTTGCCTCAGAATGAGAGAACAAGAGAACAAAGTTTAGAACCGTTCCTCCCAGCAGATATAGATGTGAGTTACATGTCATTTTAAACTTTATAATAGGCCCATTAAAAAAAAGTAGCTGAAATTAACGTTAATAAATTTTATTCAACTCAATATATGAAATTATTGTTTCAAAATGTAATCAAAATAAATATATTAATGGGATACTATACTCTTATCATTTTTTTATAATTAAAATTTTTTTAATGTTTGTTTTTGAGATGGAGAGAAACAGAGCATGAGTAGGGAAGGATCAGAGAGAGAGAGAGAGAGAGAGAGAGAGAGAGACAGAATCCAAGGCTCCAGGATCTGAGCTGTCAGCACAGAGCCCGACACGGGGCTTGAACGCACGAACTGTGAGTTCATGGCCTGAGCCAAAATCAGACACTTAACCCACTGAGCCACCCAGGTGTCCCTCTTTTTCCATGTTAAATCTTTATAATATGGTAATAACAGCCCATCTTGATTTGAAATAACCACACTTCACATGACCCATAGTTACATGTGGTTAGTAGCTATGTGTATTATGCAGGGTTGGAGGACAGCATTGCATGCATATTTTCTAAAACCACACTGGTATGTTCAAAAGTAAACACATCACACCATGGTAGGTACAGTGATTTGATACGCCTCCTCATTTGCATGTATCCACCAAGCCATAGGGGATATGATGATAGCCAGAAGTGCATCATGCTAAGTGGCCTTGCCAAGGTCTGATTACCTGAGATAGAGTCTTGTGGGATATGAAGCTATTTACTTTCACCTCCTCTCTGTGGCCTAAGTGAGATTTTATGAAAGAAGACAGATTTTGTGGATGTAGCAGGGGTTTAGATATCTCATTTACTGGCCTTAAAGTTCTGCAAATGTCTTGACTTTCTAAACAATGGTTGGTGCAATAATTTGGCCTACCATCGAAGCTAAATGTACTGTATTTATGAACCAATGACAGAGTTTTCCTGATACTTGTTTTCATTACATTTTGAAAAATCTCTGAAAAGGCACAGAAAAAAAAACTATTAATACGTCTTGAGGGCTGTTGCTAGTATTAAGAACTAACACTTATTGAATGCTAACTATACATGTCAAGGCTTTACATACATTATTTCATTTATATATATTTGTTTCATGTACATAATATTTATATACAACAATCCTATGTGATGGATACTATTATTATTTTTTAAAATTTTTAATGTTTATTTTTGAGAGAGAGAGAGAGAAAGACAGAATGAAAGTGGTAGGAGGGGCAGAGAGAAAGGGAGACAGATAATTTGAAGCAGGCTCCAGTCTCTGAGCTGTGAGCACAGAACCCGATGCAGGGCTTGAACCCACAAACCACAAGATCATGACCTGAGCCGAAGTCGGATGCTTAACTGATTGAGCCACCCATGTGGCCAGATGGATACTATTATTATTCCCATTCTACAGACAGAAAAAAATTAAAAAAAAAAAAAAACAACCACCCCAGGCCCAGAGAGACGGCACCAGGTGGCCACACTGCTTTAGTGAGCAGTAGAGCCAGGTTTGAAGCCAGGCATTCAGACTCTGGGGTCAGTAATTTTGACCCAGATACCAACATTTTTTCAATCTTGACACCACTGCAATTTCAGGAGGATACTTCTTTGTTATGGGGGAGCCGACATGAGTGCTGCCGGGTGTTTGCAGCATTCTTAGGCTCTACCAACTAGCTTCCCGCAACACCTCCACTCCCCACCCCCACAAAGTTGTAGCAACCAAAAATGTCTCCAGACAGCTCCTCGCTGGGGAGCAAAAGTGTCCCAGCTTGAGAACTGCCGCCCTGTACTGAGTGGCTGCCCTGTCCCCTGCGCAAAGAGCACTGGATGTCTCATAGCAGCATGAGGATGGAGCGATGTGAGGAAGGAGCCAAGATCCAAGGAATCTAAGCTAGAAGCTGAGAAAGGCCAGGAAATGGATTGTCTCCTAGACCCTCCAGAAGGAACCAGCCCCGACAACAGCCCAGTGAGGCCCATTTTCAACTTCTGAACTCCTGGACCTTAAGAAAATAAATCTATGTTGTTTTCAGCCACAGAGTTGGGGGGAATTTGCTAGGGCAGCAGTAGAAAACAATATAGGGAGGCCAAGCTCATTCACATGCTGGCACAGGTGGCTCTTCTTATTCCCAGTTTCATAATCAGGCAATGGCAAATCAGGCACTTTAAATAACACACTCAGGGTCACAAAGCCAGGAAGGGAACCAAGAATTAAAACAAGGATACCTTACCGCAAAATCTGGGCTTTTCCTACTCACCATGAGGTGCCCCACTCATCTCCCCAACATCCCGATATAATGCAATATTTATATCAGTCAATACTGACTATTTGAAGGTGTAGTGCATAGATAACACTCTTGTGGCAGAAAGTCTGAAAACAAACATCCTTTTCTAGGTGGAAAAATACTTTTGAAAAAGTAAATCTAATAGCAATCTTCCTTTTCCACTTTGATTGTTAGTAACACCAGAGAGAATTCTGGTGATTTCCATATCAATCTGGGAAAGAGATTCTTGGAAATTTGAAGAAGAAAAGTGCAGGGGTGGGGGGAAGGGGAAGAATGCTCCGTCAATGCAGTCCAATGTCCTTAAACACCTGTGGTACTATTGATGCTGAACATTTGGACTGGCCAGCTCATTTCTAAACTTCTAGAGACATCTAACTGCACAAAATTTCCTTCCAAAATAAGTAACAGCAACAAAACTTAGGCTTGCAATCAGCATTGTTTTTAGCATTATGATTAAGCAGTAGATTAATCTGACCTATGTGCCCTGTTTGCAAGACTATTAAAATACTGGAAAAGGCATTCGGAGGTCTTTGAATGAAGTAATACCATATGCAATAATAATGTTCTCATTATGCAAAGGTCTTGTTATCAGACATATGTTTATGGATTATTTGCATTTCTAAATACTTCGCTTCTAATATTAATGGCAAATCTATTATTTTTTGTCCTCTCTTCCCATTGTGGAATCACTTGCCCACTTTGGATGGCTCTGTGACACCGTGATAAAGAGCACGGGCTTGGGAGTTGGCCGGCTCTGAGTCCTGACGCCTGAACCTACTAGCTGTGCAACCCTGAGGACAGTCCTGAACCACAGTTAGCTAGTTTGGTCATCTATCAGGTGGACATGATTACAGAACCTGCCTCAGAGCACTCTGGTGAGGATCCCCGAGACAACACAAAGAAGCATTTAGCACAGGGCCTGATCTCTCTAAGTTACCTCTTGATCCTCCTGATGCTTTTCTTGCCTACCTACAGTATTTCCATGGTGACCTACGTGATTCATGACTTAAGCCATGGCTTCCCTCCTCATTCCCTGAACATCTGAAGAGAATTTTTATTTTAATAAATGGTGGCTCTATCCCTTTATCCAGTTGCCCAAATCAGAAACCAAGGTGCCATCAACATCTCCTTCTTCTGCTTCACCAACCACCAATCCTCGGTCTCCCCAGAACATCTCCATAATTTTGGTCAGTACTACCTCATAGATGGCTGTTATACCCTGGCCCTCCATTTCAATATGTATTTTCACTCTACCTGAGGTCAGCCCTTCACCATTTCTCACCTATTTCCTTCCCAGCCTCCAATTTGCCTGTTAGTCACCCATTCTTCCTAGCCCTGCCAGAGAAGTCTTTTGGTAAAATGTGAGTACAACCAATACTGTTTCTCAGCTTAAAATCCTTGGCTTCCGATAACAAATAATGTTTATGAATAGCATGGCACCTGCCCACGCTTCCAGAATCCTCTCCTGGAAAAGAAAGGAAGGAAGGAAGGAAGGAGGAAGAAAGGAAGAAAGGAAGGAAGGAAGGAAGGAAGGAAGGAAGGAAGGAAGACAGACAGACAGACAAAGCAATGCCAAAGTCGCCTATTCATTCCGTTCTCCGGACAAATTAAAATAGAATCTCTAGGGGTGCCTGGGTGGTTCGGTCAGTTGAGTGACCGACTTCAGCTCAGGTTATGATCTCAGGGTTTGTGGTTTCAAGCCCAACCTCAGGCTCTGTGCTGACAGTTCGGAGCCTGGAGCCTGCTTCAGATTCTGTGTCTCCTTCTCTTTCTGCTTCTCCCCTGCTCATACTCTCTCTCTCTCCCTCAAAAATAAATAAACATTAAAAAATTAAAATGGAATCTCTAGAGCCAAAGGAGCAGTGTTTAGTTCGATTTGGGCATTTTCTAAATATTAGTTAATAAGCATGTATATTTTTAATTTTGAAAATGTCAAATTTCAACAATTAAAAATGGAGTGACACAATAAATCTCCATATACTTATCAATCAGCTTCAAAAATTATCAAGATTTCACCACATTCGCTGACCTGGGTTTTTTGTTGTTGTTCAAATATTTTTTTAAGTTTGTTTGTTTATTTATTTATTTTGAGAGATAGAGAAAGAGAGGGAGAACAAGTGGGTGAGGGGCAGAGAGAGAGAGGGAGAAAGAGAATCCCAAGCAGGTTTCATGCTGTCAACACAGAGCCTGACGTGGGGCTCAATCCCACAAACCGTGAGATCATGACCTGAGCTGAAATCAAGAGTTGGATGCTTAACCAACTGAGCCATGCAGGTGCTGCTGTTGTTTAAATATTTTAAAACAAATTCCAGATATCACCATTTCACAACAACTAAGAATAATTCTTTGCCATTATGTCATATCTGAGACTATGCTAAATCTTCCCAGTCCTATAAAAAAATATGTTTGTGATCAATTTCTTTGAATCAGAATTAAATAAACCAACACATCACACTTGGATATTACATCCATTAAATCTTTTAAATTAAAACTAGAGCAGCAGCTACACCCTCCAGTAACCACATCTCTATTCTCTGTCACTGATTTGTCCTCAGAATGCATTGACTGTCCTGTGGAATGTACTACTTTATGGAGTTATCAGTTGGCTTCCTTGATGTGTCATTTGACTTATGGCTTTCCTGAATTTTTTCATCACTACTTTTTAAAATTTCCCAGATAATCCTAATGACCAGCCAAGGCTGAGAACGACTTATCTTTCAACTCATACAAATGTATTAGGATACTTTGCATTATGATCTTCTATGTAGTTGTAGTAACAGCCATTCACATCCACCGAACATATCTCGTACATGCCAGTCAATGGGCCAGGTACGTTTCTCAAGTTATCACGACTTTACAACATTATCAAGAGGAAACTGGAACTTAAAACAGTTAATTAACTTCCCCAAGGAATCCAGCTGGTAAGTGGTAAAGCAGGGACTTGAACTTCGGCCTGATCCCCAAGTCTATATTCTTACTATTA
This sequence comes from Crocuta crocuta, assembly GCF_008692635.1. NCBI lineage: Eukaryota > Metazoa > Chordata > Mammalia > Carnivora > Hyaenidae > Crocuta > Crocuta crocuta. The sequence goes on from NW_027532599.1 coordinate 1,117,672, forward strand.
TACTGGCCTGGGTGGCTCTTTATTTTTATTTAAGAACAGATAAACTATGACTTTAAATTGGAAGCAGTCTGATTATCCACTGCCAATCCTCCCATCAAGCCATAGTTCTATCTTCATCTACCTGTGGTTAGGATCATTGCTCTTCTTACTTCAACAACTAGATCCATTTTGCCCAAAGGACATGAGACCATGAAGCCATTGAAATGTGGCTGTTCCAAACTGAAATGTGCTGTGGAAATAACATCCAAACTGGATTTTAAAGACTCAGTATAAAGAAGGAACATCGACTATCTTATTCATAATTTTTAAAATTGTTTACATGCCAATATTATAATATTTTTGGATATACTGAAGAAGGTACATATTATTAAAAATAAAATGATCTGTTCCTTTTTACTTTATTTAACGTGGCTATTAAAAGTTTTACAATTATTAAGTGTGGCTTGCATTATATTTCTATTGGACAGCATTGAATTAGACTCTAAACTCAGTGAAGGCAAGAAGGTCTAGTTCCTTTTTGGTTTGTAATTTCTGTACTTCCAACAGATGCCTGGTATAGACCCTGAGTTCCAAAACAGTGTCATATGTTCAGGGATATAGTTTGAATATTGCCAGGATTCTCTCATTGACTAAAAGATATTGATTAGAGACTTTCAAAAAATTACATTAAACTGATGCTATTTTCAGCATTCTCAACAATAGTCAAAACATAGAGTTGGGGCGCCTGGGTGGCTCACTCAGTTAAGCGTCCAACTTCAGCTCAGGTCATGATCTCACGGTTTGTGGGTTCGAGCCCCGCATCGGGCTCTGTGCTAACAGCAAGCTCAGAGCCTGGAGCCTGCTTCAGATTCTGTGTCTCCCTCTCTCTCTGACCCTCCCCTGCTCATGCTGTCTCTATCTCTCTCTCAAAAATAAATAAAATATTTAAAAAAACATAGAAAGAGTGTTAAGTGTCCATCAACTGACGGATGGATCAAGAAGATGTGGTTTATCTATCAAATGGAATACTACATGGCAATGAGAAAGAATGAAATCTGGCCATGTGTAGCAACATGGATGGAACTTGAGGGTGTTATGCTGAGTGAAATAAGTCAGGCAGAGAAGGGCAGATACCATATGTTTGCACATATAGGTGGATTAGGAGGAACTTAACGAAGGGCCATGGGGGAGGAGAAGGGGACAAATAGTTGGGGACAGGGAGGGAAGCAAACCATGAGAGACTCTTGAATGCTGAGAACAAACTGAGGGCTGCTGGGGGTAGGGAAGGGAAGGAGGGTGATGGGCATGGGGAGGGCACTTGTTGGGATGAACACTGGGTGTTATATGGAAACCAACTTGACAATAAACTATTTAAGAAAAAAATAAAGAAAACTGATGCTATCTGTTACTTGAGAACAATCTCGTTTAGATTCTCAAATACGTTTTATCAACAGCAACAATTTGGACAGCAAAGTTGTATATTTTGATACAAAATATGTGGATATGGTGAAAGTTAAATATCACTATTACAGAATAAACAGTATCTACTTGGATAAAATGTCTTTAAAAACCAAGTCTAGTGGTCATAAATCTGAAGTTCAAGTGCAAAACAGCCTTCTGGAGAGGCAATGATTTTCTGGCTTTTGACCTGAAAGGTAAGCACTGAAAGGGCCAGGTCTGAATCGTGAAAGCAAAGCCCTTGTAGACAGTGAGGACTTGACATAACTTTCTGAAGTATCCATAGGGGTGAGGAGATTATCAATGACAAGCACACGCCAAAGAACAGTGTTTTCTTCCTCAGGAAAGCTTTACTAGCACTTAGAAGGTAACACCCAGGATAAAGTAGAAACATGTCCTACCTGTCTCTAGGACTTGTAATTTAAAAAATGTACATACATATGTATATATGCACATATGTGCAAATATATATACACACACATATACACATATGGTCTCACACAGAGAACAAGCAGACAGCCCTCTCTCAGATATATCAATGAAGAAAATTCTTCCTGAAATACTCCCAGGCAACACAAATCTTCTTTTCTTACTCATTTCTGCCTCCCTCGATGACTTGTACAGAATTATCTTTCTCAGGACCACGGTCATGTCTCAGAACTAGGGCCCAGAAAATGAGGCTCTGCAAGCTGTGGTTGAGTGAAGATAGGAAATGTACTGTTTGGAGCAACTCTGGTTATTTAGAGGCCTTGTCAATCTGCAACAGATGAAGGTTCGAGGATCTTTCTTCCTTATTTTCCTTACTACTGTTGGTAGCAGTATGTGAACTTAACCACTCTTGTATAAGCTCCTTAATTTACTACTTGAGGTACCAAGTTTCTTCATAACAGCATCTCTGTGATTACTGTATTATCTTGCCGGCAACTATGAATAGCTGCACTTTATATATTCCTCTTTTATTACAACAAACCAAAGAAACCCTAAAATCCATGATGTGATGGAAATACATAAGTGCCTTCATTACCACACTGATCTTTCAAGAAAACCAAAAAAAGAACATTTCATTTCTCTTAGGGGTTTAACTTTCCAGGATCTAGAATTATGGTAATCAGGGTGGCTCTCTACCCCCACCCCCACTGTCCGGTTTATGTTAAGTTTATTCTGCGGGGAGCGGGGAGGCAATTGAGCTGGCCAACTCTGGAAGTTGTTCCTGGTTGCACGGGGTTCTTGAAAGTCAGACCTTTACCTATAAGAGTCTTTAACGATTAGTGAACACAGGAGCCAAACCGAAAGAATTGCCCATACTTTGTAAAAGAAATTAGAAACAGATCATCTCAAAGTATTATAATATGAATAATTTCAAAATGCTTCTAGATTCTAACCTCCATCTCCTCAGTTTTCAGTTGGGTCTAATTGACGGATGCCTCCGTGGACAAAACTGGAAGTTTGAGTAATACTACAGTTCATTCACAGATCAAAAAAAATCAACTGGATTTAATAAAGCTTTATATTTGCTCATTGCTTATACATCAAGAATTGTGTTAAGAACTTGAATGGATTATTCCATTTAACCTTCACATTTATCAAAGAAGTAGATAGTGTTTTCATCCCCGTTTCTTGCAAAGAAGGAAACTGAGGCTAAGAAAAATTAAGTAACTTGCTGGAGTACATTTTTACTATATGATCCAGGAGTTCATCCTGATACTTTTTTTTTTTTTTTTAAGGGGAGGTGTGAACTCTTAACTGCCAGGCATTTAAATTTTGCATGTATTTGGTCCCTGAATAGTCAAAACAGTCAGACAAGGAAACAAACCACTATCAGAACTTATCATGTTAATTTAGTATTTTCTGGTCAATCACATTGGTCTCATTTAACTACTCTGCTTTCTAAGTGAAAGACTATAACCAAAGTAACCTCAAGAGGTTTGATAACAAGGGGTCAATGAGGAAGTAAGAGATGATTTTCCTGATGATAAGTAGATAGAAGAAATAAAGTAATTATTCAATAGCCTTTGTCTTCAACAAGAGCTATTTGGCTATGATTTAAAAATTAAGTCTTAGTTTTTTATGAGTTTTGTTTTATGTGAGATTCAACATAAGTCTCTCTCGGTCTCCACAGACAGGCTAACAGATTATACGTTTTGGGAGCAAAACGTTATCTCGTTCAAGACTGTCTTAGTGAGAGAACTCACTTCTCACAGATTTTCGAAACATTTATCTATTTCGTACAGCACATCACTTAGAACAGCCTGTGGACAGAATATTTTGCTCCAGGTAAAGCTGCTCAAATCCTCTGCTGAATATACAGTAAACAGAACATTACACAGGAAGCTGCTGGAGGAACATATGGTCTTTGTCAACAGTGAAATCTCTGAACTGTACAGTGTCATTAGCGATAGGCTCGCCAGATTCAAATACAGAACCACACGTGTTCACATAAGCTCTAGTGACTCAGTCATTTGCCCTGGTTAGGGCCAGATGACAGCATCTGCCTTCTATTTAAAGGTACATGGGAAAGGGAGGGAGTACCTGACATGTAAAATAATGGACTTTCCTATGAGAAGCAACAATATGCCTGCCCAAAGCTGGCATCTTATCATTTCAATGAGTCAGATCATTAAATTTGAATTATGGCCCATAACAATTCACCAGGCTAAAATTATAGAAAGCTGGTCTCTTGCCAATAGAATTAAACTCATACTACTTTATTTTCAGCTAGGATAGTCAAACATAAGTGTCACATAGCAGCTTTCCCTGGCGCAATGAAGATGCAAATTGAAAGCTGCAAGTTATAGCCCCAAGCAATTTTTACCCTTATATATGGGAAAATACAAATTATTAATATGTAATTCACTTGAGGCTTCTGAAGTTTCCCTGCCTAGGGAGATGTTAGAATATTATGGGGGTACATTACCTTTAATCCATACACAAAACTGTCCTTGGTGGCCTAGAAGGCTATTTCTAGAATATTCTTTGCTTTTTCTCCTTAGATAAATGGCTTATTTATGCAGTGCATTTAACCAGCTGCTTATATGTCTTTCAACCCTAAAATTCCACAGGGCTTGTAGCTAGTCTCCAAAGATGGCTTCCAATAAGCCACTGCTGTCAATAGTTATGTCTTTGTCTAGTCTCATTCTACACAGCACCTGGATTCATCTGTGTGACCAAAAGAATACAGTGGAAATGACATCGTGTGTCTCTTGAGACTAGGTTATGGGAGTCCTTGTAGCTTTCACCTTGCTCTTATGGAATACTTGCTGGTAGCCAGTTGCCATATGAGAAGTCTAACTACCCGATACCTCCATGTTATGAAGAAGTCCAAGATATACACATGAAGAGGCTATGCAAAGACTAAGAGAGAGATAGATGATCGGCCAGCCTCAAGGTGGTTGGTCCATCCATCCAACTGAGAGATAAGACATCAGCATAAAGAAGTCAATATTGTGTACTTTAGTCCCAAAAGATGGCACATGGAGAAAAGAACCAAGGAAATCAGCCAACAGCCAGAAAGAAGTTCCTAGATACATTACCTCGCTGAGCCATTCCAACCATTTGCCATCATTCAAGTCATCCTGGGTAAGGCCCCAGACATTAGGGTGTTAAGACAAGTTGTCTCACCTATACTTTGCCTGAATTCTGGACACAAAGAATTATGAGCATGATGACATAGTTGTTGCTTTATCTCACTAAGTTTTGGGGGTGCTGTGTAGCAATAGATCACCAGATTAGGCTTTCTCAGTGACCTAAACACTTATTCTAAAAGTTAAGACTCAGTGTAGAATTTATTCTGCTTGGACTTCAAAAGGGAGTTGACATAAGCGCTTTCAAGGGAAGGGCAGTTACACATACAAATTTTGTCAGGAAACCATTTCTTAGAGTCAACTCCAATTTCTTATGCTATGAGTATGCTGTTTCTACTCCTCTTCCTCCTCCTCCTTCGCTTCTTTCTATTTCTAGATAATATGGGGAATATCTAGTTACAAGCTTTTTCAATTTTATATTTACATGTCATTGCTCAATGTCACCCATCTTTCTCCACACTAGGATTATAGAATAATAGAAAAGATTTTGGAGACAAATGGAATCTGGCCTTCATGGAGTTCAGCTCTGCTACATCCACCTGTATGGTCCTAAGTGGGTTTGTAAATCTCAAAGAGCTTCAGTGTCCTGCCTGTGTATAATAGAGGTAATAATGCCTAAAATGTTTATTGAAAGGGTTAATATGAGATGACATAGGTAAAATGCTTAGCACCATGCTAAGTGTAATAAGTATGTCATAAACGGTAGCCTCTTTTTTACATGGATTGTCTTCTGCCCTTTATGCTTCTTTGTTTCTCTACCTCAAACTCTTTGAATGTTCTTCACAGACCTCCTAGGTGGAAGTGACCGAAACTGGATATAAAAATGTACCTAATGTGAATCATGATCTGAGGAAGCCAACTTGGAAGGAAATCCTACAGGTGACCTCATTCTATTCTTTGGGTCATTTGTCCCTTCCAGTGGGTCCTGAGGGAGGGTTAGAGTTTAAAAGCACCATCATGGTGAGATGGATGGGAGTAGTTCCTGATATATCTGCAAGCTGGTGTTGGCAGGTATCAATAATGCCAATGAAGTCCTCGGAGGGAGGGGATAACATGGCATCAAGATGCAGTGGTCTCTGGACATTATATTTTTAAAGATTTCATACAAAGATTGTTGAAGATGGAAGAGATCTCTCAGAAATTATCTATCCTAATCTTATTTTATTGATGAAGAAACAGTCTTGCACAATGAAGTGACAAGATCAACATCTCACAGCAGGTTTTTGATAGAGCGGGGAGAAGAACACATTTCTTCTAGAACAAGGCTGGTCCCTTTGTGCCATGCTAACTACACCCAACAGCTTAGCTATAAGGAAGAGGCTTTAGAGAGACCTTCAACCTTTAAATCCATTGTTCTCCACATAAAAGCTCTTGCCCATTACTTCTATTTCTAGCACAGAGTATGCACTGTGGCTCAGGGCACCAGCTTGGAGTCCACAGACCGAGTTCAAGTCCAGCACTTCCATCTGTCGATGCTCCACATGCTCTGGGGCTTGAATTTCTGAATTCTAAAACGGGACTAACAGACCTCTGACCCCATACAGTACTTTGGACAAAAATGAAACAATGGGCTCAGTGAATAGCATACAAAGCTAGCTACGTTCACTCCCGTTATTATCCACGTTTCTGCCATGTGACCTTGTTTTCTCCCAAGTTACCATTCTCTTGTTGGTTGCTCTCATCCTATTTACTCTGACTTCTTCAACACACTCATGTTCTGCCTCTTCCCACTAGATACCACCTCTTTTCACCATTCCATCTACTACCTTAGAGTGCCATATCCTTCCTTTTAGTGTCTGGAATTCCTTCAAAGGGGAGTGAGGGCTCTGCTCTACTTATCAGACAAATGGTATAGGACTGCGTATGTTACTAGCATGCAATTACCATTTGGGGTAACTTATTTAAGCAGTGCTGTTCAGTGTGGACTCCAGACAGTAATAGGGCTGTAGGAGTTGGGGGATTTGAGGGAGGGACGTGAGGGAGGAAACATATTGATTCCCATCCTGGATTTAATCTTTCATATGTACATATATGTATTTACACAAGCACACACATTCATGTGCATATATATGTATGCACACAGGTTTCGAGGCATACACATTGTATTCACACACACAAAACCTCTTAAGTTTCTGCAAGAGATTTACCTTGAACAAGTGGTATCTTAGCTTTTAAAAAATATAAATACCACCACTCTGACATATCATTTAACCCAGATCAAAGAAGGTATTTATATTCAAGAATAAAAGCTGCCATCCTGAATCATGAATTCAAGAGAAACCAGTATCACTTGTTTGTTTTAAATAAAGAGAGGCTTGAAAGAAGAATTCACATCAGATCTAAGATGTATAAGAATGTTTTCTTAAAATCCATGATAGAATTTGGAGAAAAAATATTTTTGGTTTCCTTTTCCTTAGCATAAAATTTTTGCTAAAATAACATAAACTTGGTGGGTTGGATGAAGGAAAGAGTGCAAACTATTATAATAGCTCCAATTTAAACCGGGCATTTCTCATTTCTGAATAGCACCCTGTGTCTCTCAGGTGGAATGGGTTGCTAGAAACACACTGCTCTTTTCTGCACTAGAAGCCATAGCGGCAGGAATCGCCCGCAGGAGCATTACCTCCGAATACAAAGGACAGCGGATATCCTATATTATCAAATGTATAATAAAGAGGGTATATGAATGGGGATAATTAACATCCGAAGAACCATCATAACTTAGGCATTTACAGACCCTGTAAATTTAGAGCATTGCCAGTAGACGACTCAGCAATGCAAAAAGTAGAAAATGAAATAAGACCTTGGTCATGCTGCTGACGCACATACAATGTCACTTTGTGCGGACTCACAAATTTGAAGCTACATCACTTTATACACAAATAAGAAGCTGAATAATAAACAGAAAGGGTGACAATGATAGACTCATGAGTAATAACTTAGCCTTGCTTTGTAATAAACACATGCTAAATAAGGGAGCTGAGTTTAAATAAATTTGACACATACCCAATACTGACAGTAATTGTACAAAATACTCAGACAGCACATCCACTGACCACCCCGCCATGGGGTATTTTAACAAATCTTTTATATGAAGAGCGAAAACATATTTTATTGCCTTAATCAAAACAGAGATTGGTTTCTTTGAGTAGTTTTTTCAGGAAAAGCAATTTAGGTCTTAAATTCTAGACATTTATCCGTTAGGGCAAAAAATGTTATACCTGCTAAAACTAAGGAAAGTGGCTATTTATTCTTTAAAAAATAAACGGGTTTCCAGAATAGTAAATACATATTTTTGCTTTATTTATCTGTATCTGAAATAGAGGAGTAACCTCCTCAAGGAGTTTGGTGACCTGTAAGAATGGGATTTTGTAATATTAGACCTAATAATCTGCCACTCAGCAGGACAAGAAGAGCACCCTTATTCAAACACAGTTGCTGCTTCTCTGTAATTCTACTCAAACTTTAACATTCTAGCTTCATTTCTACCCTTCAGAAGAGTTTTACAAATAATATTACTGCCATTAAAAATAATTAAGTGCATCTATAGCCCAGGACTGTGTTTGCATAACGCAAAATGAAACACAACATAAAATCCACTCCAGGTACCCAGATCAGTTCTTAACAACGTGGGCGGTTTTTTGAAAGGAAAATTAATTCTAGTATAGAAATGTCTTTTAGCATGATGTCTCTTCTCGCTTTCTTTCTTTTCTTTCTCTTTTTTTTTTTTTTTTCCCCATCTGTCTGTTCTGTCATAATGAGGGAATGTTTACAACTGAATTGTTCACTAGACCCCAATCAAGAGTTATCACAGTTTGGACAGTCGGGGTCTTTCCTTCCATATTTGTATATTCATTATAAGAGATGGTTTGGAATGGTGCCTGTGAGTCTTGTCTGCTTCATAGCTGTCAACTATTATAAATTTTAGAGAATTTTGCATAATATTACAGGATACAAAAACTGATTAGAAGCTCAGCCCAAAGGAATGTAAACAGGAGGGGTTTGGGAATGAAGACCTAAATATGGGTCCAGTTGTCTTTCCATGGGAAAATGTGTCAGCATGGCTATTTTCAAAGTCTTCAGGGAGCTACATGCATTTTAACCATACATATCTTTATCTAAATTTGGAATTTGCTCTACAGGAGACATTTGGCAATGTCCAGAGCTTTTCGTACTTGATATAGCTTGGAAGAGGGTCAGAGGATGCGCCTGGCATGTAGTGAATAGAGTCTGGGAATGATGTTAAACATCCTACAGGGCACAGGGCACCCCGAACAACTAAAAATTATCTGCCATGAAATGGCAATGGTGCCAGACTTGAGGAATGCTGATTTAGACATACAGTATCATTATGTAATGTGAGCAGGTTCAGAATAACTGCCTTTTTCTCGCACAATATTAAGTCCTCAAGTACCAGATTTAGCAACAGACAGCACATTCCATATGTTCATCTGCATCCTGTTTTTTGTTTGTTTCCCTTGTTAGGAGGACAGACATAAGGCGTTTGGGGGCACTGTGCAACCACTGAAGCTCCGGGCCTCCTCTATGCCTGTCTCTCCCACGGGATAGAGTCAGAAGGACATTGGTTTATTGAGCTAAGACACTAAGAGTGAAATTTCACGGGCATCAAGTGCAAATTCAGAATGCTGCCTCTTTCCTGCACCTTCGCACTTTCCCTCTTTCCTGCCCACCTTTCCCTCTTCACTTCCTCTTCCTTTCTCCCTTCCTTCTCCTTTCTTGCTCCCTCTGATGTGATTCAATATGGAAGTCTTAAAATGTTTCCTTAGTGTTCAATTCAGTTCATTTGAATTCTGTGTAACACACATCTATTGGATATTTTTGTATTGCACTAGGAAGATCTGTTTTTTTTTTTTTTTCCCCTCAGCTACTTAGAGTGAGGGAATCTTAACATTTGTTTGAATGGGGATAGATGGGGACCGAGGGCTTTCTGGCAGGACTGGCAGAGGCTAGTGAATGAACAAAAGCTCAGTGTGAGCAAAGAGCAGAGTGCTGTTGGAGAATGACTTACAGTCTTGTTTTTTCGAGTATGGGGTGGCTGAGGATACTATTGAGAGTTAAAGACCACAAATGTCAGTTGGCTATGGAAATGGAGAGACCTAAGGCTAACGAAAACAAGTCTACTTTGTTAGGTGACAGGAAAGAATTCTTGAAGATTCTGGGGCAAGGAAATGCCACAAGCAAATAGGTGCATGAGGAAGATTCATCTGGCAATGAACAGACAGATGGGAAGGCAGGAAAAGTGAACACAGGGAACTAGTTAGGGAATAGGATGTTGAACCAGGGAGGGGGGCACTGGAAAGATGCCCTATGCGACTGAGAGAGTTGTTAAAATGGCCCTGGACTGTACCCAGAGTGGGAAAACCGGGACTGATTCAGAGGTGATACAAGGCTTCTGGGAGAATGGTGGCCCCCTTTAAAAGAAACATTGATTCAGAAGGAAGAAGCAGTATGGGGAGATATGATGGGTTTAGCTTTGGATTTGTTAAACTTGAGATATTAGGGAGATCTTCAAGCTGACACTCTTATCCTGCAGTTCAGAATATTAGAACTGAGCTAAAGAGAGAGGCTGCAGAAGGAAAAATAATGAAGGCGAGAGTCATTTAGATGGAGATGGTAGTTAGAGCCCCCCATACTGGACAAGGATGAGGAGAAAAAGGAACAGCATCTTGGGAAATGCTCTCATTTGAGGGCATGGAAACAGAGTAGAAACAAATGAAAGAGAGAAAGAAGGCATCATTAGAAAGGTTGTCATAGAATGAGAGTATCAGTGTGGGATAAAAGCTAAGCAAAGGTCGGATTGGAGAAATTAGGGGTGGTTAAGAGCTCGAGGATGGTCACAGAGGATAAACTGAGCAAAGCCTGGTAGACTGCTTATTAGGAGGTTACCATGGACCACTGAGGGGCCAGTTCTGTAGGTGATCACGCAAGAAAGTGGGCTGCAAAATCTGCAGACAGAGCAAAAAAGGCATGGGCATTGGAAACAGAGAGAAGAGAAAGGGTGGGGGACAGAGTTGGTGCCTTTCTGGACGAGAAGCCTCTACACAAGTCTCTTTGCAGTAGGAAAAGAGCCCAAATACCCAACTCTTAGAAATAAATGACTTCTTCTCCAGCCTCTGCCTCCCATTCTATTCCTAAACTGTGTTTAAGGAACACAAAGTTTGAACTTGAAAAACAGAAATGAGAAGGAACATGACCAAGCAGTGTGTACTTAAAATTGGACACGGGAACACCAGCATTTTAGGCTTCCACTCTAAAAAATTGGGCAAGGACAGTACAGAATTCCAGATCATTTTGCCATCATTTTTAAGCTTCCTGACTTGTCAACCAAAGCATTCATCAATGCTTCCTCTTAGGGGCCCTGTCCCTAATAGTCTAGTGCCTTTTACTTCAAATAAATAGCTGACGTCTCTTACTTTTTTTTTGAATTGAGATGGGCCAAAGAAAATTTTACAATTTTTAAAGGGGATGTAGCAAGGAGGTGTAATGGGCCTACACCTATGTGAGCAAACCATTTCATAATTTATTGAAAGGAACAGCCAGCCATGCCATAAAAGAGGTGGTTTTCACAAGACTGGAGAGGCTCTTGCTAGGGTTACTACAAACATACTAATTCTAACCTTACTCAACAGACCAACGAGTGCATGTGGTCCAGGATTCGTGAAGCCCAACACTCCGGTTTATCAACTGATCAGAACCTGGAACAGATCAGAACCTGGAACAGCCAGAGGGTGCTCCCACTCTGGTGGAGATCTTGGAAATACAAACGCGTGGCATGGGAAGCTGCTTGGTCGGGGTAATAGGGACATCATCTTGGCTCCAGGGTTCACAGGTGCTTGAGGCCTTTTTTGGGCCTCTTGGCAGAGGTAGTCACTACGAAATGAGGGTGTTGTTTCTGAGAGGACCACCCGTTAGTGTGAAGGCAGACCCCGTACTTCCCCGTCCCCAACATGAGATGAGACATTTCCAAACTGTGCTTCAGCCCATGATCTCTCTTATCAACTGAACTTTAACGTGGAACCTCAGAGGAGGAAAGTGATGCAAGTGAAGGCACATTTTGGTGATCAGGAGCAGGAGAGGACCAGAGTCACATCTTTTCAGCGTTCTTTCATAGCCTGCAGTGACTTTGAGATGGCCAGAACACAAGGGTCTTAAACACTGGCCCTTGGCTCATTCTCAAATCTGAACAAAATAGCAACTTAATAGTACCAATAATCATAGGAGATTGCCTTGCACATAGGTCAGTTCAATGACAGTTTTACGTCCTTTTAAACCACTAGATAAATAAGTTTTGAGGGCCTGTTACACATTAAGTGATGAAAATACACTGATAAAAAACAAGGCAAAAAACCTGTCCCATCCCATGAAATCATGATGAACAACAGCTCTATCAAAGACATCTTAATGCTCTCCAAGGACTTTGTGAGGCAGGTGTGACTACTTCTCAGAGGGGAGAAAGAGAACACAGGAAGACTGTAGTGTGATATGCCTGGGGTGCTCAGTCAATGCAGCTGGGATCCCACTCATCCCTTTCACTCTAAAGTCAAGCTCATTATCAAAGCTTACCAAGGCTTCAGCATGCCTCTCTGGGGCATGCAATCAGACCCAGCAATGCTCCCAGGATACCCTAGCAGTCCTCAGACCAGAGCAGAGAGCCTCATCACCATGACTTCACTAATCTCAGTGCCCATCTTCCCAGTGGTGCCTTAGCAGACCAGTCAAAAGAAACGTTCTGTAATGGCCTCACAACAGATGCCATGGTACTCCCAAAAGACTTGTAATGCACTTGAAGAAATCTCCATATAATATTTATATATTTTTTCCTGTGGCAGGTTTTCACATTTGAAGAAAAAAAATACTGAATTTCTCTTTCCAATTGGTGTGCTGTGTTGCTTTTGGATAGTTCCAAAGTTTTCCTATTCCTACTGGGTCCTCATAAAAGCAAACAAGAAATAAGAACAAAATGGCCGCACTTTAACATGAGCTGATTTTTTCCCTTCTATGACTTGTATTTGAATATTAAAAGGTAATAAAATTAAAACAGTCTTTGGGAGGAAGACAGTACACTAGCCATTTTCTTTTTTGGCCAAATGGAGTCCATTGAGGTGGACAACACAGCTTGGTTTTCAGGATGCCGGGTCAATGGAAACATATTTCCATATTAACTTAAAGTGCATTTCACACCATATTTCTGACTTTATGGCCCTTCTCTCTCATGTTGGACCCACATATTTATTTATGAAAGGGATATCTTGTTAACTTCTTATAAAAGATCAAAATAATTAGAAAGGCTGTAGGGAAAAATGCATTTGGGGCAAAGAGTAAGCTTCTAGTCCACATAAAACTTTGCAAATAGTTTGCTGTTCAGGTGGCTGAGATGGGAGATCCATCAAAATTACTCACATTTCTGCTTTAGGATTTACTTCTGACTCAGGTCACAGAGAACTGTCGCTTTTATTTTGCAACAAAATAATAAATAATAAAAACCAGAACTCCTCCCCCCTCCCCCCTCGCCACAAGGAAATCCCCATCACAGTTTTATTAGCCTTCCAAAGACAACACAGCATGCTTTTTGGAATGCCAGGTCACTGGAACAACACACTTTCATATTAACTTAAAGTGCATTTCACAGCTTATTTCTGATTTTATGGCACTTCTTCTAGTTTCTGCCAGCAGAAAAAAAAAATATCTGCTTTCACAGTGGAAGTCTGACAAGTTATTTCAACTATATTAACAGCAGGCTACAGTCAGTTGCTCTTTTGTGCTTTCTGGCATTCTTGCAGTTCCAACTAGAAATAAGGGGTCAAAATGTTGGAGTTTGGGGGATAATGCTGGAATTACACTTAGTCTCAGTTCTCTGTTAAGAAAGACATCAGAAGGAAAAGTTGATGCCAAATAGAAATTCTTGGCCATGTGGACCCAGTTCAATGATCAAAAAAAGTGGTCACTACCCTTAAAACCAATGAATCAACCAAAGCAAGCAAAGATAAGGTCTGATTTATGTCTATAACAGATTGTTTTTTACATTTGTCTTAGCCCAAGTTCTCAAGAAAGCACAGCATGAAGTATGGATCAAGGCACTGACATTTTACTTCAGAGATAGAAGCCGGAAGCAATAAGAGTGAGGAAAAAAGGCAGGGGCGGGGGGATGGAAATAAGCAAAGCACTGTGATATGACACATCACTGCACTGGCTACTGCTTCACAACGAGCCACAAAGAGACTCGGCTGGTTTCTCAAAAGGCCAGACTTTCCAGAAGGTTCCTGAGGAGTTAACATACCTGGAAATATCCCAGAGAACAAAGCAAAGAGAACATCTTCAAGTCTGGCTCCTTCTGGCCTCCCATGCTATAGCTCCCCAAGGGGGACCCATCTCCCTTCCACTTCTTGGTCACTCTGCAGCTACATGCGAAGCATTTGTTCCGTTCAAGTTCAGAAGAGGAGGGAGACATGGTTTAAGTGGGAGGTAGCCAAGAGAGAAAGGAGCAGATAGACAGTCAAGGGGATCTGAGAAGGTAATAATGGATGTTCATTTCAATGCCAGATTTGCATCACAGATTTGATTCTGAGCTTTCCAATGGGCAAAAAGTAAGGAAACATTATCAGACATATGGTTCACTAGTATCCATAACATAAGATCAAGTTAGTTGCTCAAAATACAAGTGTTCTTGATATGGAGTCATGGAAAATTATTTTCTAATGGAGACTGACACTGTTTGAGAGAATAAACAACATCCTCATTAATAGAACACAAAATAATGAGTTTCACCACATTGTTTTGTCAACCTTTCAATATGGACAATGATATACTGGCGAAGCTGTTTTGGTAAATGGTATAGGGGTCTAACAAGGCAGCAGAGGGTGATAAATTCTAACGTGTACAGGGGAAAGCATAGATGGCATGGCCTTTAGGCAGTATCCCACAATATTTATTCTCTCAAATGTGCTTTTGATACATTTATGGCACCATTTGTACTCTGGGTGAGTTTCACAACTTCTCTGGGGATATTAATATGTACCACCATAGGGCTGTTGCAAGAATTAAACAAAACATATAGAAAACCCTAGTGATATAAGATCTGAAGCTCAATAAATGACAGCTAGTGGCTCCTGGTTAATTTGTCAGGGAGAAGGAGAGAGAAAAGCCTAGGAAAATCCAGAGGTTTAAAGCACAGTGGCAAGGGGTATGCGTAGTACCTTCAATAATACCAGTGAGAGAGCCAGTTTTGAAAAGATAGTTATTTCAGTTTGTGACATGCCAAGTCAGAAGGAGAAAAAACATGTTCCTGGGGAAATGCTCACTAAGAAAAATATGGCCAGGAGGACACCACCAGGATGATGACACAGGAAGCTCCTGAAACTCCTCTTCCCACAGAAGCAAGGAACACAAGCTGGAGCAATTCCCTCTGAGAAGAATCTAGAAATTAGTTGAGTGACTCCTACAAATTGAGTGACTGAGAAAATAGTCATGTTGAAATGAGTAGGACAGGCTGAGACACTCACTGTGAACCCCAGCCGCATAGATGGAAGTCACACACCTGGGAGGGAACTCCCATCTCTCAGCTGTCCCCAAGAAGCAAAGAGTTTGGACCACACACTAGCACCCCAACTTTTAAGGCTGCCACCTGAGGGATAGGTCTCAAATCATCTACTTCTGAAAGCCAGTGAGGCTTGAGTTCAAGAGTCCTATAAGACTATAGCAAACAAAGCAACAGTTGTTAAGAGGCCTGGGAACCTCCACCATGGCTCCCCCCACCCCCCACCTCCCAGGGCTCAGCACAGAGGGAAAAAATGCCCATGTTTTTCCCTGGAAAGGGTCTGACTACATACTTTACAAGCTGCTGCCTCAAAGGTCCAGCTTTAATCAGAATGCATGTAGGTGCTGACTACAATCCGTCCAGGAGCCTGAAGGAGCCAATAAGCACTTTCCCCACATTCTCCCTCTGGCTCCCTCCAACAAGAAAACCAAGCCTCCATCTTCCTCCTGGAAAAAGCTTTTCCATTCAGTTCCCATCCTAGGGATGGGCCCACAAATCACCCACCTCTGTTAGCCAACAGGGCTCCACCTTCAAGCGTCCTACAGAATTATATTGAACAACAACAGCAAAAAAGCAGTTTTCAAGTGGTTGAACAAACGGTTCCTGTAAGCAAAGGGTATGAACAGACAGTTTTCCAAAGAAGACATAAATGGCCAACACGTACATGAAAAAGTGCTCCATATCACTGAACATAAGGGAAAGACAAATCAAACCATGAGATATCATCTTACAACTGTTAACATGTCTAGCATCAAAAAGACAAGAGATAACAAATGCCGACAAGGATGTGGGGAAAAGTGAACGCGCATGCACTGTTGGTGGGAATGCAGACTGGTGCAGCCACTATGGAAGATGGTATGGAGATTTCCTCAGAAACTTAAAAATAGAACTATCAAAATTATATGATCTAATAATCACACCTCCAGGCATACCTCCAAAGGAAATGAAATCATTACCTTGAAGAGATATCTGTGCTTCCTTGTTCACTGCAACACTATTTTTTTTAAATCTAACATTTATGACAATATGGATGAACTTAGAGGCCACTGTGCTGAGTGACATAAGTCAGACAGAGAAAGACATATACTATTGCATGGCATCATTCATATGTAGAGTTAAAAAAAAAAAAAAGTTGAATGGAGCCTGGGTGGCTCAGGTGGTTAAGCATCTGACTTCCACTCAGGTCATGATTTTGTGGTTTTGTAAGTTCGAGCCCCATGTCGGGCTCTGTGCTGTCGGCTCAGAGCCTAGAGCCTGCTTCGGATTCTGCATCTTCCTCTTTCTCTGTCCCTCCCCCACTTGCACTCTGTCTCTGTCTCTCTCTCTCTTTCAAAAATAAATCAACATTAAACATTTTTTTAAGAAAAGTTGAACTTCTAGAAACAAAGTAAGATGGCAGAATGGTGGCTGTCAGGACTTGGGAGTAGGGGAAATAGGGAGAAGTTGGTAAAAGGGTATAAATTTTCAGTTACAAGATAAATACTGTCTGAGGATCTAGTGTGTAATATGGTGACTACATAGCTAATGGGGTAGAACTTAGGAGTTTCCATCAATGCGCGGAAACATGTGGAGTGATGGATATGTTAAGTAACTCAATTAAGTTAATCCACAATGTATACGTGTATCAAATTATCATGTTGTAGCCTTTAAATATATTTGTCATTTAATTTGTCTAATTTGTCCAATTTTATTTGTTAATTATACCTCAACAAAGCTGAAAAAAAAAGAGACATATATAATTGTCAGTTTTGATTAGGGATCTAAGAACCTTATGGTTAAGGATCTTTCACAATTTCAAATTCCTGAACTACGAACACATTGCTCAGAATAAGAAAGACACAGTGGACTTTCTCCATACAGTTAATGGAATTTCTCTTCTAATCTCACAAATTTTCTCAGTCTTTGTTTTTTCTCCTCTCTGTGTTCTTCCGGACTTCTTCTGGGTGTTTACTCATTTTCCATTCCATTTATTCCCTTCTCTCCTGGTCATCTTAACTCTTCTTGCTGTGTATGAGTTAAGTAGAATTAAAGGAAACACCTGCTTCTAATTAGTGACTGTGGTAAAGTGGCATCCTAATAAGAAATAGGTCAGTGCTTTATTTGCAAGTAGGGCCTATGAGAAATTTTAAAATCAATTCGGATCTTTAACTTTCAAGAACTCAATAAGGGTTTGTGGAATAGCTACTTGGGATTACAATAAAGATAAAAGAAGTGAAAGAGCATTATAGTTTCTGTACTTAAGGAGTTTAAAATCTAATGAGAAATATTTTTTTTTAAATTTATAATATAGATCAATAATAAGGTGAAACAGTGAAATTAAATGTGAACCTGAATAGTTCAGCCAACTGATGTTCATAGAATGAAGGGGCAAATCTAGGAATAGAAAGCGCAGGAAGCCTAAAGCAGACAAGGAAGAAACAGCACAATAAACCCTGTCAACAGACACCTGGATCTTTGCTTCTTTGTTCTTGTTTTTTGTTATTTTTGATTTTTAATTAATTTATTTTGAGAGACAGAGAGAGCATGCAGGGGAGAGGTGGGGGGGGGGAGGGAGGGAATCTTAGGCAGGCTCTGCTGCCCTGACCCAGGGTTCAAACCCACGAACCTATGAGATCATGTCCTGAGCAGATATCAAGAGTCCGATGGGTAACGAGTTGAGTCACCCAGGTGCCCTGCTTCTTTGTTTTTGTGACGGGAGGGGTCCTCAGTCTGAATTCGCAATGTCCTGAAGCTTTAAAATGGCAGGCGGTTAACCCTTCAATAATGAATCACTGTGAATGACTAAGGGTCCTTCCCATCCCCTCCTTTGCTAGTGTGAGGATAAAAATGCCTACCTCACCTTCTTTCCACCCACCAGAGAAGGAGGAAGGGAGAAATGGCATACTTAAAGACTGGGAAAAAATGCATAATCATCCAATATCCACAGGAGATTTTGTTACAGAAGAAAAACTAGAGACTTTTAGTACTTGAAATTAGAGATGCCCATTTCCAGACAGAGGGCAAATGTGATGAGAGAAAATGGCTCAATTTAAAGGTGTTTTTCCAAAAATGTTATAGCAAAGGATCACACTGAGAGAGTGAAGGTGTTTCAAATGGGTGAACATTTGTAAAGAATGTATTTCTGTTGCTTTAATTTTGTACAGAAGTGACCTCCACATCCTTTCCCAGATGAAGCTGATTTTTGCCCCTAATGAGTATAGACAGACACTGGGGGCTTACTCACAGGGAAGGAAAGACCAACGAACTTTCAGTAAAAGTAGATTCTTCCCCCTTTGGCCTCTTAACAGGGGCAAAGCAGGTGGCCTATGGATATCTGAAACATTTAAAGTAGGTTTTTAAACATGTTTTAACTTATTCTCTATGAGGAAGTTTCCATCGTGTCCCCCAAAAAGATATGTCCAAGTCCTAACCCTTAGTTCCTGTGAATGCAACTGTAATGGACTGAATGTCTGTGCCCTCCACCCCCACCCCCACCTCCACCCCCAATTCATACACTGGAATCCTAACTCCCAATGTGATGATCATGAAAGGTGGGGCCTTTGGAAGGTAATCAGGTCATGAGGGTTGAACCCTCATAATAGCATTAGTGCCTTTTTAAACAGATCCCAGAAAGCTGTCTCATCCTCCTTCTGTCTTGTAGAATGCAACAGAAGATCACCATCTGCAGCTCAGGAAAGAACCCACATGCACCAGCATCTGACCATCCTGATCTTGGACTTCCAGTCTCCAGAATGGTGAGAAATAAATTTCTGTTGTTTATAAGCCACCCAGTTCTTAGCACGTTGTTATAGCAGCCCGAATGAAGGCAGTGACCTTATTTAGATGTAGGGTATTTTCAGATACAATTAAATTCATGATCTTAGGAGAGACCATCCTGTACTTAAGGTGTGGCCATAAGGCAAGGAACGTCAAGGGTTACTGAGAGCCTGAAGAAGATGAAGTCAGGAGACAGAGTCTCCCCCAGGGCCTCCAGAAGGAATGCACCCTGCTGACCCCTCAACGTCAAGCTTCTGGGCTCCAGAATAAATTTATATTGTTTTAAGCCACCCAGTTTGTGAAGATTCATTACGGCAACCCTAAGGAGCCAGTCAACAATACCAAGAGCAAGAATTTTAAAAATGGTTTTGAAGAAAACAGAAAAGCCCATCTCACATATTTTATCTTCCCAGAATCATGAGAATATTTAGGGCTGGAAAGGAACTAATTTAAAAAGAAACTAGTGTACAAATGCTTTGCTATAAATATTCCAAGCAAAAGCCTCATTAATTTGAACTAATTGGAGGGAAGGCATTTCTGAAATAGTAAAGAATAATGGCAGACTATTTTTGTATACCAATATATTATCTGAAGAAGGTTTAATGCATGTCTAAGAATGATAGTGCAGTAATTAACAGACCCGTCTTTCATAGACTCTCCATGAACTGCAAGATAAAGCTCACGTGTGATAGTACTAAGCTAAGCACTAGCCTCTGTGATGTGTATGGTGCCCATCTTCCTGCATTATCTCCTGTGCTAGCTCAAATACCCTCTGCCTCCAGTAATATGAAATCACTTGTACATTAGGATGAATGCTGCTGTGCTTTTGTGAATACTGTTGGTTTTCTCCAAAACCCCCTAGTTAATATCAATGACCATTTATTCAGCTTCTATCATTGATCGACCAGTTAATACAGTAGGCATTTAATAAACATTATATGGCTCAATTTTTATAACACCTAAAGATATATGTTACCATTGCTGTTTTACAGGTGAGGAAATAGTCATAGAGGTCAAGGGATATGCTCAAGGTCATATAAATTAGTAAGTCTTGATTTGAATCCCTTACTCTGATAACCAAAGCCCTTGTTCACACTCTTTCCTCTTTTGGCTTGAGTTCTTACTCATCCTTCAAGATCCAGCTGAATGTCATCTCAGCAGGAAGATTTTCCAACACCTCCAGGCAAATAGACTGCAGTTTGTATTTCATTATCATGCCATGAATCTTTGTATCTAGGAATACATATCCTTGTAATTGGTCAAGGGAAGAAAATAAAGAAACACACACACACGCACACATCAATTCTGGTTACTTGTGGTAGTTATACAAAGTCACAGTGGATACTAAATCAGTGAATACTGAACTGCTGTTCCTAGGGGGGTACACACACAACACACACACACACACACACACACCTCACATAGATTATAATCTTCAATTCAAAAACAATTTATTGGGGCACCTGGGTGGCTCAGTCGGTTAAGCGTCCAACTTCGGCTCAGGTCATGATCTCACGGTTCGTGGGTTTGAGCCCCGCGTCGGGCTCTGTTCTGACAGCTAGCTCAGAGCCTGGAGCCTGTTTCTGATTTTGTGTTTCCCTCTCTCTCTGACCCTCCCCTGCTCACGCTCTCTCTCTCTCCTGTCTCTCTCTCAGAAATACATTTTAAAAAAACATTAAAAAATAAAAAATATATTACCCTGTTAGGTTCTTTTTTTTTTTTTAATTTTTAAGTGTTTTATTTATTTTTGAGAGAGAGAGACAGAGAGAGGGAGAGAGGCAGAGTGCAAGCAGGAGAAGGGCACAGAGAAAGGGAGACACAGAATCTCAAGCAGGCTTCAGGCTCTGAGCTGTCGGCACAGAGTCTGATGTGGGGCTCGAACCCATGAACCACAGGATCATGACCTAAACCAAAGTAGGTTGCTTAACTGAGCTTCCCAGGCATCCTAGGTTCTGTTTTCTTTACTTTACACATGAGGAAATGAAGGTTCGTAATGTTAAGTAACTTGCCTGAGGCTGCCCCACTAGCAGGTTCCAGAAATGGGATTCAAACTCCATTCAACTGGCTCCAGAGCCAAAGCTTCTTGAGCTTCCTACACTGCCTGGGTCCCGCTAGCCTCTGCTCATCTCTATGATGGCTAAAACAAGAAGAGCATCACCTCACTCAACCTCAGTTGGGAATGCCAGAGACTCAATTTTTTCACTGCTCTGCACATGCATGACTGTAAACTTTGTGAGGGCTGATTTGGGGGCCACAAATATATTTTAGCAAGCAGGCAATTTTCTGAAGGTGTGGCCACCCGGCCTAGTCCCTGTTGGGTCTGCCTGATACATATATGAGACCTGCGGCCATGGAACAGATCCTCTAATAAGGAGGTCTTATCACACTGCTTTTCTGAGGACTCTGGATTTTCCTCAGGAGGACTCTAGTGAACACATGAGGACCTTGTCCTTGAACACCTCTAAACTCTGTCCCTATTTACATAGAAGTTAAGATCTCCTATCTACCCCTCACTTAGACTTTTCATTAAAAGTTAAAGAGATATTTGAGAAGCGCCTGGGTGGCTAGGTCGGTTAAACATCTGACTTCACTTCAGGTCATGATCTCATGGTTCATGGGTTCAAACCCTGCATCGGGCTCTGTGCTGACAGCTCAGAGCCTGGAGCCTGCTTGGGATTTTGTGTCTCCCTCTCTCTCTCTGCCACTCCCCTGCTTGTGCTCTGTCTCTCTCTGTGTCTCAAAAATAAATGAAACGTTAAAACGTTTTTTAAAAAGTTAAAAGGATATTCGAGTGAAAAATAGAGCACCTTCACACTATCTGTTAAATCCCCTCTCAGAGAGAAAACAATGCTCTCAACTTTCAAAGATGGCTGTGTCTGAATGAGGGGGGGATTTGGGATATAGCACGGGGTTGCGATGCAGAAACAGGAAATGTATGCATTGCTTTTGGTTATGTAAGCTCTGATGCATAGTACTGTGGGGAGCCCTTGGGGTCTGCATATCGTCTATGAAACCAACTTTATTTTACCTGAAAACAAATGAACATTTCTGAATAATTCATTAAAATATACTGATCCTGTCACGGTAAGTGATCTGTTTGGGGCTGACTGGATTAAGGGCAGGAGACAAGGGCTTTGGAAGGCCAAGTCTCACCTTCACCTGACACATCAGGAATCTTCTAGGACGCTGGGGTATCTTCTATCTTCCATCAGCTTGGCTGCTGGGGACCGTCACACTACTCTGGGCATTGAGACCAATCTGGGTTCAGAAGCAGGGGTGATATGTCAGGGTTAAAGATATCCCAAATGGTTCCCAATGAGGTGAGATCACTGTTTCCTTAGATTTATCCTCCAATCCCTTCCTCTGATCTGCCTCCACTCTGGACAGAACTTCAAACACTCATATACACACCAGCTAGAACACTCCCTTCTAACTTTGTCTTCAATTCTGTCCCTGGGTTCCTCACAAAACAGACACGGAGAAAGTTCAGTAAAAACTGCCATATGGCGAGCCTGGATAGGCCAAGAAGATGGGAGGTACATCCGGAGACGGGGCTGTGGGGAGGGAGAGGGATTATACACAAAGCAGAAGATTGTCTCTTTTGGAAAATGGAAACTGAGAAACCTCAGAAAGACAGCATGAAAGTCATTTTATATGAAAAGCTGCTTCTCAACTAAAGGTTAAGAAGTTTGACTTGGAGAATTTCTTTCCTAAAATGCTTTCACTTCCATTCACTATATCTGAACACTCAATCATGAGTCACATCAAAGGGCCGTTGAAGCTGATAACTAAGGTTTCCTTACGAAGGATCGGCCATTTCAAACAGGACTTGATCAGATAGAATAATAACAATGAACTTCTCTTCTGGGAACTGGATTGGCTGGAAAGTCCCATTTGTTACTCATCCTTTTCTCCTTTCTTTCTCTGGACTAATTTCCATGGAGACTTTTCTTCTCTTAATACTTTTTTCCCCCCGGAACAAATAACTGCAGTGCTATTCTCTGCCCTTTTCGATATGACTATCATTATGTTTTTCTTACTTTTCTTCACTTACCCAGTCTACGATACTTTATAAAAGTGATATAAGTCATCCTTACTAAATACTCAGGAATAGGTCTTCAGGACAGAGTCACCATTATGGTTTAGATTTTGTTTTGAATACAGCCTGTTATTATTGTTCTAGCATTTTCTTTGCAGAAGGCTCCTACATGCTTCTACTTCTCTAAAAAGCAAGCATCATATCTTATGTTGCAGGTGTTTGTTGGATGCCAGGCACAGTTCTAGGCTCTGGAGACACGCAGGTGAACAAGACACTCAGGGCCTTGCCATTCTATCACTTTTATTCTACTGGGAAAGGCCGTTAATAAACAACTGTATGTCTCTGGTAATGATAAGCACTAAGAAGGAGGGAGTTAGAGTCACCGCCATTTCCATCACCATGTTTTATCACTGCCAACAGGAAACTGGTATAAATGGTACCAACACAAAGGGAGCCCATAGTGCTATAGTTGTTCCTCAGCCTTGATTTCACATTGGCCGTAGATCCATTCACTGACTTATCCTGGGACTCTGCAGTTTAATCAGGCCATGATCTGTCACTTCCAAAACACAGTGGGGGGCCTCATTTGGGCTCTGATCACATAGTATCATAACTATTCAGACTTCCAAAATCATTTCTACTCAGACCCTTGTCCTTATCCGACCTTGACATACTGAAAGCATTTATGAAGCCTACAATTTATTCCTTCTTCTTTTAATCTGAGTTATTGGCTGAACTGTTGGTCATTCTTGGTTAAACTTCCTTTACCTTTAGGCAGAAATCTTTGTGGCTGCGGACTGCTGTGATAAAACTTTTAAAATGGCTAATCTTTATGGAGAAAGTCTTCTTGGGTCATATGATTCTTTTCTTTCCCTTTTTAACTTACATTTTCATTCTCTGCAGCCTATCTTTGCCTCCCGTGAAAGGCTTCCATACATTTTTGCTTCTTCTCTAGGGCAGTAAGGACACCTGTGTTCTTGTAAACTTCATTTGAGAAGGAATCGTTGCCCTACAATGAGATCAAGCTGCAAATTATTGTTTCTTAATTCCGATGTGCTTATTTTTCTTTAGGCAAGTACATTTATCTGGTCTTATTAATCTGATGAAGTTACTAAACAGAGGTGCAATCTTAGGGGCGCCTGGGTAGCTCAGTCGGTTAAGCATCTGTTAGGTCATATCTCACCACTCGTGGGTTCAAGCCCCAAGTCAGGCTCTGCTGACAGCTCGGAGCCTGGAGCCTGCTTCAGATTCTGTGTCTTCCTCTCTCTCTTCCCCTTCTCTGACTCATGCTCTGTCTGTCTGTCTCTCTCTCTTAAAAATAAAAAAAAATAAAACATTAAAAAATTAAAATAATAGACTTACAAACTTAGAGGTCTAACTCAGTCTCTCCTGAGTGGCTTTGAATCAATTATTATTATCTACCTTTTCATCAATCAATCTTAATAAAGACTTTTTTAAAAAATCAGTGATATCCTAGTATTATTTGTTAAAGAAAGATTCCAGCCATAGAAGTTCCTGCACAGAGTGATGACACTTGTTCACAACACTATGCTTTTCTAACAACTAGTGAATAAGGAGTACAGCAAAGGTCTTCAAAGTTAGGTGGGAAACCATAATTAGACAAAATCTTGAAAAACACCACAATCCACCCCACGGAAAATGGAGGAGAAAATTCTATTTTTGCCCCACGTTATGTCAACAAGATTGCTAGATCAATGAAGTGTTAGAACAATGAAAGACTATTTGGTTGTTAAATATTATTATTTAGGAAATTTAAATTAAATAAAGGATTATAGCACATCTCAGCACACGTTTCTTTTTGAAGGCATCCTTCTTACTGAAAGGTTGTAGATCTTACCTACCATTTCAATCAAGGAATTTGTAGACTTTTATTTACTTTTAAGAAGGTATTATCACTTTTTACTAAACTTGTCCTGCCTGGGCTCTCACGTAATCACCGTTACAAAAATTGGAAAGTTCACTCTTGCTCTCATACCCTCATGTTTATATCAAATAAACATGCCTTTTGAATATAAATTTTTGACAGTCACTCTTAACAAACTACTTAATTAAAAGAGTGGAGAGAAACTAGACATATCTCCTAGTCAGAAAAATAAGTCCTTATAAGAATCATCTCCTTGATTTTTTTAAAAACTACCAAATAATCATTCATTTTATCACTCTCAGAGTTTTATCCTACACTGCGTTGATCTCCAGGTGGCATGTGACCCTTAAACAGAGGGTGTTATACAGGGGAATAAAGATACTTAAAGTGGATGAAAGGTGGGGTTGGAGGGTGTAAATCATTCAAATACACATTCTGTCCCTCTGTATTTTCCATCTCTTACATGTAAATTTAATGCAGATGCTTTTCTATATAGCATAGATATCAATATGGTGACTCAGTTGCCTTAAGTATCTGGTGATATGGTCAATGAAAAATGTTATTATTTATGGAAAGCTTTATTTTACACACAATGACAATCTCAGTGGATCTTGTTAAGTGTTGGGTTTAGACCATGGAGTAGGACATGTGACGGGTCTTTGAACCGGTCTTTGAAATACAGTGTCACTAGGATTGAGTCCATCAGTGTCATTTACTCATTATCAGCTGTTTGTTATATGTGGTGAAATTTGACAAATTTGGGATACTTCTCTGAGAGTCTGGAATTAGGACTGGAAGTTTCCAATTGCTTTAGAGGCTGGTCACTTGAAGACAGAACATGCTAACTCTGGAGGCATGGCGTGTTCCAGGAGGTGAACTGAATAATTGAGAAAGATGCTCTACCAAAGCTAAGAACAACAGGATAGGGGGCGAGTGCTCTTTGTATTTGTTTCAGGAGTCAGGATGCATTCTTGCCCTGGGGTTCTGAGACACTCCTGCATCCTTACAATAAATTCCTCCTTTGTCTGTGGAAGCTAAAAAATTGGTTTCTATTGCCTATAACCAGAAGTTTTTATTTTTATTAAATTTTTCTATAGCTTGTTTATTTTTGAGACAGAGAGAGACAGAGCATGAGTGGGGGAGGGGCAGAGAGAGAGGGAGACACAGAATCCGCACAGAGCCAGACACAGGGCTCGAATCCATGAACCATAAGACCATGACCTGAGCCAAAGTCCGGATGCTCAACCGATTGAGCCACCCAGGCGCCCCAACCAAAAGTTTTCTAATAGTTACATGTCTGAAGCAATATCAGAGAACTCAAAGTGAGTACTTGTTCTAAGATTCATTGATTTTTAATTTTCTGATATCCTTCAAAGGAACAAAGTCTGACTTATAAAATCTCCATTTGTGGGTGAGATTCTTCACAAACTTTTTTGGTTCTTTATTTTGATCTTTCACCCTATTTTTCTCCTTGTCTGGGTCTCTTTCTGTTTATTTAAGGCTTCATGGAAAGGTTTATTAAGGTTATCTCACTTATCCAAAAATACAAGAAGAGGCAAAACTATGGTTTGGATCCAGTTCTTTGTGAATTTCAGCATTGTTTTTCTCTCCTATGTCATCACTTTTGTACAGTGCTGCAATGGAAATGAGGAGGGAAAAGAGATTTTCCCTTAATCTGGAGAGACAAATGTATGAATTCTTAGAAAAAATTAACACAAATATAAAAGTAAAGTTAAGAATGATGTTAAAACCATCCCAAATAATGTCATGCTTTTACTAGACCATTCCCAAAACAGTATCTTATTTTCTCTCTTTCTGACAGATCCGATAGGCTATCATTGTGCATTGTCTTCTAATCCTTGTGGTGACCACAGCACTAATGCGATAGCTCTTTGGGGTGTAGATGTGCTTCTGACTGTTTTATGACCCACACGTCCTTTACCACAATAAGTTCTCATGAAGATGCCCTTTGCCCTTTCCAGCTGCAGTTGCTATTTGCAAGGTTTGTTTCTATCTACAGTTCTACCCTTTAACCTCATAATCTGCCCAAAGTCTTTGTTTAAAATGAGCCATCCCATTTCTGCTTACTGCATACCAATGTAATCTGTCAGACAGGATAATTTCCCAGCATTCCATGGCTCTGCTCCATTTTCTGAGGTAGTTTGTATATAAACCTCCTCTGGTCATTGCACTTAAGCTCATCCTGTAACAGCTGTTTGGGTAGCCTGCTGTCATCCATATTCTCTGCTTGGACAATCCCGATTCACTGTTATGACAAGTATCACTTTCAACTATTAATCAACACAAAATGTGTAAAACATAATGTTAAAGGACAGGATGTGTTCTTTGTGATTTAGTTGGAAGGGATGATGCTATTCATTGGAAACGGCAATGCATGAGCCAAATGAATGTCTCTAATAACTGATCACATAAAGACTCATGGAGTATGTAGGAAATGAACTTGGTTTAAAAGATGGACGAGGTTTTTAAAAGTGGGTGGTAGGGAGAGGTGGTACCGGAGGGCATACAACAGCCACCGCTTGTGGAAAACTCATGTCCCAAACCCTGTCCTGAAGTCTATATATGCATTATCTCCATGAATCTGCACAGAAAATTATTAAGGTTTGTGAATAAGCACGAGAGACTCCTAGAAGTCATTTGTTCAAGTGGAGGAACAGAAATTCAAACACAGAACTTACATCTTCTTAAAATGTAGGTTACAGTAACCAGCCTGGGCAAAGACATGCTGGGAGAAATATGGCAAACATATTTCAGAATATTGGAGTGTTAAAAAAAAGGTGAACTGGGATTTGCAGTTGCCAAAGCTATAGGCGATTGGACAGATGCCTTTGGAAATTCTTGGGCAGGGTAGGGATATGCTGAAGGAATGGTTTAGAAAACTCAAAGGAGAAAAATTACTGGTTTTGAAGATTAGGTAAAAGTAAGATATATATATAGATATAGATCTCAAAACTCTGGGGTTGGTGTAGAAATAGAAAGAAAGGGAAAGCTGTTTGGGCCACTGAAAAGACAAATCAAAGGGTTATAGCTTGTTCATCCATGGTGAGAGAGCTTCTTTCCTACCAAACATTCACCCAGATGATTCAGACTTTGTAAGCAATTGGTCCCACAACAAATGAAGTATCAAAAAAGATACTGAAAGATATATATTTTTAAAATCAGCCTGTCCTCATCCTCAATGTTTTTGCTTTACTTTCTACCCCTAACCTTAAAATGGTCTTTTGAATTTTATTAAAAAAAAAAAAATTCACTTCCAGAAAAAAATGTAGTGAATGTGGCTATAAAAATAAAAGCATAATCCTTACAAATACTTAGCAAAGTGCAGAGGGAGAAACAGTCAGAAACATGTGGATTCTTTTTTGTTTTAGGTTGCTCACCATAGTCTACAAACAAATGATTCTAATTCTAGTAGTCTCTCTCTCTCTCTCTCTTTTTTTTTTTTCAGTTGATTTGGAGGGTGGACTGCCAAGCAGAGAAATCAAAGTTGGGGTCCTCACNTCAGGAAAGACGCATTTCTTTACTTTTTACCAATAAATGTTTGGGATAGGAGTTTTAGAATAGGGGACCAGGAAGAACTTGTTCCATTAGCTGTGTCCAAGAACTGGAATAGACAGCTGGGCCTAATCTAACAAATACCAGGGGTATAGATGAGATTTCTTCCTCTTAAAATAGGGATTCCTCTCTGAGACTGCTCACTACAGTCCAGCCTACAGTGGATTTTTAAAATCTTTGATTTATTTTTCCCACACCGTCTTCATGTGCCCTTAATGTTTTTGCATACTGATACCTCTTTTTCATTTCTCTTTAAATTGCATCCAAGTTTCACCAAATCTCCTAAACTTTCTGTAAATAAAACCTTTGTGAGGAAAATCAGCATACTATTTCTGAATACTTAAGTTACAACCATAACTCTCTTACTTAGATCAAAAAGCAGCAGAAAATGTAAAGCTTAGGGGAGAACAAAAGATTTATCAACTTTCTATTTTTAAACATCTAGTCATTTCTTTTTGTAAGAGTTGTAATATGGTGGTAGAGGGTACAGAAAATGTATGTGTGTTTTCATTAAAAAATTCATTCTATGTTTTCATGTGTTTCCATGCCATCTTTGTTTTATGACCAAAGCATGTCACATCCCCAGAGACTCAACAATTGGAAGACAGCCTAGAAATTTGAGTCAAATTGTAAGGCAGATGAAAAATGAATCAGTGATGAGAGCATTTAAAATAGGGATGGAAGAAGTCAACTAAATGTTTGGCTTTTTACGTGCTGCAAACTAGAAGCTTAATTATGATTCCTTAAGCCATTCATTTTCAAGTCTGAAAGTTAATAAAATGATGACTTTTAATTGGCCTATTAAGATTCTTAAATAACTTAAAAAATAAGCAAGAATTTAAATCCCACAGAAAGTTCAGGAAAATAATAGGAGATTTACAACCCAAATTTCATCAGCAATCTCAGGTTCAAAGCTGAAGGTGAAGAAATCTGACTACCCAAATTATTTTCAGAAGTAAAATTGATGCACAGGGCAACTGTGAGAGACTGGTGATACTATTTAACCTACAAAATGATCTAATTTATTATTTTCCAAACTACTTGATTAACCTGTAAAGTCCATATAATGAGAAACATGTCTTTGAAGCACGGTTGCCTGATCCACATTCCTTAATTAACACATATTGTCCTAATATTTACATTCACTAGACAAATAATTTGATTTTTCCATTTCCTTCAAGACCTTGACAGACACAAATAAAACTGTTGGTGGATGAAACCGGATGTTTGGGATTGCATGTGAAGTGACCTTTTTATTATCTTACAGTTTTACAACAATCATCTTGTTTATGAAATCATCTTCAGTTAAAATTTTACTGCCAACCATTCCTCCTTCCAAATTTTCTTCCAGTTCCTGTTTACATACATGTGTTTATTCATTCTCATTAAACATCTAATGTATTCCAGGCGCTCTCTGCCATATTTGCTTATATCCCTGTTTCCTGGATGTGCCCAACTCAAGTTTTGCTATGCTGTTTTTCTTCCTATATGCAATTTCCTCTTTGTTCTCTCCATTGAACCAACTCTCACCCATCCTTCAAGAATCAGCTTATTTCACACAAGTTCAACTTTTGCTTTTGACCACTCCAACTCACAGTGATCTTGGCCACTCAATCCAAGTCACTCTTATACTGACTTCTGTAATTATTGCACTCTTCTGTTGTTACTTAGCTTTCTTGTCAAACATGACTTATTAGCCTGCACGTTGGCAAGAGCTGTGTTAGGAACCCTAGGAAGTACTTTTCATATGGCTCTGAACACAATGAATATTTAGAGCTCTAAATGATGGGTTGAATGGAGGAAAGAATTATTAAATGGCTGACTGACTGACAGTGAAGCGATGAATCTGACTGGTTGCCCAGAAATCATTAAAGCACAGACATTGTGTCAGGCAGGTTAAAGGAAGCATGTTATTTCCCAAAGGGGTAAAGAAACATGGCACAAGAGACTTACTTTAATTCAGTATAATGAAGGCAACAGCAATGTTAAAGTCTCGAAGGATATGGAAGCCCGCTGTTTTGGAATCTCTCGCCAAACTCCCCTAGCCCGCTACAATGCGAACATGATCTAAATTGATAAGATGGGATCATAGACAAATAGTGATGTGGCCATAACCACCCCCCCTCCCCACAACACTTGCATGCTTCTCACTATAGATAGGTTGCAGGATCCTTACACTAAACCTCTCCACGAAAGGGAGCTGATAAAAGACTGTGGTAACAATGCATTTTACACCTGGGAAACACGAGTGATGAAAGAGCATAAGTTGGGTGTTAGAGATTAAAAACAAACAAACGATACAATGTATAACATATATATATATATATATATATATGCATGTATATCACTGAAATACTTATGACTGAATCTCTTGTCTCTAGAACATATTCAGCGTAGCAACCCTGCAAAAAACAAAATAAAACAACAACAACATCAACAACAAAAACTTCTTCCCTGCAAACACACTTGCCTTCGTCTCCCTGCCACTCATCTAGGCTTGTCCTTCCTAAGGACGACTCTGTCTTACCCTAATCCCACTCTGTCTTACATGTTACTTGCCCACCTTTTTTCACAACCTATTCAGTTCCATTGGCTTATATCTAAGGAAGACGTCTCCCAGATAACACTTAAACAACAGATTTCACTGCCTTAACAACAAAAACAAAGACAATCTGGAGATCTGGAAAAAGCACTCCTCACGTTTGGAAATTACTTTGGATATTTTGCTGGTTTTGGCAACACTTAAGTCAAACTGGACAGGCTGATGATTGATTTGTTGAGATATAGGACTGGACTCCCTTTCATGCTTTAGGCCAAAATAGGCCTCACACAGAATTTCATCCATGTAGCCTTCATGAAAAGTTCGTCAAAGCAAGTGTAGGACTCTTGACTCATATGTTACCCAACGTGTGTCATTTTCCATATGTTACCCAACGTGTGTCATTTTCCATTTTGTAACATGATTACATTTATGATTATTTGTTTAATGACTTTTTCCTCGACTGAAAGCCCATAAGGGCAGGAATTGTATTGTCTTTTTCACTCCTGTATCCCTAGTGCCATTATGGTATCAAGACAGTAATCCATAAATACAATGAAGGGTGAGTGAATAAAGGAGTATTCTGAACTCAAATTTAAGTCCTCAATTGGAAAAAGGGCCATATGACTCAATAAGACAATGACTAATTTCTGAATATTCATTTAATTTTAGATGCCAAGAAAGTCATTCTCTTTTACAATTTTTGGGGGTGTTTCAGTATAGTAAATTAACAAAGACTATTTCTTCATAATAGAAAACCCGTCCCAAACAACAGTTTGCTGTTTATACTTGCAACCCTCTTATATTTGTGAAAGGCCTACTGGAGTTTTAGATTATGTGAGGAAGCCAAAGCAAGGATAGATATAGGAAATGGGGAAAAATATAACTAAACACATGGAGGAATAAATCCTTTAAAAGAGTAATAGGGAATTTTTGGCAAGGTAGACTATTAAGCATTTTCTGACGAAACCACATATTTCTCCACGAGAGTAGTTGGTCATTTGGCCATTGAGTCTCCAATCTGCTGGATGATTCTTACAGAGGAAAGGGACAGGAGTCTGGTGTCACATGGCAACCCTGTCAATCCTGAAAGAGTCGCTGCAGGTGCTGTACCATTTAATAAGGTCTATCCAACGGGAACACGCGAATATATGCTTTCAACACATAATAGGAAAATGAATGTTAAATTCTACCATTAATCTGAAGAGGCTGTATTTTCAAATACTTTATTAATTGGGATATACTATAGCTACATTTAAAATTTTTGTGTGCTTTTTAAGAAATAAAACATGATTTTCCACACAGGAATGCAGTGAATTCTCAAGGAAAAAGTCCTTAACTGTAAGAAAGTTTTGTAAACAAGAATTAGAAGTCTTAAACCCATACTCCACCCAGTCTCATTGTGATGGCCAATAATTGGTGATGATCTCTAAAGAAATGTTAGACTTAGATATAAACACCTAGAGATATTTTTATGTCTATTTTTATTTATCTGGTAGTTTCCAAGATACATTTCATATTCTCAATTGCTCTCCCAATTTTTATTTCTATTTTATTTTTTATTTTTTTTACATTTATTTATTTTTGAGACATAGAGACAGAGCACGAGTTGGGGAAGGGCAGAGAGGGAGACACAAAATTGGAAGTAGGGTCCAGGCTCTGAGCTGTCAGCACAGAGCCTGATGTGAGGCTCAAACCCATGAAACGTGAGGTCATGGCCAGAGCCAAAGTCTGATTCTTAACTGACTGAGCCATCCAGGTACCCCATCTCTGTCAATTGTTAAGGATGGTTGAGCCAAGTGATAGGCACATGAAATGAAATTTATGTATGGAGAAAAGGCTAACAGGAAACATTATTTCGTTTCTTTCAATATCAACTCAACAAGGCATAAAATGGAAAAAAATATTTTGATTTCCCTGCCTTATGGAAAATTCAATTTAAGTGGCCGTTATGTCTATAGGTGACAATACTCTGATAGTGGACCACAACACTGACATATTAAACTGCATGTGTTCCTGTTACCCTGTTTTTATCCATTTCTGGGAAAAATTGTTTTGAAAGATTTTGAGAGCTACACTCCCCTCTGGCTTGTTGAAGTTCATATGAGACATCTGATTTCATAAATAAGCAGGAAACAATCTGAGTCCAAAAAAAACTTAAGGATTAAAAAATATGGTTGCCAGAGGGACAGGGGAGGGGATGTGGGTGAAATAGGAAAGGAGGATTGAAAGGTACAAACTCACAGTTGGAAAATAAATCACAGGGATGAAAAGTACAGCATAGACTTTTTTTAAAGCATGGTTTCTTGTGTTTTATCCAAAACCCAAGTTTTGTGGGGATTACTACTATAAGAAAACCTTGACGTAAAGGTGGAAAAAGTCTGTATGGATTAAACATTTTCATGCTATAAAATATTTATCTATGTCTGTCAGGGGGGGAAGAAAGGTGTTTTATAATTTTAGTGGGAAATATTTCCTCCTCTGAAAGCTGTATTAGAGAATTTGATAAGGCTTAAAAAGTTTGAGCAAAAATGTCAAACCTGAATCCATTCATCAGATTGTACCTGTGGGTGGTTGTGTTGTGATAGGGAATCGTTTCTTCCAGAATAGTAAAAGCTGGTTACTTTTCTGTAATACCATCTTTAAGGTGCCACGTGGAGGTCAAATTATTATTTGGCTTCACAGGAAAGAAGATATGGCCTGATTTTAAGCACCTCTGGAAAACATCATGGTTTATATAAATGAACCTGCCATTAAATAGGTGTGCCGTGTGTGTGTGTGTGTGTGTGTGTGTGTGTGTATAATACCAAAGGAAGAAAACTACTAAAATTTAGTACATTTTCCATTGCTTTTCTCCTTGCTTGAAACAGTTCCCAAGCAAGACTCCCATTTAATTTAAAGAATCCTTTAGAGTCTGCCCACATTGATAGCCCGAATGAAGTGACTCCTCTAGGAAACATTATGTTTGTAATGTGCCTCTATTTCTGTAACCTATTTACCTCATAAAGCCTGGCAAATGACTGCACAGCACAGCCTCAAATTCATGTAGGGTTCATAGTGAAAATTCTTGTGTGAACATTGCTNTACACACATACACACACACACATATATATATATTTGCTGTGAGATGTTGATGTGAAAGAGTATGTCTTAAAAGAGAAAGTGCTTTCTCTCAACATTATGAAGGTTATAAACCACTCGATATGCATTCAGTCACTTTAAAATATTGCCCAAAGGATGGCTGAGGAATAGGTATTTCAGAATAAGACTATCATAAATCAGAAACTGGGAGTTCAAATGGAAAAAAAAAACAACAAGATAACACATTGCTTTATACACTAGTTGTTAAAAAACAGGGGGTCCATTTGAATTTTTATGTAGAGTCCCAGATACTATTGCATTAATATAAACTGATGATCCTGGATGGTATTTTCATTTCTCAACCTATGAAAGTGTTCATAGTGAATGTGAGTAGAAGCTGCCAATTTATCAGTCATGGTCTTCATATGAATGGGAAAACCACCACCACCAATCGTCTCTGAAAAACAGTCGGTAGTCGGGGCGCCTGGGTGGCTCAGTCGGTTAAGCTTCTGACTTTGGCTCAGGTCATGATCTCATGATTCATGAGTTCTAGTCCTGCGTCGGGCTCTGTGCTGACAGCTCAGAGCCTGGAGCCTGCTTCGGATTCTGTGCTTCCCTCTCTCTCTGGCCCTCCTCCACTCATACTCTCTCTCTCTCTTTCAAAAATAAATAAAAACATTTAAAAAAAAAGTCAATGGTCAAGTAAATGAGGAGGAGGTATAGATAAATGCAAAGCATGGACAATGTTTTTACAACCTTGATCAGAATTATTTCACCTATGTATTCATAAATATAGTATAAATTTATTTATTTTTAATGTTTTTTTAAATGTTTTTATTTATTTCTGAGAGACAGAGAGACCCACACACACAGCATGAGCAGGGGAGGGTCAGAGAGAGAGGGAGATACAGAATGCGAAGCAGGCTCCAGGGTCTGAGCTGTCAGCACAGAGCCCAACGCGGGGCTCGAACCCATGAACCATGAGATCATGACCTAAGCCTAAGTCAGACGCTTAACCGACTGAGCCACCCAGGCGTCCCAACATAAATTTATTTTTATTATGCAGTCAATTTCTAGTTGTCCATGAATATAATACATGTGTGGAAAATAATTTGAAGAACATATATGAGATATGTGAGCTTTAGATGTAAACGGCTTATAAAGTTATAAGGGATTGATTTGACAAAATAAATGATTTTGTCTGCATTAGTCAGCTTGCGAGGCCACTACATCTTCACCCCATGATAAGGTCACTACTACAACAGGTATGGGACCTCTCTTTTGAATTCTTTCAGAGCCTGATGTAATTATGGATGAGGATATGCATCATCGAAACAGAGTTCTGGCCTCTGATTCCCAAATTCCACTTTTGCCATCAGCTAGAAGTTATACAAAGATACTTTATTTTTGTATCTTTTTTTGTATTTTTCAAGATGTGAGACTGAGCTTCCTATTTGGTTTATGACTGGGAACCATGCAACAAATTAAAAAATTATGACCTAAGAGGAAGGCTGGGGGAAACAACAGGTTAGTAGATTCCTCAAGCACATCCCAAGTCCAGAAGTCTAGGGGGGAATATATGCAGCCAACACTTAGTTGTCCAGAAAAAGCTAAAATAATACAAATACAATTGATTATCAAAGGTTTGTATCATCATATGGGGCTCCTGGGTGGCTTAGTTGGTTAAGCGTCCGACTTTCGCTTAGGTCACGATCTCACGGTTCGTGGGTTCAAGCCCCGCATCGGGCTCTGTGCTGACTGCCAGCTCAGAGCCTGGAGCCTGTTTCAGTCTGTGACTCCCTCTCTCTCTGACCCTCCCCTGCTCACGCTGTCTCTCTCTCTCTCTATCTCCTAGAAATAAATAAAACATTAAAAAAAAAAAAAAGGTTTGTATCATCATAGAGAACACAGGGTGTCTGTGGTGCTTCTCTTTCTGTCCAAGGCACTAAATATATGTCATCACTGGGTGTGTCTTTCTGTCTAAAGCTTCTGACACTTATGTGGGTGGCACAGGGACAGGTGTCCTTGATTGAGGAAGAGGTACAAGGACTTAGATAATGGCTATTGAAAGGTGCTTCCACGAAGGGCTGTATCCTGGGTTTTGGGGGGTGGGGTCAAGGTTGTGGGGTTTTGCTGCTAAAATTGAAAGATGATGGAAAAACTAACTTAAGGCACGTCCTATATTTTAGAGACGGCAACGGGATGAGAATAACCAATCAGTGAAGAGAGGGAGTAAAAACAAAGCCCAGGTCTTTGACTTTTTTGTCTATTCCCTTTTCCACCTGACATTGATTTTCACATGGCATTTGACAATGTGCATCATGAAATTGCTGTGGGCGAGGAGGAGAGATATCAGCTGACTAACAGTCATGTAGGTGGACCTGAAACTGATTGGAAAAACTGACTGCCGGGTAAGAAAAACAGCCTTGTCTACTGGATCAGAAATTGGGACGAGAACTCAGCCCTTGAAATGTCCAATCGCCTTTCTATCAAATCTGATGTATCTGATGTAAATATGCTCACCAAATATGTACAGTACTTAGAACTGAAATGGAAGGGCACTGTATTTGATGAATAAACAAGAGTTGCTAAAGTTGTAAAGTACATCAAGGTAATTAAATAACAAAAAGTATGATCTCATGGTTCCTGAGTTCGAGCCCGTATCGGGCTCTGTGCTGACAGCTCAGCTTTGGGTTCTGTGTCTCCCTCTCTCTCTCTGCCCCTTCCCTACTCACACTCTGTCTGTTCCTCTCTCAAAATAAATAAACACTAAAATAAATAAATAAATAATTGGAAAAATACTAAATATTTTGTTATTACAGTCCTGAAATTAAATATGGACCACATGTGATCTAATTCTCTTAACACTTCTCTGTTTGTTTAAAAATTCATTTTGCCATTTAGTTACACAAATAATGAATTTGCAATTTAAAAAAGAACAAAAGAAACAAAGAACACAAAAAACACAAACAAAAAAACACAATCAAAATTTTTTGCATAACAAAATGTTCTATGTGTAAAATGTACCTGCTACATAACAAAGCAATATTTATATAGATTTCGAGAGACAGCTACAGAAGAGTTCATATAACTCATTCTTCTGTAATCTACATTCTTCACTCAACAATATATCATTAACCTCTTTGCATCACAACTAGGGTTGAAGTTGGATGCTTAATGGACTGAGCCACCTAAGCGCCCAGTATTTTCCTCCTTATTAAATCCATATATATTCATGAAATAACATTTAGAAAATTCACAAAAGGTTAGCTAATAACATAGCTTTGATTTTCAAAGTACTATCATTTTCCTTGCTACCCATCAGGCAGGAAACTACCCCACTAAGTACTTAGGAGGCTTGTGTTAGGGCCCTGCATGTCCATGCTCATTCTAGGCCAAATAGAAGTGTGATTTTTCAAAACTTGGGGATAGCTTAGCGCATATGAAATGATGGATGGAGAAGGTGTACATGTTTTCTAGAAATGACTAATTTTCAGTACATTCTGTAGAGACAAAATTCCTGGAGTCCTTCAACTGTTCCAACTCATTGCCTTGAACAGCTGATTACCAGAGCTGTATTTCTGCTCTGGGCACACTTGGTTTAGCAAATCTTTCTCTGAGAGATGAAGGGGCATGAAGGAGAGTCAGCATATTGCACTGGCCGAGGCACAACTGCCAATTTACAGGTAATTTCTCCTGAGGTTCAGATGGTAACAGAGATATGAAGGATGCAAACCAAATAAAGTGACCTCATCTAAACTCAAAAAAAATTTAAAAAGGAAAAAATAATTAGCCGACAGATGATTCACCGGATAAAACACTAAACATGACATTAGCATGGTTTGCTTTGTTCTGATCACTATTTTAAGTACAGTTTGAATAATGAAATACACATGGCAGTGTGCTTTATGAACATTGCCAGTGAGGGCAGATCCATTGAAAGTAAAGTAGAATCAGGGGCCCCTGGATGGCTCAGTTGGTTAAGCATTTGACTCTTGATTTCGGCTCAGATCATGATCTCACAGTTCGTGGGTTCAGGCTCAGCACTGACAGCGGGGAGTCAGTTTGGGATTCTCTTGCTTCCTCTCTCTCTGCCCCCCACCCCCACTTGCATGCATGTGCTCTCTCAAAATAAATAAATAAACTTTAAAAAAGAAAAAAAATACGTAGTATGATCATTAATAGCCACTTATGAATGTGCATTTTTGGTTGTTAATATTACTTTTATGTTTTAATGTTTTAATTTGTATTTTATGTTGTCCTTTTGTGTTTCTGCTATGTCCACATGTTAGTCTTTTTTTCCCTTTTTTTTTTTAACATGTCTTACTAATATGACAGAGTGAGTGAGGTATATTTACTAACAAGGAACACATGTCCAATGAATAATTGTAGATTTCTGCATTATTTAAAAATTTTCCAACTAAATGAATAAACTATTACAAACAAACCAAAACACTTAGTGATCAAGAAACAGAGTGTCTCATTAGTATTGGAAAAAGAAAATTCCAGAAAGCATGGGGATTATATAGAAGAGGAAAAGGATAAGAAAACGTTTTCTCCACAAAAACATAACTTTTTCTAAGCAAAAAAAAAAAGTAAAATTAATAACTAAAACTAAAGAGCCACTTGTAATGTGCTATCTACTGAAGTAATCTGGTATAAATTACTAATAAACATCAGGCATAGAGATTATATCCACAGATAAACTTTATAGAACAAAAGTAAAATATAAATGGCCCTGGTCCACTATAAGAGTCTTTTAGGTAACAACAAAGGGGCTTTTTAAAACACTCTTAATATAATAATCTACCTGAAAACCAAGTCACCAATCCATCAACAAATACATATTGATTCTTCACAGGAAATAAGTCACTAAAGGCATCCAAAGCCATGAGCAAGTCTTTACCCTAACAGTCTATAATAGTATAAATAAGACACAAATAGCTGTAATGTAACCTACAGAGTAAGTCCATACAACAGATATGAATAAAGCATCCTGGTAGTTTTAAAAAGGAAGAGATTAGTTCCAGTGCAATATGATAATCTACTGTTGGCATAGAAAACATCAGGAACTGCAGCAAATATTTGGGACCTGGTCTGTGGAGTAGTAGATGCCTGGTTCTGTAAGACAGACAGCCAACATATGTGAATGCACTTTGGTCAATGTGATAACTTCTTTTACTTTAATCATTTCAATTTCCACATGCTTTGGTTTCTCTGCCAAAGCCATCAATTTTTTTTCTTGCACAGGATTCTTTTTAATTTTGTGTTTCTACAGGATGGTATGGCTTTGTCTACAAATTTCACTGTATTACTGGCTTTGCTAGAACAGCAGAATGAGTGGTTTGTGAATAGAAATAAGCCTCTGCAGATCCCCCTTAGATATGGGCAAGAGGCAGAGATGAATGTTTAGAGAGTAACTCCATGTGGCCATCACAGACACCTAGAAGAGACAGAAAAGGAGACTACAGAAAGGCAAATCTTTTCCCATGCGTCTGGAAAAAAAGGACATCTTTGACTTCCCATTGCTTCTGAAAACTCAATATGAGAACAGGTACTCAACAGAAAGGGAAAGCTTTCTTTCCCATAATATAATCCCACAAAGTTGTCTTGACTATAAAGTACCATAATGCCCAAGACAGAGAAAGCTTAGAGATATTTAGCACATGTTGTAAATGGGGGGGGGGGGACTATATTAAAATTCTCTTCAAAAACATTATTCGTTCCCTTGATTATAATCATAGCCCTGTAAAAATCTTGTGTTTTCTTTCCAAACCTGGTGAGTAATATGGGTATTAGATTTACATTCCCTGAGCACTATCAATGTGTTTCTAACCACAAAAATTGCTTCAATTACCCTGTGCCAAGTGGAAGGATGCAAAATAATTCCCTAGAAAAAAGCCAGAGGTTATATTTTTAAATTGTTCAGGAAAAAGAAAACAAAACAAAAACAACAATACGCCCCTCCAGGCCTCCTTATTATAGACAGCAGCAATTGACAAGCTGTATCAGAGTGAGAGCCTTGAGAAAGCTGTGTTATAAAACAAGAAGTGAATAACATGTATATAAATGTTTTATAAGCCATCCAAATCAATGCTAACCCATTCCCCTTATTAGGATCTAGAGATATCCAACCAATTTTTGAAAATTAAAAAGTGATAAGCAGTGTGCAAGAAAATGAATATCATAATTTATTTGATGTCATTTTAATGGATTCAATTTACTTTTTACTTTTTGCCAGTGTTGAGTTCAATTGTAGATGATAAGTCTTGGCTATTATTGTAAATATATCTTTTGTGCTCAAAATTACTTACAAAATGCTAATCAGGCTTATTTCCTGCTCAGTTCTATTAGCTTAGCCTTTGAAAGCATAGCTCCCAAGATTTAGAGACAGTTTTTGAATAGTCAAGACCTCCCTATGGCACGGGGAAATTAAATTTGGTTTCTTTCCTGCTATTGCAGAATGCTTATTCCATCAGGAGTAATTTACTCTAATTAGGGGCTATGTGTTCTGAAAATATAAGTATTTCTCTCATGAAAAATTTAATGTTGTGTAGTTTTTATGTTCCTGTCAACTTCAAGAAGTAACTTATGACCGAAACCATCTGATAGAAGCTTGTACCTTAAAGGGGGCCCACGGGGGATTTATGGTCTTCAGATGACCAGGTACTCTACTTAATTATCATCCTACACATTTTAGCCACGTGACCAGAAAATTGCAGTGTTTTCCAAGTCTAATCTATCTTCTGAACATTGTAGGAACTGATACTGTTTTTAATCTCCCTGTCACAAAGTAACCTTTTGCCAAGAGACAGTACTGACAGAGATCTCTTAATACCTAAGAGACACAGTGCAAGGCATATTATCTGAATGACCCACTGATGATCATCCAGCCTGCATATCTAAGAGGGTATATTCAGAGGTCGTAGAAAATAAGCTACTAAATTTGAAAACACCGATGACTGCTCTATCCAGACTTCTATGATATCCTTATGGTGCATAAAACAGGGTTGCACAAAATTGAGCTGCCTGGTTAATACCTTCTACTTTGTAAATGACGGGAAGTCAAACAGGCAAAGCACCCTCCATTGGGGCACCTGGGTAGCTCCGTCAGTTAAGCATCTGACTTCGGCTCAGGTCATGATCTCACGGTTCGTGGGTTTGAGCCCCACGTCGGTCTCTGTGCTGACAGCTAGCTCAGAGCCTGGAGCCTGCTTCACATTCTGTGTCTCCCTCTCTCTCTGACCCTCCCCTGCTCACACTGTCTCTCTCTCTCTCTCAGAAATAAATACATATAAAAAATTTAAAAAACAAAACAAAACAAAAATCATGTACTGTAGCTGTTGACATCTCCTGTCAGTGCCACTGTTCAGTTGATACTAAAGGAAGTAACCAAAACAAAGGAACAAAAAACCGAAAAGAACTTTGTAGGACAAACAAGGTAGAAGATATTTTAAGACATTCTTGCTTTTCTTTTAGTGTCAAGTGGTTTAAACAGGCAATAGGAATTGTGCTGCACTGTTGGCCATGAGCCATGACTCACCATCAGAATGTCCTGGTGATCATCTTAGTAGCTGGAGCTAGTTAGATTCACTAATGGGCCAGTTATATGATTAGTTTTACACAGAAAATCTTGCTACCTTTAAAATCAATTGGGACTTCCTCAGTACTACACTCTGAGGAACGTAAACTGATTATTAAGCCTAAAATTATGTCTGGCTTTGTGACACCATCTTTCATAAATTCAGTGAGATTGTCTCATTTTGGAAACTAAAGGTTCAGAAACCATATCACAAGGTCATCAATTTCCTACAGAGGCTCTTTCATAAAAGTGAAAAGTATATTAGAAAGATCACTTAAGTATTGCTATGATTTTCCTCAAATTATCCCTTTACTCCTAAGGTCAATACAGTTCTCTTCACTGAAAAGAAGTATCAGTGTCAGTGAGGTATTCAAAG
The DNA here is from genome assembly GCF_008692635.1 of Crocuta crocuta. Taxonomy (NCBI): domain Eukaryota; kingdom Metazoa; phylum Chordata; class Mammalia; order Carnivora; family Hyaenidae; genus Crocuta; species Crocuta crocuta. The sequence continues at coordinate 1,160,076 of NW_027532599.1, forward strand.
GCAGATCCCATATAGCACAAAAGATAGAATCATCTCAAATTCAAAGTCGTGAGTAATTCTAGTGGGTGTAATCTGTGTTCACCAACTTTCCTTCTCCAATTCTCTAGTTCCTTATTAATTAATTCATGACAATTTGATTTGTAAGTGTTAAGAATATTTTTTGAGATACATACATAAATCCAAACCTACTAACCAACTGTTATGTTGATCACTCTTCTTTAAAAAACTTTCTCAATGTTTTTATTTATTTTTGAGACAGAGAGAGACAGAGTATGAGTGGCAGAGGGGCAGAGAGAGCCGGAGACACAGAATCCAAAGTAGGTTTCAGGGTTTCTCTGAGCTGTCAGCACAAAGCCCGACGCCGGGCTCAAACCCACACACTATGAGTTCATGACCTGAGCTGAAGTCAGGTGCTTAACCGACTGAGCCACCCAGGCGCCCCTGGTGATCACTTTTAATTGAATCTATTCAAGCTAAATTACAGTTATTACTATATTTATTATTTGCGTTGGTGTTCTCATGTTATTGTCACCTTAAAAAATAAAAAAATACAATTATATTTAGTGATTCAAATGAGTGTGTTTGAAGGTACAAAGAATTATTCTGAAGGCAAATAATTTTCAGATTATGCATGGCATCCCGTGTGTTTGCTGTGTTTAAAAATATGATTGCATAATTTTAGAACATGTTATTTGTGGTATCTGATCTCTGAACAGTTAGCCAGTATTTAAAGATACATATTTACTTACATTTGGACTCTTCCTCTTTGGAAACATGCATTCTTATTTTTCTTGACTTGAAACCGGAAGGGAATCATGTGACATGCCAATATGCACAAAATTACATAGGCAATTAATTCAAAATGTGCTTCAGTGGTTACAATATTTTTTAACATAGTTAAGTCTGGTTCAAAACCTGTATTCCACATACAGCAAAACCAAATATAATTTAACATTAATCATATAATTTCTACTTTCTCAGGTTATATAATGGTCTGACTAGAATTGAAATTTGAGGAGCAAATTTCCAATATGTGATCAAATTTTATTTGTGAAATGATACTGGAATAAAAATAGGAAAAGGAACAAAACAAATCAATGATGAGAGAGAAGCTCAAAATGCCGATATGTGAATATCAAACTAGTCTACAACTGCCATCTCACTCTTGTCAATAAATGTTAGAGCTGGAAATCGAATAGAACCATGCAATGCAAGAGATCTCAGTTTTTATTTCAGTGGGTGGTCTACTTCATCCTGGTTCCGCTAGCCATCACTCAGAACAAGACAGAGAGGGTTGGACTTTATATAATGCATCAGGATAGCCAAACATTTCAAGATTCGAATAAAAGTTTTTCACCTTAAGCCTGATACTTCCCAAATGGCTTTTATGTTGCAAAACTTAACAGGGTGTGAAACAACCAGAGTTCCCACTGGGAACAGCTACTTGGCATGTTCTCCCTAGCAATAACCAAATTAAGGCAATCCTATGCAAACCACTGCTGCTTTTTCAAGCTCTTCCTAATTTCTTAGTATTCAAGCTTGTCTATTTTGCCTTTTCCACAACAGGATCGCGGCCATTCTAGTTGATCTTCCAATTATTCTAACCACACAGTCTGAAGTCCAAAACAAGACCACATTCTAAAAGCCAGGGAAACTGATAGGGTAAAATGTGTTGATGCTAACAGTTGGCAACATTTTTGGCAACTTAAAACTCCTAAATTTTGGCTAACCGTGATTTCTATTTCAGTTATATTCAATATTTTATTCATTCTGTAAGAATGCACTGATAGCTATTTCAATAACATTACAATTAAAGTAACTATGCAGAAAGCTTTTTACATGTTCTCATAGATGGAAAAAAAGCAATGGTTTCTTTGTATTTTCTTATGACTAAAATCCAACTGGACACCAACTGCATCACTCACAAAAACGTCATCTCTTGATACGTACAGGTGGGTTACTTTTGTTTTTTCATTTTACTCACTACTTACTGTCATCTTTCTATCTTTTTCTCAACTAGTCCAAGTAAGTACTTCTGTTATGTCCCCATGAAAATATTGTGGTGATTCACATTTGCTATTATTTTACTCTCTTAAAAATTCCTACAGTATTACTATACCATTACAATTCCAGTGCCAACGTAAGAAAAGAGCTATTGGAAATAATGACTTGAATTGCATAACTCATAAGTTAATGATTTGTTAAATTTTACCAATGAGGAGGCTTAAATGTCTAAGGTATGTTTTAGTTGGTAGGTATGCCTACATTAAAAATATTAGTACTAAAATATCATTTTTCTCATTACACAGAGCTGGCCAATAATGATAAATAGAGAATACACTGCAGAGACACAATTTATATCTGTGTTCTTGTGCAAAGTCATACTATTGACAAAATTATTGGTTTTTCTTTTTTTTTTTGAAAGAGGGAGAGGGAGAAGGACAGAGAGAAAATGAGTCCCAAGCAGACTCCATTCTCTCTCAGTGCAGAGCCCAACATTAGCCTAGATTCCACAACCCTGGGGTCACGACCTGAGCCAAAATCAAGAATGGGACACTCAACTAACTGAGCCACGCAGGCACCCCATGCCAAATATTTTTGAGTGTCACATGGTTGTGGCTTAGATCTATTGTTTTGTGTATAACAATTTGACTCTCTATGAATAAATACATGAATTCATTACTTGTTAATCATTTATTCATTGAACAGATATTTATTTAACACAGTGTAACTGATAAAAATCAAGATTTTCGTGATTATTTACACACACATAAAATATATGTAAATAGTTATAAAGCATGGACTGAAATTGGGTTGAATTATTAAATATAAAATCTTTAACGAAAGGCATAAGAGTTCTTTGCCAGCTTGAAGCATTTGCCATGCCTATGGCATGTCACTTGGTCATGTGTTGGTTGGCACAATAAATGCTCAATAAATGCTTGTATTGTAAGAAGAGGTGCAGCTCAGTTAATTACTCAGGTAACTAAGAGCCTGATCCCAGTTGGGATCTTTAGAAGCACTTTTGGGATAGAATAATCTCAACTAGACCTTGACGCAGGGAAATAGCTTTAAGGTAAGCTGTTTCCTCTTCTTTTTTCCCCTAACAAATTCAGCATTTAATCTCCACCATGACAATTGTTTTACTGTATATTAACCTCTCTTGTTATACGTTCAACTCCTATTCTTGAATACATGAAATGTATATTTCTCAATTGTTGCTCCTGTCTCATGAAATCTTTGTACTCTTTGTAACCGTATATGCATTTTTTCAAACTACAGATGATAATCATTCTAGTCATGTGTTAGGTAAATAATCTTGGATCTTTATCTTTATAAGCTTTTGTTTATCAAACAAAAACATCATACTGTTGATTTATAACATTCCTAAAGATTTTACATGTAAGTAAGCACATTCCTTGAGGACTATAGAGACCTTTTTTATGCCAGGAAGAAATCTATAATCTTAAACTATAATCATGACATTTAAAAATAATCACCATAGTAACATGCTCTCAAAAATTTTTACCCTGCAGGAAGTTACTGCAATTTCATTTATTAATATAGTTGAATTTTGAAAGATGTTCATTTAAAATATCCATACACTTGAAGTTCTGCATTTATGCAGCCTCAGTGTTCAGTGTTAATTCAAATCAAGCAGTACATGCCATAGGGTTATCTAAAGCTATCTATTAAGGCAGACTGCATTATGCATGTTTCAGTTAAAACATAGATGGTTAACTTTATACAGGAACTTGTTTGCGTTGTGTTTGGAGCTGTGGGGTTCTGGAACATTGTGCCATCTGCTATGCTGCACACTTATCACTTGGCTCACTTGTAGGAGGGCTTCGAAGAATTTAGATGTAGGGAAGAGAAGCGCATTAATGAGTGCCTAGTCTGTACTAGGCTGAATGCTAGATGCTGGGCACTGAGAGATTAGAAAGTCCTTGAAAAGCCTATGGCCTAATGAGGATAACAGATAAACAGACAATTATACTACAGCTCATTAACCATGTCGGCAGAGTGTAAATTGATAGAGTCATTCTGCAGGGCAATTTGGCAATGTAAAAGCTGTAGAAACTGGCATACTCTTTGATCCAGCAAGTCTCCTTCTAGACATCCAGCCATTTATCTCTAGGCACATAGTCTCCTCATTGTGCTTTCCCCATAATTTGACCATGATCGTCATTACTCTGCTTTAACACCAGAAGTCGTCAGGTTTGGAAATTGAGGAGTGCGTGTTGGACACAGAGGAGCAGGAAGACAGGAGATGAGGCTATGGTAAGACTGGGAAACTTAGGAAATTCTCTAGGGAATCTGGATTTTCTTCTAGGAAGTGGAGAGGGGAGAAAATTTGGGAAAGTGGAAGCACTGGAAAGAAAGCCTCCTAGTAAAAGATGAGCTGTGGATAATGAGGAACATTTCATAGGTGCCCTGGAATGAAGGGTCACTTCTAAAGAGCCTGACTAAGCCTGCCTCAGCATTAGGTTATGACATTCACTCTAGGTGGCCGGAGAGAACTAGTCTGCATGCCAGTTTACCCCAACATCAAGTTGAGTTTGAGATAAGGGAGCTTTGCAGCCCACCATCTTTAAGTCCACCTTTACAATTTGGGCCCTAAGCTATTTTGCAGTCCTTAAACTTTGGCCATTATCTTCCAATGTCATTCAGATGCTTTGTTACCAACATATCTATACAGCATGTGCTAAGAAGCAAGACAGAGATACTTTAGCCATAAAATCTTTTATCCATTCTTAAGTAAACAATCATATTTCCACTTAAATAATTATGTCCTGACAACAGCTTAATACCCAGAGAAGCAAAAGTTCAAAGGGAAATAGGGACGATCACAGCAGATCTTACTCCCCAGCACATCATACACCAGCTTCACTCATTTAGAACTTCAAAGTAGGGGAAATGAAACCTGTGTCATCACTAGATTTAAATTCAAGTTTATTCCAGGATTCTCTAGGTTGTGGCTGGTAAGCAAAGGGCAGCAACACAGCATTGAATAATGGTGGGCATGCTCCACCCAGAATTAGCAAGTCAATAATCTGTGGTTAGATAGCTTTCCTGTTTGATTCTGTTGACACCTCCTCCTTCTTAAAATTCCTTCCCCCTCATGTTTGTAAGATCTACATATTTCTGGTTTTTCTTTCTTCTTTTTGACTACTCATCCTATTCCAACTTTTAAGAATCTTGTTTATAGGAGCCTGGGTGATTTAGTTGGTTGAGCATCTGACTTCAGCTCAGGTCATGACCTCACAGTTCATAGGTTTGAGCCCCATGTCAGGCTCAAGCAAGTTCTGAGCAGGCAGCTCAGAGCCTGGAGCCTGTTTCACATTCTGTATCTTTCTCTCTCTCTGCCCCTCTCCAGCTCTCTCTCTCTCTTGAAAATAAAATAAAATAAACACTAAAAAAAAAAGAATCCTGTGTCTTGTCTGCTCTGGATCAGCTTTCATATTTTTTCTTTCTCTCCTTTGACCACTGTTCTTAGTATATAATCTTCCTCTTCTAAATGTATTTTCCCCTAAGAGTCCAGCTCTGCCCCTCTTCTCTTGTATTTCTCTTATCTCTGCAAACTCATTCATTCCAAAGCTCTGAAAATCACCACTTTTTAAGGTCAAATATCAAATCCTTCTTTTTCAGCATCCACACTCTCTCAGAGATACTCTCACTTTCCCATCCTCTTTGTGCTTAACTTCAAAACTTACTGCTTCTCAAACCAGATTTACAATGTTCCGTCTGACATCAGCTCCACCTTCTGACTCTACCATTTATTAATAAAACCACAGTTTCTCAAGTCACCCATGTTCATTTATGAGTATACCCCCCCATACGATTCTGTCTCCACCAAAGCAATCAACTACCAAAATTCTATCACAGAAGTAAACGGAAAGAAAAAAGAAGTCTCTCCTTCCATTATTACAAACCCTAAATTTACAGCTCTTCTAAAATTAAAAGAACTCCCAGTACATTTGCTAAAATACACCTTTATCCTTGTGCTTATTGCTACTGACCATTAAAGACAAACTTAATTAATGAATCATATGTTGTGAATATTAAGTAAAGAACTGGATTCCATACCACAGATTTTAGAGATTTATGAGTCTATCATATACTAATTTGTGAAGTTAAATAATAATATAGTCTTGAGGTGCCTGGGTGGCTCAGGTGGTAGAGGTCTGATTCTTGATTTTGGCTCAAGTCATGATCTTAGGGTCATGGGATCAATCCCCACGTCAGGCTCTGTGCTGAATGTGGAATCTGCTTAAGATTCTTTCTCTTTCTCTCCCTCTGTACCTCCCCACTACTCTCTAAAATCAATCAATATAAATAAATAAATAAATAAATAAATAAATAAATAAATAAATAAATAATGTGTGTGTGTGTGTGTGTGTGTGTGTGTGTGTATAATCTCCTGTGTAAGCCTCCTAGCTTCTTTGAAATAGGACTTTGAAAGCCAAATACATTTGAAAATTACATAAGGTATTCTTCATTGTGTGTATGTGTATTAGATTGTCGTATAAAATTGTTGTAAAATGTCTACGATTTTGAAGAGGAAACTTAAAAACATTTTTTTTGTGATGGATTTATAATGGATACTCCCACATACTTGTGGATTATGACTTCACATTCCAGTTTTATGCCTCTTCCTTTGCATTTCAGTTTCTGAAAGGTCACTTAGTACAGAGTTCACCATATCTAATTGTAATTGTCAAATATAAAATAGGCATTCTCCATACTTACTAGTATGATACATTATTTTTTATATTTGTTATTAAGTATATCAATTAGTAATTTTAACATAAATATAAATGCTGATAATATTTTCAATCCTTAGCTATTATTTTATTTAGTTTATATGTTTGCAATGTCTTTGGGAGCAAATTTCTGTAATGCATCATTAGTGATAGTTCTTTCAGGAATAGATATACACATGTCCACATTGTGTTATGTTGAGGACAGGATGATGCTGCCCTCACCCTAAGCACAGTTTATGGCAGCATCCAAATCCACCAACAGTTTAGACTCCATTAGAAGTCTCTTTGGAGTTCAGACATGTGTGACCTGAATGCTAAAGGTTTATGCACCTGGGAAACACATCCAAAGAAGATGAACCTATAAAAAGATGGGGCAGAATTTAACAAGAGTTCTCTATTTGGTATTGCCATGAGAGTAAACAGTTTGCTGATTTTGACTGAAACAATTCCAAACCATAAAAGAAAAGAATAGCCAAGAAAGTCATATTCTTCCTAGACAATTCTAGAAGAGAGGATTCATTTTCTTTTAAGACAAGAATGGGAAATGCATTTATTGGGCTAAAGTGAAAGAAATGTTCTGTAACTCGCTTTGAGCAATTGTCAGATTCCAACAGTAATGGAAGAATGTTAAAAGAAATCGTTAGATAGGACAGAAGTCAAGAGAATTAAGTATTAATCCATCTTGAACCCTCTCATGTTTAGGTAACACAAAGAATTTGTTGAGGATCTTCTAAGAGCTAGACTGTGTGGACTTCAACTAAAGAAACCATGTCACGGAACAGTGATGCTTGTTAGAAAGCAGCTAACTTCAAGTGCTATTTTCTTTAGCTTTATTATTTGAGATAAGCTAACTAGAATTATTTGATTTACAGTTGCTTATGAGAAAAGGGAGGCTTTTTCCCAGGCTGTGCTATATTTTTCTAGAAAAACATGGCTCTCCTAAACATTACTATAATATATAATATATTATGATAGATATAGTGTATAATTAATCATTTGCTCCTCAGTTTTAAGTGCTGCATAAAAAGGGTGCAAATGAGTATTTTTTAAAGAAAAACTTCCAAATGTCACACTATTCCTGCAGTAATCCTTCATTCCAGCTGTCTCAAGGTGCTTGTTTGATTTCTGGGGTCTCTTCAAGAAGTACTTCCATCCCCATGCCTATCACCACATAGACTTCGCTACTGGCCAGCTCTTCCCTCTGGGACCTCAATACTGCAACTAGGTTTGGTACGGAATTAATTTTAACTAAATGCCTGAGCCTTGTTAAAAAGATGTTACTAATTTTGACACGAGTCTTCAATTAAGTTCTTCCACTGAGTCCCTCTCTGGGGAAGGAAGTGGTTGTCTGTTGCCTGTAGCTTGCCTATTTCTCCACAACTGTGACTTTAGTGGGCCCCCCAAATGGCCTCATTACCAGCAGGAGGCAGATGATTAGCTTGAATATCTCTGCCACGCCATATGAATCATTTATTGGGCACCTGCCAGGGTGTCACCTACTATGCTATCTGCTCTCTCTATATTATCTTATTCATGCTACACATATTGACTAAAAGACCACATCTGCCAGGCACTACACAGGACTGAGCAAGACAGACACACACCACACACTCTGCTCAGTGCACGGGATAAATAGTGATGAAGGAAGCAGTTGGGTAGAATCTACTGATGGTAATTTTACACAACTTGGAATTATTTGAATTAGACCCACGAAGTCTTACACTTATAACTGAGACAACATAAAGGTCTTCTAAAAAGAAGTAATTAAGAGGAGATGTGGTGACTATCATGATCAAATCCAATCTCAACAGCTAAATGAAAACTTCTGCTGAGAGTCATTTAAAAAGAATCATCTCAAAGGACCTTTAGTGAGGGAATAAACAAAAGTAGAATTAGATGGGGAAGAGGAAAAAGAGAAAAGAACGTGGCAGATGAGGATAGTTTTGCAGGGTCATCTTGGGTTCTTAAATGGAAACCAAAGACCAGTATGCAAATTATATCTAGATGCTTGAAGGTGTCTCAAGAAACTTGAAAGCTATATTTTATTCTGATTTGTTCTGGAAAACTTAACATGGGGGAGACCCCCAGAAAACTATCAATTAAATCAATTTATCAATGAGCTCATTTGTTCTGGCTCATTCTTGGTAGGGATTGGTACACCCTGGTTAAGAAATGTAGACTTCCGTGCTCGCTTCGGCAGCACATATACTAAAATTGGAACGATACAGAGAAGATTAGCATGGCCCCTGCGCAAGGATGACACGCAAATTCGTGAAGCGTTCCATATTTTTTTTGCACGTATAGGAGGATTAGGAGGAACTTAACTGAGGAACAAGGGGGAGAAGAAGGGGGGAAATGGTGGGGGAAAGGGAGAGAGGCAAACCATGAGAGACTCTTGAATGCTGACAAAAACTGAGGACTGATGGATGTGGGGGGAAGGGGGGATGGGCATGGAGGAGGGCACTTGTGGGGATGAGCACTGGGTGTTATGTGGAAACTAATTTGACAATAAACTATTTGTAAAAAAAATAAATAAATAAATAAAAAATAAAAGATGGGCAGCTCTTCAAAGAAAAAAAAAAAAAGAAATGTAGACTTCCTCCTACTTGCAATGAGAAGCCATTGGATGGAAGAACATGATCTGATATTAACTTTAAAACCTGGCTGCTGAATCATGCATTGCCAAGGGCGAGGAAGGACACAAGGAAACTAGTTAGGAGGTTGCACAGAGTACAGGCATGATGTGATTGGTGTGCAGGATGAGGGAGGCAGTGGTCACATTGTTGACAGATAATGAAGATAGAACTATCAAGAATTACAACTTGGTTAGTTGTAGATGGTAGTGCTTTACCTGCATTTGGGATGACTGGGGGTAGGGACTGGCTTGGAGGGGGAGAGAAATCTGAGAAGGTTTGAGAAGCCTACTATTGCATGAAGATTCTCCTTCACATATGCTGTACTCATTACGTTAATGAGATGTTGACAAAGATTCTTCCATCTTAAGTCCCAGGCCATTTTAGATCAGGGTCCCTCAACCACAGCACTACTGACAGGTTGGGCTAGGTCATTCTTTGTAGTAGGGGTCTATCATGTGGGCTTTATGATGTTTAGTAGCATTCCTGGCCTCTACCCATATGACCCAAATGGCATCCTTTAAACTGTGACATCCAAGTGTCCCTGCAGTGGTGGGGTAGGGGGGGTGGGGGTGGGGGAATGTCACAGTTGAAAACCACTGTTGTCTTACATATGAAACAAAGGCAGAATATCAAAGTCCAGAGAGACCGCTCATCTAGTCCAAGAAAAATTGTCTCTCTGAATGTAACAGAAATTGGTTGTTAGTCACATCATCTCCCTGTACCCTCCAAAATACATCAGCATTGAATAGAAAAAAATATTCTTGCAGGGTTAATGTTAATTGCCAATATTTTGTAAACTAGAAAATGAAAGAAGTTGACAGTGTTAAGCTCTCTTATAGAAAATCCTGTGGATTCCAGTGAATGGTTCAGTGATTATTTTACATAAGTGGATGTCAGCATGACCTCCCTCACTGATTTAAATAATAATAATAATAATAAATTGACACAAAATATTCCTCCCTCAAAAAATTGATCATTAAAGAACAGTGTAAATGTTTCATAAATGGCTGGATTTTCTTCTGAATTCGTTTTATTAGTGTCCCACATGAAGTTACAATTGTGCGATTCTGTTGAATGACTGCCCTTTAGGGTTTTCAGAAATGGAGATTTTTAGTACATGGCTGTGTTTCCAGATTGGGGGTGGGGAGGTGGGGGTGGAAATGACATAGCAAAACTTGGTTGCATAATTTTTCTGTATTTAAAAAATATAGAAATTATTTCTTATTTAAAGACTTAATCTTTTAAATTAGTATTTAAAATAAGTAAGAAGAAATTATGGAAACAAACAAAATGATTTCTAAGTGGCTGTTGGTAGAAGGCAGAATAATGGGCCCCATATTTCTTTTTTGTATGTATGTATGTATGTATTTTTAATAGAAAGAGAGTGAGGGAGGGGCAGAGAGAATAGAAAAAAGAGAATCTTAAGTAGGCTCCACATTCAATGTAGAGCCTAATTCAAGGCTCAATCTCATGACCATGAGATCATGAACTGAGCTGATGCTTCTCTGGCCAAAAGTCCAATGCTTAACCGAGTGAGCCGCCCAGCTGCCCCAAGGGCCACATATTTTTGGAACTTAACAATACATTATTTTATACAGCAAAAGTGATTTTGCAGATGAAAATAAATTAAGAATTCAGAGATGGGGAGACTATACTGGATTATCTGAGTGAGCCCAATGTCATCACAAGGATCCTTAAATGATGGATGAGGTAACAAATCAGATGCAGAGATTTGAAGATGTGATGTTCCTACCTTTGAGCATGGGGGAAGGGATTGCTGGCCAAGGGATGCTGGTGTCCTCCAGGAGCTGGACAAGACGAGGTAAAAGGGGCGCCTGGGTGGCTCAGTCGGTTGAGCGTCCGACTTCGNCTGGAGCCTCCAGATGGGATACAGCATTGCTCACACTTTGATTATAACCTAGTTAGGGCCACTTTGTAATCCTGACCTCCAGAATTGTAGGACAGTGGAGCTGGCTCGCTGTAAACTACAATATTTGCATTAATTTTGTTACAGCTGTCATCGGAAACTAATGCATTGCTTTATAAGAACTTTTTTTATTTTTAACAATTCTTATACAGTAAAAATATATTTGGTTAACTGTTGTTTGAAACCTACTAAAAAGCTAAGAGAAATCCATTTGAGTATTCCTGCTCATAAGTGTTTTTCACTGGCAAATTTTAACTTCTAAATGGCATTTTGTTCTCAGATACCTTCAAAACATCTTCAGGAAACATCAGGGTACTATTGAAATTTCCTCAATGACTAATAATCTCTTTTGATATTTCAAAAAAGGCTTTTATGTAAATAATGTCAGAGATTTGAAAAATAGCACTGAGCACTTGTATTTGATTCAAAGATCATAAATTTGAATACATGAATTCATATAAATTAGCAATCAGTCTGAAAATCTGTTTTATTTATTTCTTTTCTTGCTTCTTATCTGAAAAATAGGAACTACATTAATCAAAAAAATAAATGCAGTGAAAATGAAATGCAAAAATAATCTTCATTAATATGCTTAGGATACAATTTCAAGTACACAAGTAAAAAAAAAATCTAACATTTGAATCTCCAACACCACATTTTTGGTTTTCTACCTTTCGTCAGTAAAAAGATCCCCATTTAGAAAGACAGAAGACATCTCAGTCCCCTGAACCAATAAGAGTGGCTTACAATAATCACAAGTATAAGTAAAAGCAGTGGTTTCCATGTGGGACACATGTTACAAACTTGTAAATAACACTTGGATTAATACGTGGAACTCACTGAGGATGTTGTAACACCTGCTTTCCAAGCTGTCCTGATATATGAGAAACGTGGAAACAGGGCAAACTGTGTCTGAGATTAAAATTTACTCAGTAGTGAAGTGTTACATTGAAATCCCGGTGCAATGTTTAGTCTGGTGCCACAGAAAGACTGAGGGAAAGGACGGTGCTGTGAAGATCAAATGGGTTATTTGAAGAGTAACTGATTATCGTCCTCTATGAAGTCATTATAGTTTAATGACCTACTACTGTGATTATTTTGATCTGTGTTTATCACCTTTAAGGGCAAAGGGGAGCATGATTCACATGCTGGGCTCAAAGCTAGGGACCTTACAAACAGTATCTTAATTCACCCTTCTGACACTCTCCTCGAATAGTGACAGTAACCCCACGCTACAGTTGAAAACTCTGGAACTCTGGGTATCTGAGTAACTTACGAAAGGTCAGACATCTCAGTAAGTGACAAAGTCAGGATTTAGAAAGAATGCATATCTAGAGACTGTCTGATGCTAGTGCCTATGATGTCTGTTACGCCTTCAGTGTCCATCCGGTCTCCTCCCCATTTTGGACATTGTGGACAGCTGCCAAAATGATTAGTGATTCAGACGAAACCCAGCCTCTGAGTAATGACAAAACACTGAAATTGTCTTGCTTTTGCTTAGAGAGAAATGGATAGCAGAAATAAAAATTAAGAAATGTGAAAATAATTCAGAAGTCACGACATCGACTCCAGAAAAAGTACCCATGATAATCTAACTTTGTTTATATATTTTTTAAATTTTTTTTTAATGTTTTATTTATTTCTAGGAGAGAGAGAGAGAGAGAGACAATGTGAGCAGGGGAGGGTCAGAGAGAGAGGGAGTCACAGACTGAAACAGGCTCCTGACTCTGAACTGGCAGTCAGCACAGAGCCCGACGTGGGGCTCGAACCCACGAACCGCGAGATCATGACCTAAGCAAAAGTCGGACGCTTAACCGACTAAGCCACCCAGGCGCCCCACTTTGTTTATATTTTTTACGCATATAACAATGTCAATACTTAATTAGTGTGTGAAATTAACATATCTATACTTAAGGTGATTTGACTGCACAGCTCTGGGGATTTTAAAATATAGCTGCACAATCTATGGCAGGACACCCATGGCAAAGTGGAGACTAACACCTCTCCCCCTGAATTGGGCTGGCTACTATGGCTTGCCTCTGAGGCATGAGATGTGGTGGAAGTGATACTACATACCTTCCAAAGCTAAGTTAGAAAATGTGATCGGGGCGTCTGGGTGGCTCAGTCAGTTACGTGTCCAACTTTGGCTCAGGTCATGATCTCGTGTCCTTTCATGGGGGGTTCCAGCCCCATATTGGGCTCTATGCTGACAGCTCAGAGCCTGGAGCTGCTTTGGATTCTGAGTCTCCCTCTCTCTCTGCCCTTCCTCTGCTCATGCCCTGTCTCTCTCTGTCTCTCAAAAATAAATAAACATTAAAAAGTTAAAAAAAAAGAAAGAAAGAAAGAAAGAAAATGTGCTAGAGTCTCTGCCTGCCTCTCTCTTGGAACCCTCACCCTATTCCAAAGAAACCCAGGCCACACGCAGCTTTTATGCTACCAGATGCAATCAGGGTCCTAGACAACTGCCAGCATTGACCACAAGATATGCGAGTCAGTGAGCCGCAGATAATTCCAACAAAATCCCCTACAGCTGCTCCAGTGGAATGGCACTGGCCGAACTACAGCACAGCTTTCCCGTGAGCCCTGCTCACATGGCAGATGAAGAAGCGAAAGAGATATTGTTGTTTGGTGTAAGTTGGTACGTGTATTAGCTTGCTAATTACTAAAATTAATGTTGTCATTGCTACCATAACAAAATACCACATCCTGGGTGGATGAACAACAGATATGTATTTCCTTTCAGTTCTGGAGGCTGGAAATCCAAGGTCAAGGTGTCAGTTTGTTGAATTCACTCTGAGACTTCTCTCCTTGGCTTATAGATCACTGTCTTCTCCTTGTGTGTTTACATAGTCTTGCTTCTGTGTGTGTGTGTGTGTGTGTGAGAGAGAGAGAGAGAGAGAGAGAGAGAGAGACAGAGAGACAGAGGAAGTGATTGAGTTCTAACCTCCTCTCCTTCCAAGGACCCCAGTTATATTGGGTTGGGGCCCACCATTTTAACGTAAATACCTTCTTAAACTCCACATCTCCAAATACAGTGTCCTTTTGAGGTACAGGGAATTAGGGCTTCAGCATATGAAGCTTGGTGGGGGGCGGGCAGGGGAGTGGACACAATTCAACCCATAACAGTAAATTTAGAAGCTCTTTGTCATTCAAAATATACATCTAGAATAACAATCATACTACTTTATAACTTTATATGTTTAAAACATATAACTAGCCATATGTGTGTCCTCTGGCATATTTATCAAGGAAATATATTAATGTCAGTAGGGCCCAGGTCAATTGCTGTTGGAAAAATTGTTGTGGGCCTAAGTCGTAGCTGGAGCAGATGACCTAGTAAAAATAATCACGACAAGGAGGAGGGTGAGGGCCTTCATTTACTAGACATGTTAGGAACCAAGCTGTGCCCTGAGTTCTTAGGACACCAAGTCTCGCTGAACCTTTACAAAAAATTACAAAGAAAGTCTTACCATCCTGGGGCAAGAGTCGGGACAATGGGGGCTATGTGAGCACAGAAGGAAGGAAAGAAGGAAGGAAGGAAGGAAGGAAGGAAGGAAGGAAGGAAGGAAGGAAGGAAGGAAGAAACGGAGGGAGGGAGGGAGAAGAGAAAATGAAGATAGTGGGTGTCTAGCATCCTGAGGAGGTCGGGATGTTTCACGTGGGAAGCAACTGTAGACCGAGGTCCCGGCTCTCCAAACATGAGCTTTTTGATCTTGAGAAACGGCATGTGAATGACTGGCCCAAAGTCACATGGGTAAGACTGAGTGGAGACAAAATGTAGCTCAGGGTACTGGGTTCCTTCCACTGTCATTGCTCTGTTGTAAAAACAATCTTTCTAAACAAGCTGTAGAGGATACTAAGCAAACATTTTTATTCACCGATCTGCTGTGTTCCTCTATTGTACTGAAAAGCTGCAAAACCATATCACTGAAGAGAAGAAAAGTGTGATTAGAGACAGTGTAACACTGGGTATGACGGATGCCCTTCAGTGAAGGCGTTTGCTTGGGGGATTACTGATTCACCCTTATAACCTGCCTCTGCATGGAATATTTAGATGCTGGAGCTTTCCATGAATGCATGGTAAGGGGCAAGAAATCACTGGGGTGTCAACTTACATTTTTTAACATTTATTTATTTTTGAGAGAGAGAGAGAGAGAGAGAACATGAGTTGAGGAAGAGAGAGGGAGACACAGAGTCCAAAGCAGGCTGCAGGCTCCGAGCTGTCAGCACAGAGCCTGGCACGGGGCTCGAACCCACAGACCGGGAGATCATGACCTGAGCCGAAGTCAGATGCTCAACCAACTGAGCCACCCAGGGGCCCCATGGGATGCCAACTCTTTTAAGAAGCATTTGTATTTCTGAAGAACAGCTGACAGGTCCACAAAGGAAAGAGACCACTGGATCTTTATTCCATGTCACGTGACTGGTTCCTCATTCCATTCTGTGAGCAGGGACCTTTGTTTTTCATAGCTCTCCTTCCTAGCAGGGACAGCTCCTGGGGTGCCAGATGGACCCTGTCAAGCTGAACTTGGCCCTGCTGAGAACTGGATTGACCAGCAGGGTGGCAGACGTGGGCTGTGACTCTGTGCTCACTTCAGCTTGAGGAAAGTAATTTTCTCAAAGGCTGTTTATGTTCTGTGCTGATTTGACCCTGTATCCCTTTTGGAGTTACACTGAAGTGTAAGTCAATCATCTTGCTGAGTGTAGTAATGTGTGAAACCCTGCCTCCCCCAGGCTGTGTAAGAAAGGGCCTGGGGAGCCCCAGTCAGTTAAATGTCCAGATTTGCCTCAGGTCATGATCTCGTGGTTCTTTTTTTTTTTTTTTAACTTTTTTTTTTTAATTTTTTTTTTTTTTTNACTAAGCCACCCAGGCGCCCCCATGATCTCGTGGTTCTTGAGTTCGAGCCCTGCATCAGCTCTGTGCTGACAGCTGGGAGCCAGGAGCCTGCTTTGGATTCTGTGTCTCCCTCTCTGCCCCTCCCCCACTTGTACTCTGTTGTCGGTCTCTCAAAAATAAAGAAACTTTAAGAAAGGGGCTGGAAGCTGACAGTTAGTGGTATCAATGGGCTAATCACTTTCCGTGTGTTTTACTGCATCCCTCAGTTAATGTGTGCGTTCAAAAAAAGTTGAATTTCCTAAGGTTTTGTAACCTGACTAAAAATTAACTCTCTAAATGTTGTGTGAAGACTACCTTTCTCAGTTGGGCACCTCATGAAGAATAAAAGCATTTCCCAACTTCCCCTCCTTCCACCTGCCACCACCAGTATCTATGGGCTGTGAACGAGAGAAGAGAGAGAAATGTTTGCATTTAGTTTCTCTTCTTGGCCAGATATCACACAGAAATATTCGGGAGAGGGTCCAGTCAGGTTAAAACCCCACATCAGCACATTTGCTTTATCTTGGTGTCTGTTTGGTTTGGTTTGTCTGCTGGCCTCTCCAACAATAATGAATGTATGTAAATCTCCTGCAGCAACGTACTGGTGAGATAAATACCTCTGGGTAGTACCAGCTATGTGGCTGAGGATTTATTTTTCAGTTTAGTGACAGGCCAGAAAGAGAGAAACCTTAACAAAGATCCCGTGACCCAAGTGAACTCCTTCTTCAACCCCACAAATATCCAATCGCAGTTAAGATGTCACTGATGAAAAAAAAAAAGCAGGCCACTGTGAATTTCTGCATAAAGATGCACATTTAAGTCAAGCAATGATCTAAGCCAAATGATTCTTTATTGCTTTGTTGTTTTATATTTCTCACTATTTATGATAAGTATTAATGGAATTATTAGTTACTTAATAGAAAAGGGCACAAGGAGATGCAGCCAGGCAGGCAAACATCTTAAAATTTATTACATAGGCTATTGGGACTCAGGGTCTGAAAGTAGGTACGTAAGTGTGCACAAAACTCAACTGATGCTACTGAGAAGCAAAGGACATGAAGAGGTTCAGCAGAGAGCAAAAGCTGGCAAATCACGCCAATGTTTGTGAGTATGATCTAGGGGTGCTGTAGGGAAGAAGCATTGGGGTCTAATCCAAAAACATTATTCCCCAAACTTCACCCAAAGCCTCCCTCAAATTTGGATATGCCCTTCCTTTGCATGCCCTTCCTTCAGGAAATCCATGTAAGCTTTGCTTGAGCATTCTCTGCAGTAACACCAGGGACTTCACCAGGGACTTGCGAGTTTCGAATGTAAGGGGGGAAGGCATACAGCTATGGCGCTTCATCTGTGAGAAATTCTTGTTTCTCACATCTGCTACTTCAGATTCAACAGGGCTTCAGAGCCTAGTCAAACACAGCTTGCATCCCACTCCAGCTCATTCTGCAGACACGTGTTAAGATGCAAAGGAGAGTTGATTATTTAAGCCTGAAGGAAGGAGCTCCCATATTGACTGACAGTGTGACAGGTGAAGGCTGTGACACGGGGTGCTGGGAAAAAAAAGGGATGGGTAAGACACAGTGGCAATCATCTCAAGTACCCCCCAGGCGAGCAGGAGGGGTAAGTGGGTGACCACATCACATGATATGACCCGTCAGTGCTGTAACAGAAGACATGTGGATTCACTCTGAGGTACGCATGATGCAGACAGTGTTAAAGAAGAGATTACACAAAAGGACAAGCTTCCTTTACTGAGATCTTATTACAGCTCACACATGATGCTGAGTAGTTTATAATGACTATCTTATTGAGTATTCTCAATGCATTATGAAGAGGACTTTACTTTTTTTTTTAATGTTTTATTTATTTCTGAGAGAGAGAGAGAGAGAGACAGCGTGAGCAGGGGAGGGTCAGAGAGAGAGGGAGACACAGAATCCGAAACAGGATCTAGGCTCTGAGCTAGCTGTCAGCACAGAGCCTGACACAGGGCTCGAACCCACGAACCTTGAGATCATGACCTGAGCCAAAGTCGGACGCTTAACCCACTGAGCCACCCAGGAGCCCCGAGGACTTTATTTTTAATCCCAATTCAGGGACAAGGAAATTGAGGATTAGAGATATTAAGGAATGATCCCAGCATTCTACAGCTAATGAATAGTGAAGTCAAATCTTCAAATGGTAAAGCCGGGCAGCAGACTTTTCGGCTATGTTGCCTCACTGTTAGAGAGATCGCAGAAAGAACAAGCAGGATTTATCAAGCAGAAAATAAAATGCGCAAAGTTTTCTACAATGGGTTTTCTGTAACCTGTAACGCTACTGCTCAAAGACATTTTACCATAATGTAAACAACCTTGATTTATGAACTGGGGATGTTCTGAGAAGTTCTATGAAATGAAATTTCACTCACTTTTTTATTTATTTTAAATTTATTTTTTAATTTTTTTATAGTTTATTGTCAAGTTGTTTTACATATAACACCCAGTGTTCACTCACTTTTTGAAAAAATCAACTTTACTGAGGTACATGTTTCAGTTATTTGTTTATTTATTTTTTGCCTCCAACAGCAGCCCGGGGTAAGCACCGTTCTGCTTTCTGCAAGTCTAGGCAAGCTGTTTGTGTTTGATTGTTTGTCTCAAAATTTCAAGTAAAGGGAATATCAAACAGTAGGCACTTCTCTGTGTCTGGACTATTTGACTCAGCAAATCATTGAGATTCATCTACAACAATCCACATTATCAATATATCGTTCCCGTTCCCACTGAGTAGTGTTCCTTTGCAGGCGACACCACAATTATTTACCCTTTCTCCTACTGATGCACAGTTGGGTTATTTCTAACTGTGGGCTGAAAATAGCGTACGTTTTAAGATGGCATATAGGAGTCCACTCTTCAGAAAAATGCTATAGTGAATTATCCCATCACTGATGTGCTTTTCAAAAGTTGGCAGAGTCCATCGCTCTTTGGTCTTGAACACACTGGGTCTTTGATTCTGCATCCAAGAATTCTCATCCTCTGCTCATCAAGTGCTTTTCAGCATTGACTTACATTGTCCATTTTTCATGGAGCTTGTCCAGTTTTGATTTATGAGTTTTGACTTATTTCAAGTTGCTTAAGTTCAGAAAATCCCATCTCTCTTCACTGACCTATGATAATATCCCAATCAGTCACCATGAGTTGAAGGTTTGAGGGTAGCAGTGAGCACTGTATGGGCCAATTCTCTCAAATTATCTATCAGCTCTTCCTTTACCACCGATTTCTGAAATTAATGGAATTCCTGCTTTGAATTACTCCTCTCCCAAAGGCAATCAAAACATGTTGAATTAGCAGAGAAGAAAATTGCAGTGCATGAGAAATGAGGAAATATCTTTATTATCGTGTTCCTTGATGGGAGAAGACAAAAACGTAGAACTCCGTGTGGGTCAGCAAAGCTGGCTGCATAATCAAGATGCCGCAGGGTGGCAGTTGTGGTGTTACAACCTCTGGTCAAAGGCTCCCTCTTGAAGATGAAGTTTACAACCTCTGGCTTTAAGCTAAATCCTTCCATCAGATCCACAATGGAGATATCTGGAAAGCTGCTTAAATGAAGTGCTGTATGTGCGGAGAGCAGAAGTGATAATCTGTAGAATCCTTTGGTGTTTCATGCTCTCCATCATTATCGGCATGTCGGACCTGACTGCATGGAAATGAGCTGAACCTCAGCAAAAGGATCTTGAAGTAGGTCAGACATTTATCATCGCAATAGATAGAAAATTCACTTTTTATTTGGCCATTTTTTCCCCAGACAGTAAGTTCCATTGAACTTGAAGTGACCCATGATTATAATAGGCATTTTATCTTCCAAGTGGGGAGGAGGAGGATTTGGGGACAGTACATTTACTGCCTTTTCTAAGGGCCATGAAGGAACTTTTACAAACCATATCCTCTAAAATGTCTCCCCAACTGATTTTACATTTGCCTGGTGTTATCTGCCACAATCCTACTGTGAGGCCATACCCATTCGTGAACACACTTAATGCCCTAAGCCCTTTTGACATATTTAAGGTTAAAAAAACAAAACCAAACAAAGCAACTATTTCTAATTATATTTTGAAATCATACTTTGAAATACATAACGGATTATGTATGTTTTTTTCTTCTTTGCAGAGAATGTGGGCAACTGAAGTCACCAGTTCATACACGGAAAGAATAAACCTGTGTTGGTTACCACCCACTCAGCACAGGACGGAGTCCCTGGGCACCTGCGATGTGGCACAGTGGTTAGAGTCCTATGTTCAGGCCACACTCTGGAGGTCAAGTTCTAGCTCTCTCTCTCATTTGCTTAGCAACCTTGGGCAACTAACTTAGCCTCACTGTGCCTGGGGCTTACTGTCTCTAAAACGAGAATGATATATAATAATACTATCTTGTAAGGTCATTGTGAAGATAAGAGGAGCTAGCAAATGCGTGGCACAGAAGAGGCACTCAATAAATATTTGATGTTGTTACTGCCCTGTTAGATCCTCTAGAGTCTAAAAGAGTAAGTGTATGGCTAAACTTTTTCCACGAGACACACTCTACATAGTTGAGGGACAGGGAGCTAAGGCCCACCTAGAAATGAAGCTAGGAAGGTAGCAGGCAACATTTGTACACTATCAGCATTTTACATGGGCAGAAGGCAGCTTTAAGTGACGTCACATAGAGGCAGCATCAGCTCCAGTGTTAACTGTGGAGAACAGTCATTTAGTGAAGCAGGAGTAAGAGCAGCCTTAGGTCCACCTAAGGGCATCGGCCAGAGAAGGCAGGCTCTGGAGCAGAGCGTTCACACAGGGGAAAGCACTAGAAAGGCGGTTCTCCTCTCATACGTACATAGTACATAATCATATTCAGTAAAGCGTTCACATATTCATTCAGTTATTACAAGACAGGCATTTTTCTTTATAATGCCTAAGTATCTGCTGCTGTGGCTAATTTGAACCTAGGTAGGATGATAGTACCTCCAAAGTAGAGAAGGAAAAAATAAAACTGGGAGAATGTTGCTCATAGAGTTGACTGGCCCATCATTAAGAAGCAATGTATTTTTTGGGGCGCCTGGGTGGCTTAGTTGGTTAAGTGTCCGACTTTCGCTTAGGTCATGATCTCACGGTTCGTGGGTTCGAGCCCCGCGTCGGGCTCTGTGCTGACTGCCAGCTCAGAGCCTGGAGCCTGTTTCAGTCTGTGACTCCCTCTCTCTCTGACCCTCCCCTGCTCACGCTGTCTCTCTCTCTCTCTGTCTCCTAGAAATAAATAAAATGTTTAAAAAAAAAAAAAAAGAAGCAATGTATTTTAAGAATGCTCCCTGCAAAGGCAAGATGGAAAGGCATTTTAGAAACAGGATGGTCATATTTTAAGGGTTATGATTTGTTATGACATCATCTTTTATTTTTCTAGTGCACAGCTTACGTACCAATACAGTCCTGAGTAAATACAAGGGGCCACCCCAACCTCTAGCAACACAGATGTACAGCGCATACAGTGGATCCCCATGTAATAAAGGACTCCAGAAATCTGAGAATGACAGTGGAGGCTAGACTCATGTATCTTGTAAGCTGTACCCCAGCATCGGGATGCCATAGTGGTTCATAAATGCCAGGGAGAGTGCTATTTATGGCAGAGTAAACTACAAAAGGGACGTTTATGATGTCACAGTGGATCAGTCATATTTATGACTGTCCAGTGAAAAGCACTACTTTAGCTCTATCAACCATATTTTTATCTACCAGAAACCCAGCTTAACCAGTTTATTGTCTCCATTAACGAGCAATGTGTGACAAATATGCTTTGAAAATAACAAAAATTCTGAAAAATAAAATAAGGCTTTGGCGAACGTATATTGCAAAAGAAATCTGTTCTTTTGGGTTTAACGAATTACTAATAGAAATGATGATTATTTTACTTTTGATTTCTGAATAATCAGTAACAGAGATTGGCGAACTTTAACTATGAAGGGTCGGACAGTAAATATTTTCAGCTTTGTGGGTTGTATGGCCTCCATCACAATTACCCAACTCTGGTTGTAGTGAAAAAGCAGCCATATAGAATCAAGACAAGAAATAACAAGTGTTGGCAAGGATACAGAAAAAAACAAACACTTGTGCACTGTGCGTGGGACGTAAATTGGTACAGCCACTGTGGAAACCAATATAGAGGTTCCACAAAAAAATTAAAAATAGAAATACCATATGATCCAGCAATTCCAATACTGGCTATTTACTCAAAGATGAAAATACTAATTTGAAAAGATATATGCACTCTTACATTTATTGAAGCATATTTACAATAGTCAAGATATGAGAGAAAGCTAGTGTCTATCAATAGATGAATGGATAAAGGAGATGTGGTTAATATACACAATGGACTATTACTCAGTCATGAAAAAGGATGAGTTCTTGCCATTTCCAGCAACCTGGATGGAGCTAGAAGGTATAATGCTAAGTGAGATTAATCAGACAAAGATAAAAGCCAAATTATTTCACCTACATGCGGAATCTAAAACATAAGACAAACGAAAAGCAGAAACAGACACATAATTATGTAGAACAGACCAATGATTGCCAGAGGGAAGGGTGTGGGGGGGAGGCAAAATGAGCGAAAGGGAAAGGGAGGTAGAGGCTTCCGGTTATGGAATGAATAGGTCTCGGTGATGAAAGGTTCAGCATAGGGAATATAGTCAATGGTACTGCAATAGCATTGTATGGTGACGGATGACAGCTACGCTTATAATGAGCACAGCATAATGTATAGATCTGTGAAATCACTGTGTTGTACACCTGAAACTAATGTAACATTGTGTATCAACTATACTTCAATTTAATTTAAAAGAAAAGAAAGAAAACACAGCCACAGGTAGTACATAAATGAGCGAGTGTTTAATTAAAACGCTAACAAAGCGAGGCTACAGATCAGTTTTGGTCCTCAGGTCATAGTTTGCCAACTCTTAGTCTATAATAAATTAATATTACCATTTGGTTGTCCTCAGCCTGTCTTGCAGCTTTTGGTCTTTGTTTTTTTACAGCATTTATCACATCACCTTGACTGAACTAAAGGTAAAAATGATAAGGAACCTGTTCTTGTTTCTATACCTGTTTAACTATGTACCAAACAGCATGCAAAGTTCATTCTTGGGGCCAGAAACAGTATCAGAAGGGAGGATGCAGAGTTGAAAAGAGCCACAACCCCTTTCTTTTCTGTATTTTAAAATATGTTATTGAAAGACTGTGGAGAGAGAGAGAGAGATTTAAAAAATGGAAAATTTTGGAAGGCCATAAACTTCTCAGTGATAGAGAACAGGGAAATAAACAAAGAGAGCATGCTACATTGGGAATGGAAGGGAATAATAAATGCCAATCGGAGTCTTAGTCTGGAAGGTTTGTGAGGTTTGTATATAAAGAGGGTTTGCCTCTTTATATACAGTGGCAATGAAGCTCACATGTCCAATATATTTTGGCTTATCCTATTTTCTTTATAGCCACTTTCTCCTATGAGTTGGGGGCTGTGTATATATGGTTCCCAGGGATGCAGACTAGGACAGGATTTTCTCTTCAGAATTGAGGTTTTGAATTGGATTAAATCCTTTCTGGGGCATAGACACTGCAGACTCCTCCCTCCCCCTTCTATGCAATTTGCTTTGGGACTCATCTTCCTCTTTGAATCAAATGCAGTACCTTGAAGGACTTTCCATTCTGGTGAGTCCCCTGCACAGACCCCCTAACTATCAACTCATGGAGTGATAAATCGGTGGCGATATCTCTCCTGCAGAGAGGAAAGTCCATTCCTAGGCTTGCTTATTTTCCCCAGAAGTCAGCTAAACTTTCATGTGAGTGGTGAAAACTCTTTGAAGCTGCCCTCCTAAATAGTTTAGAAATGCCATTTAGCTGGTACTGCGGGGAGAGAACTTAAGAAAAATTCAACACTGATAGAATTACATTTGTTCTTCATTCAATCTTGGTGAACTTCCTAGGCACTCGAGCATATTGCTTTTACTATGCTGTCATTTCTGAAAGCCAAATTGCACAAAAACTTTAATAATCACCCAAGAGAAGTCCTAAAGGGGTTTAGCATCATTTCATGAATAGCAACGCCCATACAGGCTTCATGGGGTCCTGACCACTTCCTTGCTCTGTGCTCAGGGAAACCCTATGGCGGTGAGGGCAGGCTCTCCTACCTGAACACCAAGGCAGAGCAGGGCACTCAGATGCAGGCATGACCCCAGGATTTTACACCACCTCAGAAGTCCCATTTGTTTTTACAAAGGAATGAAATAAGACCCAGAGGGTAAAGTAACTCTCCCAGTCAAGAAGTCAGAGGGTGACATCCCAGAGTCAGGAAGGAACTTTTCTAGACCAGAGTTCTTTTTTACTGCTTCCCAATGGCACACGTATACCAATGAAAATAAAAGAGCCAAATGAGATAATGAAATTCATCAAATGACAGCTCAAAGTAAACTGGCTGCATTAAAAGCAAAGCCTTTCAAGGGGCGGATAACACAGGTGCCAGGAGGAGGCTTAAAATAAAAGCTTGAAATGCCTTGACAGGAGAAAATTAAGCTCTTGGCTTCCTGTTATTCGCCCACTACCATCCATTTTTGCTGGCTGTTTCTCATATAAAATCAGAATTTGTGGATGCTTTCTGTGATTAATAGTTAGACACAGACATTTAAAAAAATACAATTTCGTGTTCTTGAAGATCTTGCTAAACCTACACTACCAAAATTTATAAATATTTTTGCCTACACTTGGAGTTTAAATACCATATAGAGTTAGGTGTGTCATCTCTTAAATGTATGTCTTATTCATTTACGTTCCCAAGACATGGAACACGGTCGGGTATACAACAGGCCTCATGGAATTCATACAAAATAATTTTTTTCACTATCGTGAAATAGAAAAAGCCTTCACCAAGTTGTCATAATAATATAATGATAATGATAATAGCTAGCCTTTTTGAATGTCTATTATGGCCAAACCCCAAACTTCTAAGGGGTTTATGCAGAGATCTACTCTTTTATTTCTCAAAACAGATCTCCAGATACTATTAGCACCCACTTTACAAAAAAGGAAAGAAGGAAAGAGAGAAAGAAGGAAAGGAAGGAAGGAAGGAAGAAGAAAGAAAGAAAAACTAAGGCACAGAGATATTAAAGTAACCACAATATGGTCCTCAAATTAGAGAGTAAAGGTTTCAAGGTCAGCAGTGTAACATAGAAGTCTGGCCTCTGAGTCTACCTTTCTAGCTAGAAAAATGATATAGTAAGTTGCTGTATTTTTATTTTACTATAGTGAATGCAACTAGGGCAAAATGAGATTAAAATTATTGTATATAATAGTTATTCTGTGAAATAGCATTACCTATGATAGATCTTGGCTAGCTATAAAGATAATTAAGGATCAAGAGTCTTCATTATTATAACTTAACAGTTCTCCATGTAATAAAAGTACAAATAAATTTAGAATGCTCTTTCTACAACCCTC